>NC_056472.1:5479619-5824000 GCF_008729295.1 Plectropomus leopardus
GATTTCGACAGAAGCATCTCCCGATACTGGTTTTACCTGTTTCAAGACAACAACATCTGATTTATCGGCCAAAACTATAAATCAATCATTTTTACGTGCCTTAATTTGTTCTTCAGTATCACAATCAGTGTCTAAAATGTGTAAATCTAAAGCCAAATGATATTTTATGGCATAAATAAAATAAAATATCGGCTGATATCTGTCTGCTCTGCTGAAATAAGGGTCATATGGTGTTGAAACAGAAAATTCAGTATCGGCAGTGACGTCTGTCTAAACTCGACTGATATATGAGTCAGGCCGATAATCAACTAAGTTCTTGTCAGGGAAAATTCTGTATTGGCAGAGATGTCTTTCGAAAACTCGACTGATATTTGGGTCAGGCGGATACGTGAACCTAAATTTCCTTTAAACAGATTAATAAATATCAGTTGAGCCGTCTGGCATTTTTCTATTGAAGTTGACAAAGTTATAAATATTTTAAGATGATTTTTTTCTCACTGTATTTAACAGTGAGAGTCACATATTTAAAACTAATGGTGGCATCATTATGATTCATCCTGTGGGGCTCATGTACTGTATATATATTAAAAATGTCCCCACAGGCTGTATAGAGGATGCTTATATGTTTCAGTTGCGATCAAAGTGATGTACTGCGTATGTGAAAAAAAGAGATCCAGTCTGTTGTTTGACATTCAATGAAATGACTTCCATGTGTTTATTTCAAAATCATTTCAGGCAATTATGAGACACTGCATGAAGACAAAAACCGACACTTGGGGGATGCCAGTACAAATCAGTGCTCCATTCTGTCATGGCAAGTCTGCAACCTGGAGACACAACAATATAAAGTAAGACATGCGGAAATCATCAAAAACAACATAGTATAGAATATCACTCAAAAATCATCAAAAACGTCATAGTATAATATGTCAAAAAATAATTCAAAACGTCATAAGACGTGTCATAAGTCATAAGCATGTCAATAAAACGGCAAAGAAGGCTGTAGTATATTATGTCGATATCGTAAAATTTTGACATGTCAAAAAAATAGCTAAAAAAACACCATGCTATAATTTGTCGAGACATGTTATAGTATAGAATGCCAAAAAAGCACCAAAAACTTCATGATTTAGCATGTCATAAAAAGGCTGAAACAATGTAGTGTAGTATGTCTAAAAATGTTAAATTTTGACGTCAAAAAAATAGCTGAAAACTACAAATTTGTTTGTAGATACACATCGTAGCATACAA
Source organism: Plectropomus leopardus (assembly GCF_008729295.1). Classification (NCBI taxonomy): domain Eukaryota; kingdom Metazoa; phylum Chordata; class Actinopteri; order Perciformes; family Serranidae; genus Plectropomus; species Plectropomus leopardus. The sequence goes on from NC_056472.1 coordinate 5,480,871, forward strand.
TGTCCAAAAAAAGGCCCAAAAACATCATAATACAGCATGTCACAGAAATATCTAAAAACGTCACGGTATAGTATGTCAAAAAATGTGAAATTTTGAAAAGTCATAAAAATGGCTGAAAACGACTTATTATAGCTTGTAGAGACACACCATGGTATGCAAAGTGGAAATACAGGCCAAAAACATCTTAATTTAGCATGTTGAAAAAATGGCCAAAAATGTCATAGTATAGTATGTAAAAAAAAAACTTCAAATTTTGACAGGTCATGAAAATGGCTGAAAAGGACTTATTATAGATTGAAGAAACGCATCATAGCACACAAAGTGGAAATGAAGGTCAGAAAAGGCCAAAAATGTCATAACTTAGCATGTGCCAACTTAGAATGAAATGAAGGCAAAAAATGTTATAATTATGCATGTTGAAAAAATGGCCAAATACGCCATAGCATAGTAGTCAAAAAAATATCAAATTTTGAAAGGTCATGATAATGTCTTAAAACGACATATTGTACCTTGTACAGCTGCGTTATCATATACAAAGTGAAAATAAAGGCCAAAAAAGGCCCATAACGTCATAATTCAACATGTTGAAAAAATGACCAAAAACGCCATAGTATAGTATGTTGTAAAATGTCAAATTTTGACATCTCATAAAAATGGCTGAATACGATTCATTATAGCTTGTAGAGACGTGTCATAGTATACAAAGTAGAAATAAAGGCTAAAAAGCAAAAAACATCGTAATTTAGCATGTTGAAAAAATGGCCAAAAACGCCATAGTATAATACGTCAAAAAAATGTCAAATTTTGACAGGTCATGAAAATGGCTGAAAGCGACTTATTATAGCTTGTAGAGACACACAAAAGTATACAAAGTGGAAATAAAGGCCAAAAACATCATAATTTAACATGTTGAAAAAATGGCCAAAAACGCCATAGTATAGTATGTCTAATGTCAAATTTTGAAAGGTCATAAAAAAGACTTAAAACACCTTATTATAGCTTGTAGAGACGCGTCATAGTATACAACACCGAAATAAAGACCAAAACAGGCCAAAAATGTCATCATTTAGCATGTTCAAAAAATTTCCAAAAAAGCCATAGTAAAGTCTTCGAAAACTATCAAATTTTACAAGGTCAAAAAAATGTCTTAAAACAACATATTATACCTTGTACACACGTGTATTTGTATACAAAGTGGAAATGAAGGCCAAAACAGGCCAGAAACATAATAATTTAGCATGTTTAGAAAATGCCATGGTATATTATGTTGAAAAACATAAACAGGTCATAAAAATGGCTAAAAACGACTTATTGTGTAGAGACGTGTCATAGTATACAAAGTGGAAATGAAGGTCAAAAACGAACGTCATAGTATACTTTGTTGAAAAATGTCAAATTTTGACAGGTCATGAAAATGGCTGAAAGCGACTTATTATAGCTTGCAGAGACGCGTCATAGTATACAAAGTGGAAATGAAGATCAAAAAAGGCCAAAAACGTCATGATTTAGCATGTTAAAAAAATGGCCAAAAACGCCATAGTATAGTATGTCAAAAAATGTCAAATTTTGACAGGTCATAAAAATGTCTTAAAATGACATATTATTGTTTGTAGAGACCCATCATAGTATAGAAAGTGGAATTAAAGGTCAAAACAGGCCAGAATCTTCATAATTTAGCATGTTGTGAAATTGGCCAGAAACGCCATAGTATAGTATGTCAAAAAATGTCAGAGTTTGAGAGGACATAAAAATGGCTGAAAACTACTTATTATAGCTTGTAGAGACACGTCATAGTATACAAAGTGGAAATGAAGGTCAAAAAAGGTCAAACACGTCATGATTTTGCATGTTGTAAAAATGGCTAAAAACGCCATAGTATACTATGCTGAAAAATGTCAAATTTTGACAGGTCATGAAAATGGCTGAAAGCGACTTATTATAGCTTGCAGAGACGCGTCATAGTATACAAAGTGGAAATGAAGATCAAAAAAGGCCAAAAACGTCATGATTTAGCAAGTTAAAAAAATGACCAAAAACGTCATTAATATACTATGTCGAAAAATGTCACATTTTGAGAGGTCATAAAAATGGCTGAAAATGACTTATTATAGCTTGTAGAGATGCGTCATAGTATACAAAATGGAATTAAAGGCCAAAACAGGCCAGAAACGTCATGATTTAGCATGTTGTAAAAATGGCCAAAAACGCTACAGTTTTGAATGTTAAAATATGTCAAATTTTGACAGGTCATAAAAATGGCTGAAAACGAGTTCTTATAGCTTGTAGAGATGCATTATAGTAAACAAAGTGGAAATGAAGGCCAAAAAAGGCCAAAAATGTTATAATGTAGAATGTTTACTTAAAAAGCTCTAAATGGTCAGGCTCCATCCTATCTGTTTGCCGCTCATAGTTCCTTACCAACCCTAAAGATCACTGTGCTCTGAAAATGCAGGATTACTTGTGGTTCCCAGAGTTTCCAAAAGTAGGATAGGAACCAGAGCTTTCAGCTACCATGCTCCTCTCTTATGGAACCATCTTCTAGTTTTGGTCAGGGAGGCAGACACCATTTCCACTTTTAAGGGTAGACTTAAGACCTTTCTCTTTGATAAAGTTTATAATTAGGGCTGGCTCAGGCTGCCTGGACCAGCCCATAGTTAGACTGACATAGGTTTAATCTGCCGGGGGACTTTTCATGATACACTGAGCCCCTTTTCCTTCTTTTACTCCCGCCATCTGAAAATCACGCATGTCTGTTTACTGCATTATGCGTACTGCTTTGCTTAGCCTTGTATATGTGATAGCCGTTTATTAGCTGAGCTTAGCCTCGGTAGTTTAGCCTCGCATCTGTGATAGCCATGTGGGACTGTCACTACCTGGGGCTCGAGATTACGGAGCCTGGGTCTGTTGAACTGCACTGCCCTAATCCCATTGCCTCTCTGGAGCATCCTTGCTCCCTTGTTTCCTAGTTTCCCTGGATCCTGGCCACAACCTTGGCTGTGCCTGACTGTGGTGATAGCTGTGCTGCTGCTGTGACCCTGCCTTTGGTTGTGCTCGTGCTGTGGCTGTACTGATACTGTACCCCCTGATCGCCCTAATCGTGGTCTTGGTTGTGGTTGCGCCGATGCCGTGATCATGCCTTTGGACACCTCCATATATGCATGAGACTCTTATCAACACCCACAATATCATCATAGAGTGCATTTAATAATTTCACACCTATCGTTATTGTAATAAGACATGCGTCTGTTTCCATTATTGCTGTGCATCTCTCTCCCCCTCTCCTCCCCTCTCTCTGGCTCTTTCCTTTTTGCCACAATTGTATTTCATTTGTTATTTACAACATCTATTGCACATCTGTCTGTCCTGGAAGAGGGATCCCTCATCATCCTCTGCCGCTCTTTCTGAGGTCCCCCCCCATTAAAAGGGTTCTTTTTCGGGAGTTTTTCCTTAGGTGGTGTGAGGATCTAAGGGCAGAGAGATGTCGTACACTGTAAAGCCTTCTGAGGCAAACCATGTTTTGTGATAATGGGCTCTATAAATAAAGTGGACTTGACTTGACTTGTTGAAGAAATGGCCAAAAACGCCATGGTATAGTATGTCGAAAAATGTCAAATTTTGAGAAGTTGTAAAAATGGCTGAAAAAGACTTATCATAGCTTGTAGAGAAACATCATATTATACAAAGTGGAAATAAAAGCCAATAAAAATCTAAAACATCATAGTTAAGCATGTAGAAAAAATAGGCAAAAATGCCATAGTGTAGTATGTCGAAATATGTCAAATTTTGACATGCCATGAAAGTGACTGAAAGCGACTTATTATAGCTTGTAGAGATGCATCATAGTATACAAAGTGGAAATAAAAGTCAAAAAAGGCCAGAAATGTGATAATTTAGCATATTGTTAAAATGGCCAAAAACGCCATAGTATAGTATGTCGAAAAATGTCAAATTTTGAGATGACATAAAAATGGCTGAAAACAACTTATTATAGCCTGTAGAGATGCATCATAGTATACAGAGTGAAAATGAAGGCCAAAAAAGACCCAAAACGTCATAATATAGCATGTTGAAAATCTGGACGAAAACATCATACTATAGTATGTCGAAAAATGTCAAATTTTGACAGGTCATAAAAATGGCTGAAAACAACTTTTTACAACTTGCAGGGAAGCATCATAGTATACAAAGTGGAAATAAAGGCCATAAACTTCATAATTTAGCATGTTGAAAAAAATGGCCAAAAACGCCATAGTATAGTATGTCAAAAAATATCAAATTTTGGCAGGTCATAAAAATGACTGAAAACGACTTATCACAGCTTGTAGAGACACATCATAGTATACAAAGTTGAAATGAAGGCAAAAGAAGTCCATAAACTTCATGATTTGACATGTTGAAAAAATGGCCAAAAACGCCATAGTATAGTATGTCAAAAAATATCAAATTTTGACAGGTCACAAAAATGGCTGAAAACAACTTTTTACAGCTTGTAGAGATGCATCATCGCATAAAAAGTGGAATTAAAGGCCAAAAAAGGCCAGAAACTTCATAATTTAGCAAGTTGAAAAAATGGCCAAAAACGCCATAGTATAGTATGTCAAAAAATGTCACATTTTGACAGGTCATAAAAATAGCTGAAAATGACTTATTATAGCTTGTAGAAACACATCATAATAAAAAAAGGTGAAATAAAGGCCAAAAAAGGCCAAAAACGTTATAATTTAGCATGTTGAAAAACTGGCCAAAACCCCCATAGTATAGTATGCTGAAAAATGTCAAATTTTGAGAGGTCATAAAAATGGCTGAAAACCACCTATTATAGTTTGTAGAGACACATCATAGTATACAAAGTGGAAATTAAGGCAAAAGAAGTCCATAAACTTCATGATTTAACATGTTGAAAAAATGGCCAAAAACGCCATAGGATAGTATGTCAAAAAATATCAAATTTTGAAAGGTCATAAAAATGGCTGTAAACAACTTATTAAAGCTTGTAGAGATGTGTCATAGTATACAAAGTGGAAATTAAAGGCCAAAAAAGGCCATAAAGTTCATAATCTAGCATGTTGAAAAAAATGGCCAAAAACGCCATAGTATAGTATGTCAAAAAATGTCACATTTTGACAGGTCATAAAAATGGCTGAAAATGACTTATTATAGCTTGTAGAGATGCGTCATAGTATACAAAGTGGAAATTAAGGCCAAAAAAGGCCATAAAGTTCATAATTTCGCATGTGGAAAAAATGACAAAAAATGCCATAGTATAGTATGTCGAAAAATGTCAAATTTTGAGAGGTCATAAAAATGGCTGAAAACAACTTATTATAGCTTGTAGAGATGCATCATCGTATAAAAAGTGGAATTAAAGGCCAAAAAAGGCCATAAAGTTCATAATTTAGCATGTTGAAAAACTGGCCAAAACCCCCATAGTATAGTATGCTGAAAAATGTCAAATTTTGAGAGGTCATAAAAATGGCTGAAAACCACCTATTATAGTTTGTAGAGACACGTCATAGTAGACAAAGTGGAAATTAAGGCAAAAGAAGTCCATAAACTTCATGATTTAACATGTTGAAAAAATGGCCAAAAACGCCATAGGATAGTATGTCAAAAAATATCAAATTTTGAAAGGTCATGAAAATGGCTGTAAACAACTTATTAAAGCTTGTAGAGATGTGTCATAGTATACAAAGTGGAAATTAAGGCCAAAAAAGGCCATAAAGTTCATAATCTAGCATGTTGAAAAAAATGGCCAAAAACGCCATAGTATAGTATGTCAAAAAATGTCACATTTTGACAGGTCATAAAAATGGCTGAAAATGACTTATTATAGCCTGTCGAGATGCATCATAGTATAAAAAGATGAAATTAAGGCCAAAAAAGGCCATAAAGTTCATAATTTCGCATGTGGAAAAAATGACAAAAAATGCCATAGTATACTATGTCAAAAAATGTCACATTTTGACAGGTCAAGAAAATGGCTGAAAATGACTTATCATAGCCTGTAGAGATGTATCATACTGAAAAAAGGGGAACTGAAGGCCAAAAAAGGCCCAAAACATAATAATTTAGCATGTTGAAAAATGTCAAATTATGACAGGTCATAAAAATGACCCTAAAACGACTTATCATAGCTTGTAGAGACGTGTCACAGCATACAAAGTGGAAATGAAGGCCAATAAAGGCCCAAAATTTCATAGTATAGTATGTCAAAAAATGTCAAATTTTGACAGGTCATAAAAATGGCTGAAAACAACTTATTATAGCTTGTTAAGATGCACAACAGTATAAAAAGTCGAAAAAACAAAGGCCAAAGAAGGCCAAAAACTTCATAATTTAGATGTTGTAAAAATGGCTAAAAACGCCATAGTATATTATGTCGAAAAATGTCAAATTCTGACCGGTCAGAAAAATGGCTGAAAATAACATATTATAGCTTGTAATGATGCACAAAAGTCTACAAAGTGGAAACCTGATTATACAGCATGCCAAAAATATGGCCGAAATTGCCATTGTACATTGTGTCGAAGAACAGCAAATTTTGACATGTTAAAAAAAATGGCTGAAAACGACATATTAGAGCTTGTAGAGACACGTAATAGTATACAATGTGGAAAGAAAGGCCAAAAACGTCATAATTTAGCATGTTGAAAAAATGGCCGAAAAAAACGCTATAGTATAGTGTCGGAAAACGTTACTATAGGTGGTAGACATGCCAAAGTAAAGCATTACTAAATATAAGCTAAAAGTGTTATAAAAAAAGCCTGTTGATATGTGGAAAAACGTTGAATTTTGACATGTCAAAAAAGTGGCTGAAAATGACAAATCTTTGCTTGTAGAGACACTTCATAGTATACAATGTGGAAACAAGGCCAAAAGCGTCCTAATTTAGCTTGTTGAAAGAGTGGCCGAGGATGTCATAGTATGCTTGTTGTCCTCACTGATCTTCAGGCAAGCTTTTCCTCCTCCACAATTGACTTCATGTTTAAAGTATAGGACTCCAGAACATTCTTAGCAGATACCTTGTCACGCTGGACATCGTCCTCAGCCGTGCATTTGTCAGCTCCCTGGACCATGCCTTCATTGTTCTCTTTGCTGACGCAACCCTTGTCACTGGTGATGGTGAACTTCTCCTGTCGATAAAACATAAAATTTTGACATTTCAAAGAAAGGGCTGAAAACGACCTATTATAGCTTGCAGATACACTTTATAGTATACAATGTGGAAAAAAGGGACAAAATTTAGGATTTAAGATGTCTAAAAAGTGGCCAAAAACACCATAGTACAGTATAGTCTGTCAAAAAACATAAAATCTGACATGTCAAAAAAATGGCTGAAAAAGACATATAGCTTGTAGAGACACATCGTAGTATACAATATGTAAAAAAAAAGGCCAAAAACGTCATAAATTAGCATGTCCAAAAAATGGCCACATGCCATAATATAGTATGTTGAATAACAGCAAATTTTAACATGTCAAAAAAAAGGGTGAAAAAGAGATATTATAGTTTGTAGAGCTATCATAGTATACAATTTGAAAAAAAAGTTGAAAAAGGAAACAATTTAGCATGTCGAAAAAACACTGTAGCATAGTGCGGAAAAACGTCATATTTTGACGTAAAAAAAAATGGCTGAAAACGACATATCATACCTTGTAAAGACACGTCATAGTATAGCATATCTAAAAATAGTTCAAAAACCTGATTATATAGCATGTTGAAAAAATTTCCGAAAACACCATTGTATAGTATGCCAAAAAATGTAGAAATTTGACTTGTCAAAAAACTATCTGAAAAGACATATCATAGCTTATAGAGACATGTCGTAGTATACAATGTTGAAAAAAATGCCAAAAATGTCTTAATTTAGCATGTTGGAAAAATGACCAAAAAAGTCCGAATGTAGGATGTCAAAAAAGTGGCCAAAAAGATATATAATAGCTTGTAGATACATAGTATACATAGTATAGCATGTCTAAAAATAGTCCAAAAAACTGATTATATGAGCATGTCAAAAAAATGGCCGAATATGCCATAGTATAGTATGATGAAAAATGGCAAATTTTGACATGTCACAAAACTGTCTGAAAAAGACATATTATAACTTGTAGTGTAATTTTGCATGTCATAAAAAGGCAGAGTAAGTCATTATTTAGCATGTCAAAAAAAGGGTGAAAACAACAAATTATAGCTGTTAGACACACATCAAAGTATATCATGTCTAAAAAAAGGCCAAAAATGTCACAATAAAGCCTGTTGAAAAAATGGCTAGAAACGACATAGTATGTTGAAAATATCAAATTCTGATATGTCAAAAAAATGGCTGAAAAAGAAGTAGTACATCTTGTGGAAATATGTTGTAGTATACAATATGGAAAAAAAGGTCAAAAATGTCATTATATAGCATGTCGAAAAAAACGTCTTAAAACAACATCATTTCAAAACATTTCAAACATTTCCAAAAACGTCATATTTTGACATGCGAAAAAAATGGCTAAAAACGAATAATTATAGCTTTTAGAGACAGGTGGTAGTATACAATGTGGAAAAAAAGGCCAAAACCATCAAAATTTAGCATGTCAAAATAATGACCAAAAATGCCACTGTATACAAAAAGTATGTTGAAAAATTTCAAATTTTGACATGTCAAAAAAATGGCTGATAACGTTACATTACAGCTGGAAGAGTTACGTCAAAAAATAGGTGACTAAAAAAAGGCCAAAAATGTCATAATAAAGCCTGTCGAAAAAATGGCCCTAAATGCTATAATTTAGCATGTCAAAAAATGGCCAATGATGCCATATTGTAGTGTGTTGAAAAATAGCAAAATTTGACAAAATTGTCAAAAAAATGGCTGAAAACAACATATAGCTTGTAGAGACGTGACATAGTATACAATGTCAAAAAAATTGTTGAAATGGATTATTATAGCTGATAGTCATGTGAAAGTACAGCATGTCTATATAAAGGCCAAAAATGTCATAATAAAGCCTGTCGGTAAAATGGCCGATAACGCCATAGTATGGTATGTCGAAATTTTTCCATAAAAAAAATGGCTGAAAAAGAAATATTACATCTTGTAGGATACGTTATAGTATACAATGTGGAAAAAAAAGGCAAAAAGGTTTCATAATTTAACATGTCGAAAAATGGCTGAAAACAACATTTTAACATGTCAAAAAACTGGCTGAAAAAGACATTTCAAAGCTTGTAGAAACATGTCATACTGTAGCATTTCTAAAAGAAAAGGGGGCAAAAACGTCATAATACGGCATGTCAAAAAAATGTCAATGAAAATGACAGTATTGTCAGGTGTGAGGCAGGATGAGGACTCAAAACGCAAAAAACAAAAGGGAACCAGGAATAAGAACAAAAAGCCAGCTTTAATGCTGAAGAAATTCACAAAAAAACCCCAAAAAACAACAGGTGCCCAAAAATAGAAACATGTAAAAAAAAAAGGCATGTTAAAAAAAAAGGCTGAAAACAACATAGTATAGTAAGCCGAAAGACGTCATATTTTAACATGTCAAAAAAATGTCTGAAAAAGACAAAATATAGTATGTCCCAAAACATAAAATTTTGACATGCCAAAAAATGGCTGAAAATGACATATTAAAGCTTATAGAAAAACACGTCATAGTATTAAATGAAAAAAAATGAACCAAAAACTTCAAAATATAGCATGAAAAATATTATTTTTGCATACTATACTATGTCGGCTTGGACTGATGAAATATTATCAAAAACGTCATAGGATGGTATTTTGCTCAAAAATATTCGAACATCATTAAAAACGTCATTGTATAGTATGTCATTCAAATATTATCTAAAACATCATAGTACAGTATGTCACTCAAGAATCATCACAAATATCATGATATAGTATGATGCTCAAAAACATCATAGCATAGTATGTTGCTCAAAAACATCATAGCATAGTATGTTGCTTAAAAATAGTCAAAAAACATAAAAAAAATCATAGTATAATATCTCGTAAAAAAATCATGAAAAAAGGACATAATATAGTATGTGTTCCAAAAATTCAGAAAAACAACATAGTATAGTATGTCATCCAAACATCTCAAAAGAAGACATAGTATAGTATGTTGTCCTAAAATAAAGAAAAACACAAAAAAATACATCATATAGTATGTCTTTTAAAAAATCACAAAAAAGTACACAGTATAGTACTGTATGTTGTCCAAAAATCATAATAAACAACATAGTATAGCATGTCGTTCAATGATCACAAAAAAGAACAAATTATAGCACGCTGTCCCAAAGTCACAACACAACACAACATCGAATGTCATCCAAAAACCACAAAAAAGGGACAAAGTCTGTCGTCAAAAAATCATGAAAAACAACAGTATGTTGTAAAAAAAAAAAACATTTGAAAATAAGACAGTAAAGTCTGTCATCCAAAAACCAAAAAAAAAATGTTTTTACAGTGTGTTGTCCAAAAATCACAAGTACATAGTATAATATGTCATCCAAAAATCCCAAAAAATACAGTATAGTATGTCGTCCAAACATCATGACAAAATCACAAAAAAGGACAGTGTAGAATGTCGTCCAAACATCACGAAATAGGACATAGTATAGTATGTCGTCCAAAAGTCGTACAAAAACATTGAATAGTGTGCTGTCCAAAAATAACAAAAAAATGACAGTATAGTATATTACCTTGTCCAGAAATCACAACATACATTATAGTATATTATGTCAACAAAAATCACACAAAAAGACATGATGTAGTATGTTGTCCAAAATTCAGAAAAACAACGCAACGTGGCATAGTATGTCGTCCAAAAAAACGACAGTATAGTATGTCGTCCAAAATCACTAAACAGAGCATAGTATAGTATGTTGTACAAAAATTACGAAAAATGGCATAGTATACTATGTCATCCAAAAATCACAAAAAATTACATAGTATATGTCATCCAAAAATCATGAAAGCATCATAGTATAGTGTGCCATCCAAAAATCATGACAAAATCACAAAAAAGTAGTGTAGAATGTTGTCCAAACATCACAAAAGGACAGAGTATAGTATATCATCCAAAACTCACGGAAAACGAGAGTAAATTATGTCGTCCAAAAATCATAATAATCGACATAGTAGTGTGTCATCCAAAAATCAGGGAAAACGACATAGTATAGTATGTCTTTCAAAATTCATAAAAAATTTCATAGCATAGTACATGGCAAACAACATAGTATTTTATGTCCTTGAAAAATCACAAAAAAACGACATACCATAGCATGTTGTTCAATAATCACACAAATGACATATTAGTATGTCGTCGAAAAATAACAAAAAATGATATTATGTTGTTAAAAAAACATAGAAATCGAAATACTATAGTACATTTTCCAAAAATCAGGAAAAAAACGACATGATATAATATGTCGTCCAAAAATCAGGAAAAAGCATAGTATAATATATACTATAGGGGGAAAGGGGGAGAGATGTACAGCAATAATGGTAACAAAAACAACATAAAACAATAGACATATAAACAGACTAGACTGTAGACATAAAATGAATAATTGCAATTTCCTGTAGCATGTGATGTTAAGTGCAAATATTGTATGTTTTGATAACAGTCCCATGTGTATATATTAGTGGAGGCATGACTAATAACAATGGCAGTAGACGTTGGTGTCAAGCAGGATCATAACATCGGCCCAACCAAGGCCCACAACACTGACAGAACTACAGCAACAGTGCAATCATGACCACGATCCAGGCTGAGCCAGAGGTACAGCATCAGTGCAGCCACAACATGACCACAGCCAAAGGCAGAATCACAGCATCAGCACAGCCACCACCATGGTCAAGGCGCAGCCAAGATTGCAGCCAAGATCCCTCATTATCCTCTGCCGTTCTTCCTGAGGTTTCTTCCTTTTTTTCTCCCCCCTGTTACAGGAGTTCTTTTTCAGGAGTTTTTCATTGAGTGATGTGAGGATCTAAGGGCAGAGGGATGTCGTACACTGTAAAGCCCTCTGAGGCAAACCATGTTTTGTGATAATGGTCACTATAAATAAAATTGACTTGACTTGACTTGACGTGACTTTTGGAGACTTTAAGAACCACAAGTACCCCTGCAATTTCAGAGTGCAGTGCTCTTGAGGGTTGATAGGGGAATATGAGCTGTGAAAGATAAGTCGGAGCCTGACCATTCAGAGCTTTGTAGGAAAGGAGAATGATTTTAAATTCAGTTCTGGATTTTACAGGGAGCCAGTGCAAAGAAGCTAAAACAGGAGAAAAATGTGAGGTGGTGTAGAGTGAAGCTCAGAAGACGCAGTTGAATTTGATGGAAAATTAGCTCTCAAATGCATCCTTTTTCCACCCAAACTGTTGATACAATGTCCTGAACCCAGACATGTCATTGTTTCTAGAAAGTATCAGATTTTGTAGCCAAATCGAGAGAAAGAAAAAGGGACTGTCAGCCGATTTCCAGAAAATTCTCATCAGCAGATGTAATTAAAGTTGTATATTCTATCGAGATCCACAGAAGAAAGTAGATTTTTATATTTAAACTGTTTGACAGTCTGGAATTTGAGATTTGATGTCACACACTGGTACGGAGATTCCGGGATAAACCCAGAACCCCAAAAAATTCTGCAAATCAGGACATGTAATGATGATAAATATTGCAAAATATTAGAATCAATACTGGTTATTGCAGTGGTAAAATAATTTGTAGTTATTGCAAGTGTTCAAACTATGTCAAGAAAATGTATTTTAAAATACAAAAGGGCTTCAAGAAAGAAATTTAGAGTTCTTTGGGTGTGGTTGTTTTATTTATAACGGTCAGATGGCTGTAGTTACTCTAATATATTGCTGCAGTATATTGCATAAGAGTAGTTTCTTGTTGTAGTCTGTGTGTAATAATATGTTTGGCCACTTGATGCCAGTGTTTCTTTTTCAGACAAACCAAAGCCATGCATCCACTGATATTTGTCCAACTTAGTTATTATTTTGACTGTTCTTAAAAAGGTCGTTTTTACCGTTTCTATCTAATCTCTGATGTTTCTTAAGATTTTGTCTATTTGATATTCAAGTCTTAGATGTTGGATCTATTTTCTCTTTCAGATGTTAAGCTGATTTTAGGGTTTGATTTAGAAAAGGTACACATGCAGTGTTGTATTTCATTGTACAGATCAAATATTAACAATTACTGTGTATATTTTGTGCAGTAGATTTTAAACGGGCAAAGCACAGCAAATGGCACCAAAGGGGTCTGCTTTCACCCCAAGTCTTTCATTGTTCGAAGAAATGTCTGCATCAAAAGCTCATACAGAGTAATTTTCCTCTTTCTTTAATGCTCATGTACTTTTACAACCCCCCCAAAAAACAACCTTTAGTTCATGGGAAAATGTAACACCACCACTGGAAGTCCTGCGTAATGCTTCCTGAGAGGAGGATTACAATCTTTTCATCTCCCTTACACCATGGAATAGAGTTGTGACTCTGAAAAATGGTAATTTGTTCTCTGCAGGGGGTCCAGATGACAAGATGTGGGGAATTAGACGGTCTGTTTGGGGGCTGAAGGGGTGGATGACAGCGGGATTATACCTTTAATCTGCATTTGCTTGCATGTACCATTTTGCCCACTAGTTTCTCTTCTACGATGGCTATGATTTTGACACTTTTTTATAATCAGACTTATGATCTTAGCTTTGTGGACCGACAACTTCTGTATGCTTGTAGAAAAATTATCTCTGAGGCTCTCCTGTCTAATACTGCTTTTGATCATCTGATTATAGACCTATCACTGCATGGCTTTTGCTGCTGTCTTACTTATCTTAGCTTTAGTTTGGTTGGTTTGTAACTAGGTTAACCCGTGCACGGACATGATAGATTTACTAATGCTTATCTTTCTTAACTTTCTAATGTAACGACTCTAGTTCTCAGTTCTTACTCTAATTAGGAGTTTTCAAATGTCTACACCGAGTATTTGCCTAAACTATTTTAAATCTATGTTATCCATCATTTCTGAAATGGGTCATTTCGAAAAGGCACTGACCAGTTTTGCCGTAAAGTGTAAGGACTTGTTGCGCCAGACACCACATTCTCTGATTCTGGATGATAGGTTACTAGGTCAAAATTTTTGTTAAATTTTTTTTTAAAGTTTTGGTGTAAGTCCCTGAATATTGGAGATATTGTCCGTAGAGATGTCTGCCTTCTCTAAAATATAATGGAATAGATGGCACTCAGCTTGTAGTGTTCAGAGTGCCAAAAACAAACAAAAAAAATAAAAAATAAAAAATAAAAAACTGGACAGCAATGTCTCTTTCCAAAAATCATGACCCGGGTACTCAAGATAATCCACAGACATTGTTGTGAGCAGTTTCATGTAGGAACTATTTTCTCTCTTCCAAACTACACCAGCAAACCATATCAATGAGCAGAGAGAAACATGCATCAACTGCTAGCTCACCTATACCATTGGGTTAGCTAAGGTTAAGCCGGGGAGGACGCCATTATTGTTTACATCTCGGGCTGTCAAGAGCACAAGCCTCTTGTCCATGAGTAGATGCACACTATCTTCTGCGCAGTGATCCCATTGGTGGTTGTGGTTTGGTAACCGCTGGAGCATTCACACCTACAGGCAATTTAGAGTCACCGATTAATCTGATGTGCATGTCTTTAGACTGTGGGAGAAAGTCAGAGAACCCGGAGGAAACTCTCTCTGGAGGAAACCCATCTGTGATTCGAACCCGGGACCCTCTTGCAGAGAAGCGACAGTGCTAACCACTACACCACAGTGTGGCCCCTAAAAAAGTAGTCCTTACATGGAACTACTCAAAACAAGGTCTGTGGATCATCTTGAGTATCCAGTCATGATTTCTAGAAAGAGACATTATTTTTTCAAATATAGGATTTTTTTGGCACTTTGAGTACCACAAGGTGAGTGCCAACGAGTCTCAATTTTTTGGAGAGAGGGCAGACATCGCTACAGCTGACATCCCAACACTCAACAACCTACATAAAAACAATGTAGATTGACAAACAGTACCACAGGTAAGAGGACAGATGTGAAGACATTTTTTTTTAATCTAGGGTGAACTGCCCCTTTTCGTTATACTAAATGTATGTTTTCTGGGGGTGTTTTTACATATCTCCTTTTTTGTCTCACCTTTTCTTTTGCATACTTCTGCAAAGCACTTTAAATATCTGAGTACAATATGAGTACAGTTTACCTACTCACTTGGAGGGAATATCTGAAAATCAATATTTGTCTGCTTGGCAAAGTGTGGTAATGAGACCAGAGCAACAGGTGTCTGGTTTCCTGCTAGAGCCTGTTGCCCATTGTCACACATGGAAACATGTCACCATTTGGAGTGTCAGGCCTCCTGCCTCCAACTGGATACACAGAAAATTCAGTTTACACTTTGCCAGATGGAGTGTAAACCTTCAAAGCAGAATGGCAATGTATATACTGCACTGTATTCATCCTGCTCACATATCATACAGTATATTAAAGAAATATATTAACATACTGGCAAATGGTCTAAAAGCAGACTATAGTTTGTAAATAAATGCTACTATGGCTTACTCAATAACGTCTAGTTTTTCCTTTTCACCATTTAAGTTATGAGTGAGGCCACAAACACAGATGATAAAAACATATAGGAGAGAAATGTCTTTATGAGTAGCGTGAATTTACAAGGTTATACTCTTTAAGTACACCTTTGTGCACTGGATGTTTGTAGCCACTCCAACTCTGGCTAAGGAACTAACAAATGTGTGCTACAAATACAGTATGTGCTTCAGTGGGTGTGTGTTCACATGCACACACAAATTGTATATATATGTGTGTGTGTGTGTGTGTGTATATGTGTGTTTGCTGGAGTCATGAGTGACTGTCCATCCTGTGACCGGTACGTGTGACTCACTCCTATTCCAAATGTTTCCATCTTGGCGCCTCAAAGGCAAAAACCATCAGAGTGCTGTCACCATCTGGACAGCAAAGGCCCTCCTGGGCTGGCCGCCTCATGTCCCTGACTCAAAGACTTTAACTAAAAATACAACCTCCAGGATGTTATTGCAAAAGCACCAATACATGACTGGCCTGGATTTCTCTGCTTCTGGCGCTTGATGTTTCTGTCTCCTTTCCACTAATAACCAAGGTGAAATTGCTCACACACACATCATACAGTAGTAATAATGTTGTCACGCTGTCTAATAGGCATGCTATGGCTTTGATGAAAGACTGCTCCTGGAGAATACATTTTGTGGGTTTATGAGGCAGAATTTTTTTTTTTAGTTGCACTAATCAATATTTCATATTAACTAAATGACTGTGTTAAGTGAGGTAGTGTGTTATGTTTTAGCTCTTTTGGTTTTACAGTCCTGCAGCTTTGATCTCATCAACCTTGTGTCCAACTGCAACAAGCAGCCGTTTATAGCAAAAGGCTTTGACATATCCACAGTACAATACCTGCCCAGCACCAAACGCAGAGAAACAAAAAAGTTAGTGACTGATAGGGAGTCAAACACCTAACAGCTACAGGGAGATACTTCCCTCTGGAGGTGGTAGAGACTACCCTTGGAGCCAGACGAATCTGAATGCTCATGTTTTATTTTTTCTGGGAAATGCTGCTGGTCTCCTTCCTGTTCAAACAGATTTCCAGCCAACCAGAACTTGGTCGGGTCAATCATAACCGGATCTGGGGCAGATTTGATACATGGAGTGCCGGTGAGGCCATGGATGCATAAAGAGAAGTGGATACAGCATTGGAGGCAGGGTCCCATATTTTACTATAAAAGCCGTTCAGTGGTGCTTGAAGTCAACTGCTGCATATAAAATTACCCAGATGACTGGGCACTGCTGCCGCACTGTACGGCCGATGGAACAGGCGCACTTAACACTTCTGACTGTAGAGCGATGCTGCTACAAGTTTAGAACCCTATCTTTAATGGGGATTAAATACTTAAGTCACTCTTTAACACTTTTCAAATGTTATTGAAATAAATTGATTAAATCCCAGCAGTGAAACAAGTCATTATGTAGGGGTTGTGAGGGGTTGTCAGAAAATGTGTTCACTAATTTACAGACATGTCTTTTGCCATGCAAGCCAATGGGAAAAAGTATATTAAGGCCACAAGACATGAGGTGACGGACCCAGAAGTCGAATTTCCATTGTTTGGTCAATAGGAAAATTGGCTTCAAAGCCCAACTCATTTCTTAAGGGCTTGATTTTTTTTTGTAAACAACCAAGATGAACGCTACTAATATGAAACCACGCTAAAGACCAAAACACTGCTAAAAGAAGAGTAAATAACGTAAAGAGTAATAAATTCAACTTTATATCAATGCTAATGTTGCTTCATGTGTGCTGGGTGTTTAAATATGGTAGGAAAATGTTTGCTAACACTTAGTCATAACAACATTATAAGGCCACATGGGGGTATGTGGTTTACATTCTGACAGTGTTGGGCAAGTTGCATTAAAAAATGAAATCCATTTTTCCATTCAAATACTGTGAAAAAGTAACCACATAACTTTGCTAACGGCATACTGGCAGAACTATAAACATTATATTACTTTTATTAGTCAGCCCACCTCTGTGCAAAGACGCCTTTAAACAACTCCAAAGCCACAGCACCCACATGTAGCTTTCAATGTATAAACCTGTATGAACTTCTACTGTATTTTCAACTGTGCTATCTAATCATGCATTGTAACAGATCAGGCACCCAGCATATGGTTTGGATGGATTAGCTTCGACCTGGTGATTTGCTGAGTGTAATCTGAGTACTGTAATGTGTTACAGGGGGGAAGCGTTACCTAGTGTGAATTATGCCCCTCCCCTCTTTGGTCACTGGGTGTATGTCATGCATGTGCCGGTAAAAAATAGCTCACGAGAGACAGGGCAAAGGTCAGACTTAATAGTACTTCACACAGTACTGGCTTGGTAGACACAGGCTGGCGTTCTTCTGCCTAAATGAGGGCAGATATGGGGGGGGGGGCTCTCCAATACACACCTGTTTCATTTTCAGTTACTATATCTCTAAACCTCAAAATCTAGCATTTTTAAAAAGCACACATTTTTAGAGGCAAAAAGACATTGAAGGTTGTCTGGATCATCTCTAGAGTGTTTGGCTCTAACTAATTGCACACTTTTTGTAGAAAACAGTGTTTCAGAGGTGCTTTAATGGATTTCGAAATGAAATTTAAGACCAATTTACCACCACTTAAATAGCAATTGGGACATTTTTTCCCAAATGTCAGTTGTAACATAAAACATCACCTTTGCTTGTCTCATGGCAGAGACAAGGGTACAACAGAACTGGAAAACACCTGGCATTCATTGGTGAGTTTTCTTGGAAATTTTGTGTTTCTCATTCCACTGACTTGTTTCCCATTTTTCCAAGTTTAAAACACTTTTTACATAAAAAACACAGGGCCCCAGCTTTGTACCAGTTTCAGGCTCGTTGTGAAATCCTGGTTAAAAAGTCAGTTTTTGTCGAAGTTGCACTTCCCCATGTTGTCCAAGGTATAGTTGCAGCTAGCTAGCAGACAATGGATCCTCTGCACACCAGTCAAAAATGAAATATGAGTGTTGTTGGTTTCTCTATCCTGATCTGCGTGATGTAAAGGTGAGAGGCATTCTATAATTATTTATTTATTTACATGAGTAATACCAATTATTTTGATATTTTACAATGCAACATCAGAAAAAAAATCTAATTTACCTAAGTCCATCTTAGGTGAACTCCTTGGGAAAGGGGACCTGGGGCACAAGTACCTATCCAACATAGAGAGGCCTCTGCCCAATCACATGGGAAAATGTACCCCAAAATGTTCACACAGCTGCAATGTGGTCAGCTTTACCCATCTAGTAAAATGGGATCCGTTAAAAACAAGGTGGTACTTCTGAATTACAGATGTTTGTAGGAAAGGATGATTCCATCCAACTCTGGAAACTGATTGTTTGTTTGTATTTAAGAGCGGGGGGGCAGTCCTCTACGTCCTGATGGTTTATGGCAGCACTGATGCCTATGGTGAAGAAAGACAGCAGGCAGAGATAGATGCGACACTGTAACGTGAGCCAGCGCTCATCCCAAGCTGTTGTGAAAGTATGTTGTGTTCCTCAACAGAATGACCCGGTGCGACGCTTCCAAATATTCTACAACCTTCATGCATGCCAACATACTTGAGCAGCCAGGTGTTAAAAATTACGGTTTTACGGACAATCTGTGATGTGTCACTTTGAACTCTGTCATGCTTTGTGTACAAATTCCCTCAAAGCTCCCCCCTCAACCATCACCAATCCAGGAGCCCCAATTCCTATCCCACCCCTCACCCCACTCCCCCCCAGCCAATCAACACATCCCAGAGCCCTGTAACAGATGGCCGCAGGGGTCAGCAGGGGTTAGCTGGGGCAGGGAGGGGGCTGGCTAAGGTTAGGCCGGGGCACAGGGATGTTTGGGATTGTTGTGACATGGCCTGTCTGTCTGTCAGTATGCAGGTGGATGAGTAGCATGTGGCCACATGGCCCCCCAATCCCCTTCTCCCACCGTGTACTCTCCCAAAAGCAGGGCTTTGATTGCAGGTCAAGAAGCCGGGATGGAGGGATTCACCGGTCACTCTAGACCAACCCCCCAAAAATCTATGTGTTTGGCTTACTCAGCACCCCCTCGCACCTGCTCTGGAAAAGTGCAGCGTTAAGCCATGGAGGGGGGAATGGCCAAAGCAAACACAGGGTATGGAAGACAGGACTGCTGCACCTGGTCAGCGTGGAACCATGATTAATCTGTGCTTATTAACCCCTAAGACCTTTGACCTGTTTTGGTTGAAAGCAGGCATGTTTTAACTTGACTATTTGATTTTTTTTTTACTGAATTTTGTTGTTTCAAAATGTAGAAATTTGACTCCTGTGTACTGACAGCCAAATATGTTTTTTTACTCGAGAATGATAAAATGTATATATTTGGCCTGGAGCCTATCCCAGCTGTCATTGGGCGAGAGGCAGGGAACACCCTGGACTATCACAGGGCTAACATATATAGACAGACAACCAGTCACGCTCACATGCACACCTACAGCAATTCAGAGTCACCAATTGAGTCACCATGCATGTCTTTGGATTGTGGGAGGAAGCCGGAGACCCGGGAGAGAACCCACGCAGACACGGGTAGAACATGCAAATTCCGCACAGAAGGGCCCCCCAAGGTCCAAACTTTGCCCCAACCTTGATTTGAACTGGAAAAGTAAAAAAAAAAAAAGTACACAGTTTTGGTCTAAAAATATCTTGACAACTACAAGATGAACTGGGAAAAAAATGGCTTTTTAGGTCCAGCGTGTTGGATTTAGTGGCATCTGGTGGTGAGGTTGCACAACTGAAATGTCTACTGTGTGCCAATTCTAAAGGATAACTACAGTGGCCAAAGAAAAACCACGAATGGCTCTACCTAGAGCCAATCTTTGATTCATCCATTCTGTTGCTGTGTAGAACAAAGTACTCTAGGAGAGGTGCTACAATAGGAGGTGTGCTTTAAATGACAGTGGTTTCTCATCTATAATAAACTTTCTATTGTATTTTCTGTTCTGGCTAGTATTAGCTTATTATATCATCCCTTATACCTCATGGTTTATTTTTTCCCTAATTGTATCCTTCAACTTCTTATACACTAGAAGCTGTATATTGTGGTGTTTACCCAAGGTAAGTAGACTGCACTGTCAAAACAATAATTATACAGATATGAGCATCTTTTTACAGCATTTTATAAGCTGTTACATATGAAATATGATGTATCTTTACATAGCAGTCAGAATTTACAGACATATGTTTAATACGTGCTAAGTAGTTTCCTTAAGGTCTTTCCACATCTGTAACTGTACCGTTTCTCTTTAAGCAAGATTAGAAATGTATTGTTTCGATGGCAAAAAAACACCCTGCCCTCTCTAGGCAGATTTTGCAAGCCACAATCCAAATTCCTCGATTACAGTCAAAGGTGAAAAGAGGTAAAAAAGGTGGAGGAACAAGATATGGGCAGACTGGTTTCATAGCTGGAAAGCAAACACTGAACCTCTCATCTTGCCTACAAAGCGTCTAGACTCTAATCACCGCCCGCTCCACAACCTGACTATGAACTTGTTTCAAACCCTCTTACCCTGGCACCTTCTCTAGCCCTCCCTCCCGCCTGTCTATCATGCCTTTAAATATGATATATTCACTGCAGCTCTCAAAATGCCTATCACAGTTTTTATACTGATCAAGGGTTTTCATCGCCTCATTTCTTACAGTGTCAGGGCCATGCCATGAATGGGGCAGGCTACTGATACTAAGTACGTTTGAACTTGGGAAACTTTCTGATTCGACATGAAAGAAGGCGATGTCTGGGTCCTTAGCCTCAAACAGACTGAATACAAGCTATGGTTATAAATACAGTATACCAGAAGGGCATGGAAAAGTATGTGCATATGCATGGTGGCACACGTACAGTTTGAACTGGGAAGTAATTCTCATCTCTACATGTTCCCATGCACACTACTGTTCGGACCAGTCAACGCTTAGGCACTAATGACTGGCCTTTTAAATGCTAGCGTTTATCATAGAAATACAATCTATGTATGGCAATGGCAAACAATGGGAAAAACTTTCCTTGTTTCTATCTTGTATGTGTGTCCCTTTTGATCGTTCTGTGCCCCCTCTATAAATGTGGGAGTTTTTGTGGATCTGTGAACACAGCACAGGTAGCACTTTTCATAGTACTTTTCACATACTTTTATATATTACAATAGCACGGCTGATGAATGGCCCAGTTCCAAAAGTTTACAATCAATGCTTGTTGAGAGATGTTTGATCGTGATGGGCCGATTCAAATAACTGAATGTGTGTGAAACTCTGCATTTTTCTATGCCTCATATACATTTTTCATGTAATGAAAAACACACATAACAAAACAAATTGCAACATTGCAGTGCAAAAAGAGGATACTGCAGTGCAAGGACAGACAAGACAGGGCAGAACAGCACAACAACAGCAGCATGTCAAAGCATTCAAGTTAGCTGCTATTTTGATGAATATCTATTTGTACTATTATGGTAGCAGTACTTGAAGTATGCAAAAATAACAAAGAAAGATCTGCACATCAACAATACTTTATAACAGATAAATTAAATAAGTCATGCTGATTATGTGAGATCACCAAAGAAGTCCTAACATGTTTAAAGCTATGAGATGTGTAAATGGTTTTCTGCTCAAAATGTTCCTAAGACCATCTAAAATTTGTAGTTTCCATGCACATGACTGTATAGGGAAAATCAGCTTTAAATGATATGACACATTAAAATGTCCTAATTGTTTGAACTCATAAATTAAATGAACAGCATAAATGTTTTCCTTCACAGGTTTGCTGAAATGTTTAGTGTAATATTGTTCAGAATGGCCCCAACTGTGACCATGTAATATTTGACATTATTTTACTGTGAAGCATTTAATCAAATTAAAGAAAAAGTCAGCTTTGATTACATTATAACACTGATTATATCTTTATATTTGAATTGTCATTTAAAAAAAGCAGTGAGAAAGAAGGGCAAATACACTAAATGGAGCATATTTTGGGTGCATGTATTAAAAAAAGTCATTAGCATATCATTTTAAAAATTAAATGCACCCGTGCATGTACACTGAAAAAAAAAAAAAAAGCATTTAGAGCCCTGACTAGACACTTAGCTAATGACGTTATATTTATGTCCGGGACATCCTGAAACCCTGATGCTACAGAGGAAGGGCAGCACGACGAGCCTGCTGAGATTCCAAAGCTTACGGGACCACCATTGGCTCCCCGAGGACATGCTGCTATAATAAACAGGCAATCCAGCAAGAAATGAAAACAATGAAAACCAATGGTGAATGACACGACATCAGCTTGTGTGTGCGCCTGTGTGTGTGTGTGTGTGTGTGTATCTGTGCGTGCTTGTGAGCGTGTTTGCTCACATATGTACGTCACTGATATCTCTGGGAAAGTGTTCTCTCGCTCAGGCCGGATCTTCGCCGGCAGATGCATTTGCCTGGTGGGACTGTGGGGATGTGTGTGTCTGTGTGGAAGGGGTGGGCTGTAATCGTGGCAACTGTAAACAGTCGCTCGTATTGAGTTCTTCCTTCTCTCTTTCGCAGTCAACTTCCCGCGTTTGTTGCGTGCCAGTGCATGTGTCTGTCTATGTCTGTCACCGCCTGTGAGTAATGTCCACATCTCTCTTCTTAACAACACTGCATGCACGGGGGGCGCCAGTGTCGTGAGATGTAACTACAATCCGCTTGTATCATCTTAGATCACATCTGGATGGGGGTCAGTTTAGAAAACGTCAAACTTAGAGCTTTACTCAAGCCAGCAAGTAATGAGTTATCTAATAACAAGACGCAGTTTGAGGAGAAAGCTGTCCAACATCTGGGCTCAAAGTGTGGAGTATCACAGATATCTAAGTGTCTCAAAAAGCATATTGCTTAAATTCATATAATAATCGCTCATAAAAAGGAACATGGACACTGAGAAAAAATTTCATTCAGAAAAGATTGCATGTTATGTAACAGAAAGTAATCCAATAAATGTGATAGAAGCTCCACTAGCTGCTTGCGACACCTGTTCTTATGACAAGTCCTATCATAAGCCAGACGAGGAAAGAGTCTGCCACTCACAGTGGAAGCTGGCGTCATTGTCACGTTTGCACTTGTGCTGTGAAAGAGGAGACCCTGACATGAACCCAAACCACTCGCTGGCTTGGCTTCTGGCTCCCACCGCAGTAAAACAACAACTGATCCTCTGAGTGTTTCATTAAGTTAACAAGCCCTATGTCTCTCTATACTCCTTTGAATCCACACTAAAAAATCCAGAGACTTTCCCTAGAATTCCACAATCAAAACCTCAACAGTGAATGACCCAGGAAGTTCTGGAGCAATGCAGTTACATAGTGTACCATCCAAATATGACACAAACTGTCAGGTTTGAAATGAACATTACAGCAAACAAAATGATGTATTTCCCAAATGGCATTCCAGAATGTAGCCTTTCCATTTGTATGAGGTTTGACTGGTGCTTTTTTGATTACGTCATGTGGTTGTGTCCAAGCAGCAACCTCCTGAAAGTGTAGCCAGTGTGGAGGTGCCAAAAACTGCAACTGAAACCAAGAGAGAGTCAACCCTCAGAGACCCCCATGTTGAAATACCCAACTTTATGGCTAATTTCAACATTATTGGAGGGCAGGGGGGTGTTAAGACTTAAAATACACTATATAATACTTGGCTATTTGAGTATTCATTAATTAAGTAGGCACTGTTTTTTTTTTTTTTTTGCAGAGATGAAATGCCATTTCAGAGTCTGTGATTCTGCTGCTGCACTTGTCATACACAGTGACAGGAATGATCATTTTACCCCAACGCTTATCAACAGATTTATTGACTGAGTCGATACATTTCTGTGTCGGTATGAGCAGCACCGCAGCTCACCCTGAGTGGAGCCCCGTCCTGCAGCACAGAGCAGGTGAATTTCAATACCTTGCATAATGAGGACACTTATGATTTCAGACGCACAACGAAATTTCACAGACTAAGATTATTGTTTGAAACTGTAAGAGTTTTTTTTTTGACTTTACAAACCATAAATTGCTGACAAGCACTCGGAGGCTTACCAGGCTCTCTCTCACCTAACACTGAAGCTCTGTGGCGCACAATGTCTCTCTCTCACCTGATGATGCGCTAAAACTGTCAGGGTCAGGATCCCACATGTCCCTCATCCATGAAGCACATGGACTGCATGGTTTCTCCCCTCAAGGTGAACTCTGCCCCTCCCCAAAGCTCCTATTATTCGCAACCCAGAAAATGGCATTTGGGAAAGCCGTACTTAAAATTACACATGATTAAGGGCCTGACAGCTTTGAGTTACAGACTGTCTGCTAAGCACCAATGTCAGGCAGATCCACCTCTCACTTCTCAACAGCTCCAAACGTTTATCAAAATATGGTCACCCTGGCTCCGAAAAAAACAGATGGCAACAGCCAAAATGCAGAAGCCAAGGCTTCAAAAGGGAAGTCAATAGGTGACATCATGTTACCTAAATCCATTAGTTTTTACACTCTATGGTTGTGCCCTTTTCTATAATAACGATTTAATGAAACCAGACTGGAGTATTAGCCCCACCAACTGTTCACCTTGATGCACCAAACTAATATTTGCCAAACAGTAGCACATGGAAAAATATTTTCTTTTGCTGATTTTGGAAATTTAGTTCAAATGTTCTTGCAAGGGAACCTGATCAATATGATTTGGTGAGAACCTGCTACCATAAATAATACTGTAAAAAAAAAAGAAGAAAAAAAATTAAAACACCTAATATTCACAAAACAGTAGCACATATAAAATAATTTATAATGCAGATTTTGCAGATTTTGCAAACTTTGTTAAAACTGTTAACATAAAAACAACTTCAAAAAAATCCAGCGTACCTTAAAAGTCACGGCAAACACGCAAATTGTTTAGATGGCTATAGGGTTTTATCTGGATGGAAAATGGAAAAATCACCTGGCTTGGAATAAAGTCAATAAAGGGGCAGAGTTATAACTGGTTACAGTCCAGTAAGGAGAAGCCAGCAGAGGGCTAATCAAGCTCCTGTTGCCCACACAAAGGTCACATGCTCCCTGACCTTGACCCCTGCGTTAAATAACCCTCAGCTGTGTGTATGTGAGTGTGTTGATCTGCCAGTGTGACACTGTTGCTGCTACACTACGGGTGTTGGGGGAGGTGGAGGTTCTGCTTGGGAGATGCAGAGGTGACAAACTTTGACCTTTTTCCATTTCGGTGGACTCGGTGTCACAGCCACAGCTGCAACATCCAGCAGGTGTGGCGACTCATTTTCTGCCCTGAGCTGCAACTCTGAGTGCTGCAGAGGCGCTGAGTGTTGGAGCAAAAGGAAATCTGTTTGTTCCAAAACACTGGAGGTTGATAATAACGGTACAAACTAAAATAAACTGGAAAAAAATGACAAACTGTCTGGATGCAACACAAGACTCCTGTCCTGTAGGAGTTCATATTAACTGCAATTTCATGCATTTAATCACTAATCAAGCAATTACACATCAGTATGTAAACATTCTACAGTGACTTTTCAAGCCAAATAAACTGTGTTCTACAAACGATACAGCTTTCTGCAGAATTATGCATATGATATCCCCACTATGGAGTTTAATCTGACATTTATACTCCGCAGCATCTGAGCTCAACATGTGGCTCCAATAGTGGATAAGCCCAATTTGTACAACTAAGTGTGCCTATCGACCGCTAAATAACATTGGAAAACAAACCAAAGCATCACACGTGCACATGCTATACACCACATACAAAGTACCAAAAAAAAAAAAAGATAGAAAATATATTTAAACTTGTTCAGGAATTTAAATCATGAACAGATTCGGTTACAGTCTGTGAGAATGACCCAATAACTGGAACTGCGTCCAGGAAATAAAGCGTCAGCGGCCGCACAACACCCATAATTAAAAGAATTGCTCATATTGATGCATGCACTGAAGCATCCATTCTGAGTGCTCTACTGGCAGCTGGTGGGGGCAGCCCGCCCTCATGGCAGTCTTGTGGGGGCTAGAAGGAAACCTCTCCAAACACTAAATAGTTTGTGTGTGTGTTTGTGTGTGCATTCTTTCAAGCCTTCAAGATCTACAGCATGTGCCAATATACATACTTTTTACATGGACAAGTAGCCCACACATACATGGGTGTAAATGTGCCTTTGCCAGGCTGTGTGTGCTCATGTGTGGCAGATGGGCGAGCTGCGTGCCAGGCCCAGGCCGGGGGGGGGGGGCTGTGCTGCGTCCAGAGTTGCAGTCGGGCCCTGGGCTACAGCCTCGCAGCACAGCAGCCTGGCAGGCGACGCTGGCTCTTGGCTGACCTCTGCCTCCACCAGGCTGCCCTCACTCACTCACCTCATTAGCTTGACAGGAGCGACCAAACAAATTGAGGGCATCATAGAGCTCACAGTTGTTCCATGGGAACTTTTTTTTTCCTCTTAGTCATTTTTGTGTATGCGCTGTACACAAACACACGCCCACGTGTAAACAATGACTTCTGCTTAAGAGGGTGTCAGACGTTGTGTTTGAACAAACGGACGGACCAGAAGACGCATGAAGTGCATATGCAGGTGTGCATGTGCTTTTTGTATGCATATGCACATGCCGAAACATACATTTAACTACATTCAGGTTTGTAAATTGAGGCCAGGTACAGAATGAGATCATGCTACAATTGAATCCCACCTTGCAAGTCTCCCCTAAACAAAATCAACCTTTTCACTCAAAGCCCCCTTTTCTTTATATTGAGCAAAAACTATTGTAACCGCACGCATGGCCGCCACTCCTGACAGATTTATAAATGAGTCAAACCATGCTTAAAGGAATCCTGTTGCTGTGCAAAGTTGAGCTATTTTTCCTTGTTGCATTTTTGCCTTGTCAGCAATGTCAAATAAGAAAAAAGTCCTTTCTTGAAAAAAAAATATACCCTGGAGGTGAACCTGAAGACAAATTTCAGTGCACACGTGATCTAATAGCTGAGGGCACTGACCAGTTCAAAAAGATCTCCTGTGTGTTGGTTCTCATGTAACTGAGGGATACCAAACAATGATGTGATTTATTACACGTAACACCCTTTTGAACCTTCTTTGCAAATTGTGATCCCATTGTGCAACTTTGTGGATTGCACTCATTCGGCTTTGAGATCATAGTGTCGTTCCATATTCGCTCATACGCACGGTATGCTGTGTGAGTGGCTTTCAAACACACACTTGGGTTTCTTATTCGTGTTGTTTTATGGTGACTGAAGACAAATATTGGCTAATTTGATTTTATGAGAGCCACACCTTCTGTTGAGCAGAGGTCAGTCTGTGGTGTGGGCTAACATGAAACACACATGTACGGTGGTCCTGAGGGATAAAACAACATTTAAGAAAACACATTTCACAAACCAGGTTTTGACATAATGTTTTGTTTTTTGTCATAAGTTGTAGTATTTTGTTAGATGTGTTATGCGAAATGTAGTGTTCTGTGAAAAATATAGTTTTCTGAAATGTTGTGTTTTGTTAATTGTTGTAGGGTTTTGTGAAATATTGTCATATTTTGTGTTTTGTGAAATGTTTAGATGAAATCATGTATTTTGCTGTTTTCTGAAATTTTGTGTTTTTTTGTGAAATTTGCTTTGTAGGATGTATTTTTTTGTGAAATCTAGTTTTCTCAAATGTTGATGTTGAGTTAAGTTAAATGTAGTGTTTTGTGAAATTCTGTAATTTTTAAAATGTGTTTTGAGAAATGCTTTTTTTTGGTAAAATTTTGTGCTTTCTGAAGTCTTTTGTGAAGTGTTTTTGTCAAATTTGTTTTGTGAAATGCTTTTTTTTAATTTGTGGGTTTATTTACATGTTACAGTACTTTCTGAAATGTGTTTTAATAAATGTGTTTTTTGAAATGTTTTTTGAAATGAGTTTTTTTAATGTCATCTTTTGTGAAATGTTGTGTAATGTGAAATGTAGATGTGAACTGTGTGATTTTGTGATTTGTTCTGTGTTTTGGTGAAATGTTGTTGTGTTTTGACCTTCGGGGCCACCGTACACATGCAAGCGATATGTACGAAAACTTTATCCCCACTCACCCTAACACCAATAAAGTCACAATAAATCCAATGGATCTACTGTCATATATTCCACTATCTTTTACTGAGTCACATATAGTTTTCATGTGATTTAACTATAATTTGATATCTGCTTAACATCAACCTTCTCTAATCCAATGAGTTTATAAGACAGCATCTTGGCAGAGTGTTGGAAATTAAAACACCCTGTCCCTGGAGCCTGCCATCAGTGGAGAAGATGATGCTGCAGAAGGGGTTAGTGGTTTGGTACTTTTTTTTATTTCGCATGAAAACTCATCACCATTTAAATCCAGTGTAATTAATATACATCCACAGCTGTTAACGCGGGGTGAATGTTTCTGACACACAAGACTCTTCTTTTGATGCTACCCCAACACACAAATCAGTGCAGGGCGAATCACACCCTCCCGAAAGTGTACACTGTAACCTTTCCTTACTATTCAGTGCTTAGAGAACACGGTGACAATTGCCAGACAACGGTCCATCCCTCAACCTTATGCTGTGAATTTAGAGAGAGGTTTAACCTAAACTAGCCTGCAAGCGACAGGCCTGGCAGTGGGTGGCGTTGGAAAGCTGGGCCAGAGCTGGAGGTGAAATAAGTCACAGGTGGTGTTAAAGAGGTGTTAAAGAGATGGCAGCCAGAAGGGAGACAGAAAGATGGATGTGCTCTGCTACTTCACAGCCAAGAGGGAGAAGAGCTTGAGGTGATGGATGAGGAGAGTTTAAAAAACAGAGTTTCTACTGAAGGCCTTTTACAAAGTGATTATGTTTACATAAAATGCCACCCTGTATCCAACAAATGACACTGGGGAAATCTGTGCAGGCAACGTGGGGAACGGAGGAATCAATATTTGGTGGTCAATGACTAGATTTACACACACATAATATTTAGGTCTTTTGCCCTTATTCCAAAGAATGTGTTTATTCCCACAAAGCTGTTTACATGGCTAATGAAATGAATATTCCACTAATATTTCTGTTTACATTTAGCTTTGCATACTCCAATTAATGTGCCCTAACATTTAGTTTATCCTGCCAAAATATGGAAAAGTATACAATCAGAGCTGCTTGTGCCATTTTGCTCAAAGTTTTCCACCAGTGGCCAACTTGTTGGACTGTTTCTTTACTTCATCCACCCAGGTTGGAGTTACGATATTTGCACATATCCAAAACCCAGTTGATATCCTTTGACAATGTTAAGAAGTAGGTGTGTTTCTCTTTTCAAGCTGAACTGCGGGATTTTCTTTTGGGCCATGCATGT
The DNA here is from genome assembly GCF_008729295.1 of Plectropomus leopardus. Taxonomy (NCBI): domain Eukaryota; kingdom Metazoa; phylum Chordata; class Actinopteri; order Perciformes; family Serranidae; genus Plectropomus; species Plectropomus leopardus. Next base: position 5,510,797 of record NC_056472.1, read on the forward strand.
CAAACCCACAGTCTTGCAAACTGTTGGCTAGTTGGTTTATGTATGGCGCATCCATGAAAACACTAAGAGATACACAGACTGCAACTCGAAAGATGGTACTGTGTCTTGGGGACTAGGGACATTTTGTGTTACAATTTTGGTCTAGGTTTCAGGACCGACTCTATAGAGTAGCTCGTTGTTTGTTATCAGAGTGAGTCATAGCACCTTAATAATCCAATGGTTCTTCATGCAGGCACTTTGTGTGGGGTAGTTTGATTTAAGGTATTTTGGCTCTATTAGTCAAAAATGGCTCCTAGACATACAGGATTTTGGGGTTTATAAGAGCTGAAACATTTTCAGAGATTTAATCTGTGACAATTTGTTGATATTTGGCTGTTTGTTACAGTTGTTCAATTGAGCATAAATGGCAACTATTGGCTGGTTCCAGCTTACTGATTTCCTGCTTGTCTGTTTCACATCAGTGTAGACTGACTATCTTTGGGTTTTGCACTCCTGCCTGTTTGGCAGCCATAGAGATGTGTAAATCTAAGCTTTTTGGCTAAGCTTGCAGTAACATGTTGGCTACAGCTTTTGAAGCCGGGTCAGCAGGTGTTCAAAAGGGTGTGCTGTGAGTTAGTGGGTCAAGTGTCATAGAATGCTAAAGGTATACATCAGAATACTTTTTAATCATCAGTATGTGTATAATGCATCAAAATGCTTTGAAGAAAAGAGAATCAATCAGAGGAGAGAAACCACTATAAAGAAAATGGACAGGTGGAAAGGGAACAGGGAAGGAATCTGTTCCAGTTTAATACACAGTTCAGTATAGAGTGCTCCAGGAATGAGTCCTAAAAGCTGGAAATGAGGTAGCATTTTAGCAATTCCAGTTCCCTCATCTCAAAATCAGTGTTCTTTTTTAAATGGGCTTTTGGTGAAATACCTGATATAAGGTCCGTAGTTAACATGAACTATGATGAAAAATCCATTTATATGTTTTTTTTAATTTAGCTTTTATGTCTTAAAACAGAGTGGTAGCAAACAATTGGTTAAATGAGACTGAAGAACTCGATCACGCCAAATACAGATTTACAGTAGCGATGTTAAGTCATGCGACCATTGTGTAGTTTATATAACATAAGCTTTTTACTTCTGGCGTTAAGTGGCATTTATTTGTGAAGAATATCCTGCTGAACAAAATATAAAAGTATCATAAATGTTCGTTTGCCAAAAGAGTGTATTTTCTGTAATAATCCAAAATCCAATGGAAATATCACATGGGATTTTTGATGAGGGAACAGGGCGATGCCAACTTCCACGTCAGCCTACAGAAAAAAATCCCTGGAGCACTGTATATCTGTGCATCTCTTGTGAATCTTTCCTTGTTTTGTTTTTTTTAATGGTTGTGAGGAGGAGGAGAAAGAGACACAAAGAGACACAAATGAGCAGATCTGGGTTATACAACCGATTAAAATGGAGACATCAACTCATATGTTTAGTATTTATGGAGACAACATTGCAGGGAGAGAGAGAAGCCCACCTACAAGTGTATAGATGACAGCGGCATTCATATGAGTCAGCTGCAAGTAATAATGAGGGCTATAGAAAGCTCATTTGACCGAAAACAAATTAAAGTCTCACAGAGGCTCATTGCGAACTGTGACCACCATGAACAAAGGCTCCAAGAGTCATTAATACCTAATGTGGAAGGCTTTTATAAACACACCAGCATGCATGTCTGTCTGTCTGTCTGTCTGTGCAGCCTCTTTGACTCTGTCTGTCTTCCAGTTCAAGCTACTGTCCCCAGCTTGCTTCTACCACTTGTGGTCATTGTTGACAGGGACCCATCAGGCTTATATAACATGAGCATGTAAATACACACTGTGTTTTTAGGCCTGCTGATGCTGCTGACGTTGATCCACACTAAATCATTTCAATGCATGCAATGGGCGTACTACTGCAGCCTCAATAGTGGCACATAAATGTATTTTTAGCTTGCGGTCTCACTAGCTCCACACAGCCTGTACTCCTGACCATCTTCTTGATAAAAAGACATGAAATATGATGTGTCCCTAATGCGAACCATACCCTCTGAGCGAGCATAGTGCATGGTTCTCTCCCAGCCTCCCCCCCCAAGCCTCCTGCATGCTCTACTCTCCAAGAGTGAAAACATCTCCCATTTCAGAATGAGCGGACTCATCCACTGGTGCCTTGAAACATGGATCTCCAGTGAACTTCCCTGAGTGAAGCTAGGGTTCAATCGTCAGGCCACAGAGTATTTATTAAGCCACATCTGGGATTGTCATTACAGAGCTGAAGCTCAGGCGAGAGGCAAAGGGAAAGGGATGTGATGGAGTGGTGTAGAGGGTGCACAAGGGAATAGAGAGGAGCAGGGAGACAAAATGGAGAGAAAGATAAATTCAGAAGATCCTGTTTTTGTGTCATGGCGCCATGTTAGTGTAGGGACTTAACTTATGATAACTTATTCTTTATTTTCATTCCTGCAATCATTTCTGCCTCTTACATGGTAAAAATGGAACATTATTTCTCAGTGGTTCTCAGCTTTCAACAAAACTGAAATATGAACACAAGGCAAAGAAAAAAAAAATTTCTAGTAGAGTTGGGTTCATTTCTGGTTTCTCCGGTCTGGTTTGTTGTACAAGCTAAATGCAGTTTAACTGATGCAAACCGGCTGAGCCGACATTTGTCATTATGTCACGTTCTGGCAATTTTTAAAGTAACCTAAGTCACAGCTTAAATGCAACTAAAATTGCATCCGTAACAAGAAATATGACAGCATGATTAATATGATATTATGTTTGTTAACTTACTAATGGAGCAACTACTGTCATCCAGGTTATGTTTAATATACTGCCAAGCCAGGGCGGCTGGTTTCCAACATGAGAAAGGTGAAATTTCAGCAGAGGGGAGAAAGCGGCACACGCACAGTCTCTCTGTGTTTGTTTACTTTTTGGGTTGATGAGAGAGAGGAGACAAGGCAGAGTGATTCTGTTAAAAAGACTAAAATTGCACTACTGCGATAATATTTTGGATTTGAAGCCAGCAAAAGAGCTCACTGGCTGCAAGTGTGTGACCTCAACTTTCGTTGGACACTTCTATTTATTCCAGTTGCTCGCTTTGAAAGCGCCGCAGTGAACAAGGACTGGCTGATCCACAAAATTGATATGAGGACTTATTTATAAAAAAAACCTATTTTTTCACATCAAAAACTTTAATACTGTGTCAGCTGGCCAGAGGGAGATTGTCAGAAGGCTGAAAGTTTCTGTTAAGGTAAATGTCCATTGCTAAAAACAAGATATAGGCTAATGTTAATTGCTGTTGGTTATATTGTATGCAATTTCTGGTAAATACCACAATATAACACACCTGTTTTATGATTTAAAAGAATAATTTTACAAATGAAGGAAGATAACAAGTTGGCTACTCACCAGTGATCTAAATGGTTATGTCTCCAGTGTGAGCTCCAGCACACAGCTGATAGCTACGTGGTTTGCTTACATTATGTGACTGAGGAGCAGACTGAAAGCAACCAGCGTGGACAGAGAGCTCCGGTGTTACGTAATGCTATGTAATAATTAGACATTGATTTTCTGTTGGGTCACGTAAACATTTGAATCCACTAAGGACTGACTGCTGAATCATGTGGGATATCTTGTAAAATTTGGTAAATCAGTCCCGTCTGACACTTGGCTTAATATCAGACTGGTTTGAAAATTTTCACACAGGCCAAACCCAAGTTTGTAGACATCTGGTCATAACACAGTGAGGACAGTGTTTAAGTCATAGCTGTGACCAACACGGCACTAAAACAGTCAAGAAGCAGCAGTGTTCACAGCTGCGTAGGACAGAAATTTACGCTACCAAACACAGACAATGAAATCTACCCGTAGAATCTGTTTTCGCTGTACGATGATCTAAGTCTTTTTGTTTCTCTTTCTCTCTGTCTGTCCTCGTGTGTGTGTGTGTGTCCTGTTCTTTCCCTGTTGCCTGGAGCCACATGAAAGGTGGACATGAGAAGTTCAGCTTCCTGTGCTGGGTGAGGTCCAAGGACCCACTGAGCATATGAAAGGAAGTGCGGAGGAAAAGACTAAGTGAACTACAGAGGTTGGGACGCATTAATTCCGAGACAAAGCCAGAAGTTTGGGATGACGCTCCGGACCGGAAGATCAGTACAGAAGACTCTTTGGAAAGTACCCTGAAAAGCACAGCCATCAGATAATACAGTGAAATTAACTGGACAACAAAGTGTAAAAAAAACCCAAACTCTTTAAGCTGAGATTCTGATCTACTATGTGGTGATGTTTGTGTTTCTGGCTTTTCAAAACATGCACGACTGATGATTGAAAAAATACTCACACGAGTACTTTTTCCAGTGGCTGGTGTTTGCACCGCAGGGATCTAGCAGGCTCTTTCATCTTAGCATGTCTCCGGCAGCAATGTTTTTGGTTGCCCCTCGATTGCGTTGATGTGGTTGAGCGCAGTGGAGTGTTGGTGCCTGCCTCTTGTGTGTGAGGTCAGCCAGGCCATGCTAGAGCAGTGTTAGAAGTCTGTATTGGTGGTCCGCTCGCATGTGACACACATTCTTTATGTTGTGTTAGTTTCATGACTCACTAAACCTATAGAAACTGTTGGAAAGTGTCGCCCTTATGAAATAGAAGGGCAGAGCCCTCTTACACGCTGCTCCGAAAGTCGCTGACTTTGAGTGAGGTCATGGTCCTTTCAAAAGATCTAGGCTCATACTGATTGGCCGAGCAACTTGCCTATCAAAGTGTCTCTCTGCAGTAAAGAGTGGTTAGGCCTGTGTGAAATTACCATCAGTGTTTCCTTTTCTTTAACACCCACAACATTTGTTTTCCCACTTTACTGTCAGATTTTTTTAAATCAAAGTGTATTTACTTTTTTTTTTAAATCAGTACAAAAACCAACCTGAAACAGCAACTTGTGGTTTCATGTGTTTGTGTATTTCTCTGTTGGGCACAACAATATCCTATTAGAACTGGGTATTGCCACTCATTTCCAGAATCCATTCGGTTTTGATTCATTAGGTCCCGATTAGATTCAATTTATGATTCAATACCATATGTATTCGATTAAGGATATTTCAGCTACAATACCAATTATGATTTAATATGAATGAGATTCTTGTAGAACTAATGCTGTAAACTGTAGAAGATATAATTTTTTTTTAAAAGAATCAATTTAGAAGAGAATTAGAATTGAATATTTGAAAACTAAATGGTGTTTCTTGAGCAGCAACAGTAAAGTTTTCACAGCAAAGCCACTGTATAAATTTAATAGTCTCTTACTGGAAACAAATTTAAAAATGTAAATAAAATAAATTATATGAATAAGTTCAGAGAGAAAGAAAAACAGGAAGATATTAACAGTTGTCATTATTTTAGTTTGTTTGTAACATTTTGGTATTAGCTGAGCTAGCTCACTGTGCTTGTCTAAAACACACCGATAGGAATAAAATTAGTGCACTGTCGTAATCAATCTTTGACTGCAACTGCAAAAATATATTTGATTTAATTAAAGCCTTGATGAAGTAAATTTATCACTAATACTATAGTCTTGATATTAGTGCATGCAGCCAAATTACTTTGGGTGATTTGTAGTGGAAACATTTAATAATAGATCGCTCGTAAAAGATCACTCAATATGTGTGTCTAAGTCTTTATTCTCATGTATCAACTCTTCTCATGTAGTGTTTTCACTGCTGTCAATACTCCTGTATTATGCTCTACTCTTCAGTCCTCATTTGTCTCTCTTGTTTTTAAATCTGCTAAATGTCAATGTCAGGGTGTATCTTAGCTGGTCATCATTTTTCCAGTCTTCATGGTTCACCTATAGCATATATTTACATACTTTAAACTGTAGTAACTTCATTTTGTGCTTTTTTGTGTTTTATACTACTTGTTTTGGGGTTGCATATTCTGATTTTGTGTTTTTTGTTCCATGTTGTCCATCTGAAACTTATGTTGCTGCCTGTCTTGGCCAGGAAATTGTTGAAAAAGAGATTTTTAATCTCAAGAGTTTTTCTTGAGATTTCTACGCTAGATAGCAGCTGGCTAAAATCTCTGGGTTGAACTAACAGTATGCCGCTATTTTACTGCAGAATTTTATCTACAGTAGCTTGCACAAAATCAAACTGAAAAGTCAAATTCACAGTTTTAATGACCCACATGGAGATCTATTGTTAAAATAAGCAGTTGAAGGCACTGGTGAATGCAGTGCATAGATGTATCAATAGCACCAAGATTGTGAAATACTGAAATTTTTCTTGTATTTTGTGGAAAACCTTGATTCTTGATATGTGCAAAGACAGCTGCTTAATATCCAGCAGCAGAATGCTGAGTGCTGTACGTCTATAGTTGTCTGAATGAGAAACAAATAATAGTAGCAGCAGTAGCAGCTACCGAAGTATGAACGGCACTTTGTGAGTCACTATTTCCAAAACCTCACTGTATCCTCAAAACTAAGTGTTTTGGAAGATCTAACAAAGACTCATTTCCTTTTTCCAGGAATCATTTAGTTGCTGGATTTCTTCAAATTGTGGATATTTTACTGTAAAATAAAACTCTTTAATCAGAAGAAATATGGACCGGAGTTAATGTTTTGAAATATTTAAATTTCACGTTGCCACGGGATGTTTTCCCGTTTCAGACTTGTGTTATGTAAACCGAAGCCAAAATTGAAAATGTATTTTCAAATTAGTAATGCAACAATTTACAACAGTTTGCTTTTATCATCAGTGCGTAGCTTTTTCCTATTGGATTCATAAAAGGAGTTATGCAAAAAAAAAGAAAAACTAGAAAAACATGATATGGTCTTAAGATAGGATCTGATCAAAATGCAAATGACCATAATTACATTTGTGTATGGCAGATTTTGTTCCAGTGTGGTCATGCAGTGGTCAGACAAACACAACATTGAGGCCAGTGCAAACAAATGTAATAGACTGCAGTATAAAGTTCTGACCGCTCTCAAGGGAAATGCTACTTAATCTTAAAAATATCTCCTAAATGCATGGACATAGAGTTAGGAACGGTTAGGAATATCAATAATGTATTTTTACTTCAAAGCTACAACAAAAAAAAAATCTGGGATATTATCAGCATGTAAAATCTGAAGTGACTTTATGCAAAACAAATTGGGAAAGACAGGAAACAGAGGGAGAGATATTGTGGAAATTAGGCTATGTTTTCCATTCCAGGAGTTTTAATCATGGAAAATAAAGTAAATTTGGATTGTGAAGAAAGAAAAAAAAAAAAAAAAAAACACATCGGTGGACCATGTGCAGGTTCAACAAATAGGTCTCCTAATAATCGTTTCAATGTTTGTCTTCATGCAGCTTTGGGTTTAGACAACATTACAGGCCTGAGTAATAACTATTGTTTGTAGCACTGCAAAAGCTTCTTCCAGTGTTGACTTGACTTCACCTGGATATAATTCTTTGTAGATGCAGCTTGGTAGAAAACATAATGTCAACTCTGGAATTAAATTGACATTTCTGAACTTGGAAAAAGTGAATCTTCTATTGTAAACTGTCCAGCTGAACATCGGCACTGCCCTAACACACACACACACCCACATTATCCTCATCCAGTCACAGAGCCAGAGCCAGATTACCGATAATGGTCGCTGCTTTGCACAGTTGGAAACACAAATGAATTAGAATCCTATGATGTGATGAGGGAAGGTATTCAGCTTTTCACAGCAGGTCCTCAAGATTTAATTACAGAAAACTGAAGCCAAAGAAGGTCGTAATTGTCTTGTGAGATAATACGTTTAACATTAAGTCATTAAGTTGTGCATGAGTTTGCTTTGAGTAGAGAACAACCTCCTCCCATAGCCGTAGCACTCACAACAATCAGAATAATTAAATTAAAATGACTTGATGTCATTAGGGCAAAGACACAAGAACGTCACAAGGATTTCTAATTCATAATATATGACTTTAACATCTGGCAATTTCAGAAGTTCCTTGAAGTCATATTCGAGGAAATGTCTAAGTTTAAAACCATGTAATCTTTAGAAAGAACACTCAAACTCCATCCAGGAAAGCAGGCAGGATGCTGCAGTCATGCTCGCAGCTCTGTGAGGCTGTACTGCAGCTAAATGCTCACATCAGCACACTAAAATATTTATAAGGACCAAGCTAAAAGCCCAGTGTTAAGCAGGTAGATCTTTCACCATGTTTAACATCTTAGCTTTGCACAGTAGTGTGCCAACATTTGCTAATTAGCACTAAGTAGAGCTGATGCTGATGAAAATGTCATTCCATCAGCAGGCAAAGGGGTTAAACCAACCAACCAAACAACCATTGGTATACCAAAGAATTGGACATATTTTCATCAAATTGTTTGTATCCAACAGTTCTCAGAGAAATTAAGTCTGAATCAACATGATGGACCGACCAACCCATGAATCCACTTTGCCATCCAAATAGTGATGCTGCTAGCATGGCTAAAAATAACTTCTATGCAATTTTTTATGTGAACTTTCTTAATGTGTACGCATCTTTAATGGCTGTAACTGTGTGTTCATACCAAACCGCCATGGTATGGTATGAACCATACCATGGCATACAATACGTACAATATCCAATATGTAGATCAATGCAGAGCTACGAGAGTTTGGTGTAAGCTGAAGACAGCTAGCGTTGCTCCATCTCCAGCTGCTGATTGGTTGACCAGGACCAGATGGCCAAAGTTAGCAGTCAGCAAAATGTTACCTCAGCTCCTAGTAAGAGGATTTTGTGTGAGTTACCTACAAACTGTACTCCACTAAAGTCCTTTTGTAGAGTTACATTATTTAACATTTCTGTTATGGCTGGGAATAGGACTATAAATTAATATCACAATATTTTGAAATCTCCTCTAAACTACTGTTAACTACTAAAATACAAAATTATTAAATGTCCAACAGTTACAAATAAATTAGCTACTGCCATAAAGTAAAGTTACATAAACTACTGTTATAATATTAAATAAAGTAAAGTATAAAGTTAAAGTACTGCCATATTTAACTTAAATAAAGCATTGTTACAACAGATTTAATCATAGCGGAACCCACGGTGCTTTTATTTTAAAGGATCAGGCTTGTCTCGGGCTGCAAGTGTAATTTTAGCTATGGACTTGAAGTTATCGATCAACAGCTGAAAGTCAGCATTTGCAGACAGTTAAACTGTAACTATGGTATGAGGATTCATCCACTGCGAGCTGGAAACAGACTAACAGCTCTCCAGTTCATAGACTGCAAAGATTTCCAAGTTGCACAAGTGGTCCGTGGTTGCAAAATGTGACTTAATAGTCACAGTCTGGAGCTCTGTAAAAGGCCAAAGTTGCCAGTCAACAAAATGTTACATCAGCTCCCAGCAAGAGATTTGTGTGTCTTTGAGACTTGCACTGCTGATTGTTTAGGATACATGACAAGACATCCATCTGCATTTGTTTTTTTTCCCCACTGTACTGAACTCACACACGTGTTTATTTCTGCTGTAAAGTCGAGCATTTTAACATGGTAGTCTATGACGACTGACTCTGTTTTGAAACCAGCCTCAAGTGGCCACTCAAGGAACTGTAATTTTTGGCACGTCAGCCCTGGCTTCATTTTTCAGCCTCAGAGGTTGCACCTTGACTGTTACAATCAAAATTAATACATACTGAAAAAAAATCACTCCTTCTTGTGATCGACGGTGTTGATATTGCAATTTCGCAGCCCATCTATGTAAACCTATGTAAAACATTTGGTCATGAAGGCAATTTCTGACCATGTAGTGACAACTTATCCCTTATGGTCCCTTCAATACTTTGCTCTCTCAGCAGCAGTGAAAGCAGCACAGGAGGAGGGGTATAGAGGAATATGAAACAGCCAAAATTTAACTTATTAGACGAGACGCTGCAGGCAACATGCTCTTGCTGAAAACCTCCAATATAATGTAAACTTTGTCTGATATATCATATGGAAGTGTGTGTTTACATCATAAGATCTAATTATGGTACCTCAAGGCAATGTTTAGCCTGTATGTGGCATTTTAATTAAGATCTGATTTCCAAGAAATTTCCCTCTTGCTGTCACGTGATAATGCACAAGCTGGGGAAGAGCCAACGATACGCTACTTCTGCTTCTTCTTGACACTTTTATGAAGCCTTTGAAAACTAGGTCAGGAGTTTCACTTGGTTGTGTACATGCAGGAGCATGCCTCGCATTTCTAGGAAAGAAAAGTGTTTTATGTGTTCATTTCAACAAGTGTAATACATGTTTTGGCAAGCCGAGAGACTTTGAACAATCATGTCGCTGACACAAACAACAAAGTCTTTAAACCAGAAAGGCTCTGTATGGGGCTTTCACGCTTGCCTTCCATCAGCCTTACACTAACACTGCAGCCTGCTAGTATGCTGGTACCTTCATTCAACATGACAGTCTAAATATACTCAGGCAATATTTACAAAAGCCTTATCTACCAGACCGTCTTCTAACACTGATTATAGTGCAGCTTGGGGCTTTGAGTCTTCTGCACTCATGTTTCAAGTTTACAAAAATGTCCCTGTAGAAGACACTCATCAACATTGTTCAGGTGTAGCGTCAGTCTTATTTGGCTGAATCCTTACACCCTAGAATTAACACAAGTACCTTTCTATAAAAACCGAAGAAGGAAACACATGGGAACACGCACGGTATTGTTCCCATTATCACCAGGCAGGGAGGTCTGTATAAACCCCCCTTTACTTCAACAGGTTTTAAGGTGATGCCAGGAAAGGGCCAAAGATAGTTAGTGTAACTTTAGAGCTGCTGACAGGAAGTTGGCCCTGCAGGATGATTTCTCTGCAGGAGTCATACAGTCCAGATCTGAGGATGGTCCAGAGCTGGGCTTAACAAGCTGTGGCCAGCCAACAGACCGTGTCTGGGTTTGAGGAAGAGATGGTCTCTAAGAGCCAGTTTCAAGGTCGAGATCAATGGAATAATCTCTCTGTGTGTTTTTTTAGAGTGACTCCAGTAATGTCGGTGCAGATCTCCAATAAATTCGTCATTCTCTCACATATGAGAAGTAAACACTTCACTAAAAGCCATTAGTCTAACCATCAGTGACACAACCACTTTTCTTCACCATAAACTCATTCTAAATTAAAAGCCATTATGAGACTTTTACTGTATATACTACATGTGTGCACCTCAACCTCAAACTAATGTTTCTGAATAATCTCAAACTCTGAACTGGAGAGCTATTATAAAAAGTTAAAAGTAAATGCATGAGCATAGACCTCCATACCTACAAATAAAACTTGACAGTCCCCAGTTTTTATTAACACTGGAACAAAAAGTTAACATTAATGAAAGGGAATTGAAATGTGGCCTGCTTAAGCCCCCTTTGGTGGTATTTGGCAGAAAAAGAAAAATTCATTTAGTTCTTGGCAGAAGCTGTGACTGGGGTGTTAACCTTTTGGCACAGAAATCAAAAATAGACCCGCATCATAATGAGAAGTTGATGAGATTATAAAAGTGTCGGTCTGTGTTAAAATGCTGACACACTAGTAAGTTTTATGACCCACAGTTTTGCAGTTTTCACACAGATGTTTTGGAGGGTTACAGAAACTAACAGAAGGTTATACTTACAATATTTCACTAAATCGTCCAGTCCCTGATTTCACATGAGAAGTGGGCTGAATAAATGAAAAAAAAAAAAAAAAAAAATCAAAGCATATAGAGTTTGAGGAAAAAAAATATTGACCTTTCTCTATGTACTCATGCCTGGAAATATGCACAATCTATATTTCTCAGAAACCAACCATGTATATCTTATCACACGTCAGATAAGGAGGTGATCTGGCTCACACTGTGCTCAGATTTCAGCCAGATATAAATGCAATCCATACGACACTTCTGAGCTTCAAAAGCTTTGAGCAGTATAAGTAGCAGAGTTAACATTTTTTGCATGAGGCGACTCAACAGTTGCCCTTCATCGCCTCCAGCCACCAGCCACCAGCCACCAGCCACCCTTGACAGACACACCATACCAACAATCAATACACTGATTGTTGGTATGGTGTGTCTGGGCCATCATGAATTCCGTCCACTCTTAACTCTGGTTCGCCACACATTCATTTATTTGTGGCAGCCTGCCACAATTAAAACATCTGCTGCCATGTATTGATTTTATATTTTTTGAAGCAAGGCCATTCATTAGAGCTATTACAATATATATACTACACACACACACACACACACACACACACACACACATATATATATATGCAAACTTTTAGACCCAAGTTCTGTGTGTGCCCAGATTTTGACTTCTCACCAAACTGCGGTAAACCCCACTGATGTCATCCAGCTGTCTTTGGCTTCTTGCATCAGAACCATATGACGCTCCCATGTTACCTCGCTGCTGTGTGTGGGTCTGGTTGTGGCCTGTGTACATTCACCAGTGATTTGTGGTCAAGAGAAAACTTTTGTAAACATTCCAACGTTAGTGCAACTGCTGCTTTCCATTTTGAGGCATCTGTCTGTTTGGGTATGCCTGCTACAAACGCAGGATTCTTAGGTGGCTGACTTGGCGGCTTTCCCTCAAGCCAAATGTCAAGGTTTTGGGGACTGGGGAGTATGGTGACCCATTTGCTCACAGGAAGTGATAATATCAAACTTGGATGAAAGACACACCAAACTTTCCACTTACACATAATAAAATCAACCATTTAAATTGTAAGAAAGAAAAAAAAAAAGAAATGCGGTGGCACAATTTAGCATTTTTTATAACCACAACCAATGCGTGATAATTAAATTGCAACTGCGATATTACCCTCATGGATTTCTTTAGTTAGTTCAAAGAGTTGTAGGAGAGAACTGCACTTTAATTTATTATTCTATTGTTTTTATTGCCTTTTGTGATCAGTTCAGTGTTCTGTTTGTTCACCAAAACAAAACAATTTCTTTTTGTTTTTTATTTAACAATAAATTTGTTGTGTTTTGGCAGTATACAAAACTTGAGTAACATGTTATAGTAACTATTAAAGCTGGGCGATATGGCTTTAAAGTAATATCAGGATTTTTTTTAGGCTATATCATGAAACATAGTATACATATCACAATATTTTGGAATCTCCTCAAAACTAATGTAAACTATTAAAATACAAAAGTATTAAATGAACTACTACAGTAACAAATAAAGTAGCTACTGCCTTAAAATAAAGTTACATAAATTACTACTATAACTAAGTTGAGTAAAACTGTTAGAATTATAAAAAAAAGTACAGTTAAAGTAAAGTTAAATAAAGTATTGTGATAATTAGATCAAAGTGATCAAAGATTAATCAAAGTGGCACCCATGGTGCTTTAATTTTGAAGGACCAATCTCATTGCTGCTGTTTTTTTTTTTTTTTTGACAGTCAACAGTTGTGAGTGAGTCTCATGTCAATGGCTAGAAAAAAAACAAGACAATTTATAATCATAGAGTATACTCTATGCATTGCATGTCCAAATGATAGAGGGTGCCTGTCTTTTGTGTTATCAGATGACGTAAACAAAATAAACAAAATATAATAATATGAAATAACGTCAGACGATATATTTCATTTTATTGCACAGCCCTAGTTACTGTAAACTTGTTGTGTTGCCTTATAAAGCTGCAATCCAGTGTTTTAGGCTTTATGTTCTTCTGAACAGCAGGTTTGGATGTTTGTGGAACTGTAACACTGCATTTTAAAGGCACACATTAGGATGATTTTTAAATCGTATTTAACCTTTACTTAGAAAAGTAACCTCACTGAAACATACCGGCTGCAAAAAACGGTGGCAGCATGACATACAGATAACAGTGCGCAGCGGGCTACCTACAGACCATATTATTTCACATCAAGCCATGGTTAATGGTAAACCCTGTGTTTATATATTGAAAGAAATATCGTTATTGCAATATTCAATGTTATTGCATATATTCCTCTTGTCGTGCAAACATACTCTGAATGAATGCCAGCCCCCGAGGGCTTTTGTAAGGCTGTTTGCTTTGGAGTTCTCCTTCAGCGAAGCTTTGTTTGAGGAGAAATGTCACCTCGACAGCACAACTTGTCAACATCGAAAATTCTGTTTAGATCAACAGCCCTCTGATGTTCCACGGTGACAATCCACCCCGCAGCATCTTTCAAAACCTCAAAGAAAGGTCGACTTGGAGCACAAACGCTTTCAAGAGAGATAGATAACTTCTAGCTACTTTTCTGTGGAGTTCAGTTAAGTCCTTCCTGTCTTTCCCTGCGAGGTAAGAGTTGCCAACGCTTTGAAAAACTTACGGTAAACACTGCCCAGCATCAACCAAAGTTAGCAACAGTCTCCAGACGCAGGCGCAGCATGCAACGTGGGTTTGTTTTGCTATTCCCTCGTTTACAGAGTGGGCGAGCAGCAGGCAAACCTGGTGATGCTACTGGTCCCTTGTCCTCATCTAAACTGTCCTCATCCAAACTGTCCTCATCAAGCAGACATTTCAAAGAGGCCATCTTTAATATTGATGCTCTTTTGATATAGTTTTCATATGTTTACATGAGGTATTAACTATGTTATTATGTCAATGTTTATCCAAATAAAAATAAATACAATATAAATATACAGTGCTGCTTATTTTTTGTGGTTTTCGATATAGGAATAGAATGCATTTTCACATAAATAAAATCCACTTGATAACACTTGTAAAAGTAAGAAAAAACTACGGATAAAAATTGATTGCACAGAATGCAAAACATAAGATGGAGAATAAAATAAATGAAATAAAAACCTACTGAGGTAACATTAATAAAAATAAACCTAAAAACAGAGAGGTTCAAATGCATAAAATTAAGGAAAATGTAACATTTTAAAGAGGTGCAGCAGCACATAATTCCGAAGCAAAATGCAAAGCAGTTGAGTCAGCCCAGTTAAAGGCTAAATTGTAAAGATGAGTTTTTAGTTTTCTTTCGAAGATATGTAGCGAGGTGGCCTCTCTCATATCTGTAGGCAGTGTGTTCCAGAGGTTTGGGGCGTAAATGTTTAAAAGATATCAGTGTGTGTATCAGTGCTTTATTAAAATTTTTAGCACATTTTAACAATACCAAGATCATGCCGATGACTGTTCATTTTGGTCAGTATAATGGTGCTGTAAAATTTTAATACAGTTTCATCTCCATTTGCCATTAGAATCATTCACTCTAACTATACTAACTTGGTGGCATTATCAACCACATGGAGTTCAATACAACTTTTAACTACATGCTGTTCACAAACATATTTCTTTTAGGAGAAGAAGTAGCGATTGTATATTGTTTCTGTGGCTATTTTCATTTCCACGCAGACAAACATGTTGACACATTCAAGAGCAAAAAGACACATAACCACACGCGGGTGCTAGCTGTGAAATTAAAACAAATGGCTCATTTACAAAGTACGAAAAGGTACGCTTTTAGCATGTCTCATGCAAAGTAGCCATGTGAATTAAAACAGAGTTGGCACGGCTGTTGCCTTCTTACGAGAAAGTCAACAAACTCAAGAGCTCTGGTTTAAATCTCAGGGTTGGCAGGGCACTCAGTCGCCTCCTCCTCCTCCTCCCCCTCCCAGACTGCATGTTCACTGCTCGCCTCATGAAGTTTGGTCATGGCGCTTGTTTTCTTAGTGCTCCAAACCTCCAATGGTACTGGCACAGTGCACTTGCTGTGCCCCCGTGCTGCCGTTACACCCTCCCCTCTCTGTCCTCCTCCTTACTCGATCTGTTTTGCCAGAGGTGTCTCTTTTCGTTAGGAGCCAATTCCTTTAGAAACAGTCACACACACACACAGCTGGCCTCTCCCACCTCCTGCGAACCCCTCGCTGCACGTTAGCACGCTTGTGTCTGTTGACTGTCCCTCTGCCAATCTACAATGTGGCTGGCTGTGCAGTGGTGAGCTGTGAGGCGGACCACGCCTGTGTAGCCTGATTTACACTCCTTTCTTCCTGGGCAGCCACTAGACAGCAGCCAGCTCCTGGAGGGACCAACGGCGGCTTCAGCTAAGGGGCCAAGCCCGGGGCCCATTTGGTTTTGGTTTCCTTTCGCCTGCCACTGTGCCACACCTAGCATGAGTTGGGCTAAATGAGACCAGTGTGTAGATTCAAAGATTGGGCTTAAACTGAAACCAATAAAAGGCGAGGCTGTACAAGCGGCTCCACAGCCACTCGCAGGTCATATGTCTGTCTGTCTGTCAATTTATTCATGCTCTAGCCGACCCGCCCTGTCTCTAACTCGTTTATGCATAAATACTTTGTGCACGCTATCGCACCGAGGCATTGGGAGTCAGGGGCCACAGTCCATGGGCAGACTCTAGCATTAATTCCTTTCTCCCATTCACCTCTCCACTATAGGCAGAAACACGTGCACAGCGAACATTCCTTCCAGTGTACCTCCACTCTTCCACCCCTGACTTCCCTGAGGGAGAGATCTGTCTCGAGACTCTGTCCAAATAATGTCTGAGTTTGTTCTGAGTACAAATGACCCAGCTAGTCTGCATTTGTAAAAATGATATTCCTGCTAGATACGAAGTGGTAGTAATTAAGACAAGCCGTGTATATTCAACATGCAGTTGCCTTCAGCATAGTGCAAAAGTCTGCTTCAGAATACATTGCCTACCCTCAAACAGACGTGAGACTGACTTGATTAATGGACTACACACAACGTGACATGACATGCGTACACTGTGGACAGATGATGTGAAGAAAACACTTAAAATAAAAGGTGTGATTTAATGGCACAGCTTAAAAATGGAGGAAGAGAGAGAAAAAAAGACAGGAGCAGATTTAAGAGACAGGCCAGAGCAGACAATAGAGAGTTTCTAGAGATCGTCTCTTAAGTTTGTTTTTGGCGTTTTGCCTGTGTTGGATAGGACAAGTGTGCAAAAACATAAAAGGGGGAGAAAAAGGGAAAGAAAAGGGCCACAGGTTGGGGTCGACCCCCCAGCCACTGCTGCAATGACACAGCCACAGAGAATATTGGGTGTCCACTTAGCCAGGTGAGCTACTGGGAGTCCCTAGTTTGGGGTCATTTCAAGATGACAAAATAAGAAAATTCTGTACAGTCTGTCCAGCCAGGGTTTCACACTCATTTATATATTTGTGGCTGCCCCCCACAATTAAGAGGCAGTTTACATCGCAACGGTTCATACATAAAACGTCAAATTTTTGTTGCAGTTTGGCCTTTCATTTACATGATAATGGCATTTTGGGGGCTTGTAAATGCAAACTTTTGAAGCCAGGTTTCAGAGTGTAATTTCTTTTAAAACGCAACCCCTTCTGTCACCGTGTAAACTGGCAATGCGTGGATCCTATGAGAATAGTGACATCACAGCTGCACTTTGCGCATGCACGTGGTGTTCTACTACTTTCTACTTTCCTGGTATGCATACTACAGCATTTTTGGTTGTTTTTCGGGTCAGTGTACAAGAGAGTTTTTCTCACAATGTTGTCATATGAATGTGGATTTTTTTTAAATGCAAAGGAAAGACTTTTCCGTTTCAAGTGTGGCTGCTCTCGTCTAAACGTGGCCTAAAACATCTGCTGCCAGAAATAGATTTTCTACTTGTGGAGCTGGTCTGTTTATTATGTGTGCTGAATATACTGTTCGATAATCTGCTGCACCACACTCAGAGCGTAGGGCGCACCCTGGGCACAGATGGAGCAGTAGAATGTCAGACACATTGAAAGTGAAACTTGATCATCAATTCTGCTGGTTCTAAATATTTTTATACACTCACCTCTACAGCAGCTGCTTCTCTTCTAATTCATCTACTGTATATGATCTAGTTAGCTCTGAACAGATCAACAGATCAACTATCTGTGACTCTCAAACTGAGGCTGAAGAAAAAAAAAATGCTCATGTAGAGCTCCATCTGAACTATGTACTTGTATGAATAAAAACCTCAGAATTCAGGAAGGGGAACACAGAATGATACAAAAGGACACATGAATTTAAAGGAACAAACAAACAAGGAAACCTAAAGTTTGCTGGAGCTCTGTGATCATCTGCTGGCAAAAGTTGTGCCAGATGATGCGATACCACAGGACCCCAAATGGTGGAAGAGCAGGGAGGGCCAGACAGCACAGAGGGAACAAAACCACTGTTCATCTGCACTTGTTAATTTTCTAAGTTAATTTTCATGAGGAAAACTGAGCTAACCAAAGAAAATGAAATGCTGTGGTCACCTTTTGAAAGCATGAGCTTCATTCATTATTACGATGGTCACACACACAAGAACGCACATATAAGCACACCTACTCTCCTCACAGTGATACATGAAGTAATCCCAAAAGGAAAATATCAGGTGGTGTAAGTAGCACTTGGAGCCGAGAGATTGAATGCAAATTAAGCAATAAAAATGCAATATTTCTACATAGAAAAGTTGTTCATTTGTCTTGGTTTCTCTGTCATATATTTACTTTTGTTAACTACTATTTAATAAAGCAAAATATTTTTATTTTATAACAGGCTAAATATAAAAATGGATGAACAACAAGTACTCACATGCAAGTATTTGGTCTTTTTTAAGCCTAACAGAGTAACTATCAGAATGTTTGCAGATAAGCCATCTGTCATTCTTCTGTCAATGACTACTTTATATTTTCATATATGCTGAATGGTCATATAAACAAGTATGGGGTATGCATAAAAAAGGGCAGGTCTTACACCATTCATTGAATGTGAATGTAAAAACACAATTAAAGCTAGAAGTCAAGATTATTATCTTGTGTTATTGGAGCAAGTTTCATGCCTAATTCCAAGGAAATCTGTCTTCTGTGATCTCTTCAAACCATCATGTTTGTCATGGAAGTGAAAGACGTGTTTGCAAAGGTCATCAAGATAAATCCTACAGTTCTAATTGCAGCAGCTGGAGACAGTACAAGTCCTATTAGCTCTGCCCTCTGGCTCTGTAGAAAGCAGAGTTTCAAGAGGGGTGAGTTTCAGTATGTATTCCAAGAACTGCTTCATGTCTTTTAAACCCTGCGGCTGAAAATCCCACACCCAGTAATAATCCTTGTCTATGTCTTTTATTAAGCATGTTGATTTGTTTAGCTGAGTAATGATTTTAACCCATACAGTGATGCTGAAGCACAGATACTTTCACATCATCATATTCATTACAGTAAAATATACAAGTCTGTAAATGTGATCACATGGTCACATGGGTGGTTCTCTCACTAAAATTGAAAATACTTTCATCACACTAAAACTACAAATATAAAAATACCTCAGGAGACACTATTTGGACCAATCAGCCTGTAACTAGGATAATGCCCTGTTTCTTTTACATGAGATGGCCAACCCACGCACACACACGCTCGCACGCACACACACACACACACACACACACACACACACACACACACACACACACACACACTCAAATACACTTGTGAGCACTTGCATAACACACAAATACAGATATCTGTCAGAGCATGCTTGCAAGTGACTGTCTGACAGATGGGTGAAGCTAAAGTGTACACATTTTGGCTGAAGAAGACTGTTTTACTCTGTGTTAAAGTTGGGGTAGTCAGTTTTCTGGGAAAGGCCAGAAAAACAAACAAACAACCTCCTCCTGTAGCTATCCACTCTCTGTCCTAAGCCCCTCCCACCAAATAACTGTAGGCATATGCACACTTTTAATACAGTGAGCTATGCAAGTACTAGTTATTCATTTCAGTCATCCTGATTGGGTTTCTGATATCGTTACTCTAGGTTCACACTGAGCGCGGAACAGCCGCAGAGTGCACCTATTTTTTCATGGAGCACCGGTCGCTTCCTTTCAGTAACCATGTTGAGAAATCTGACAGTTCACAATGGCAGCCGCGGCCTGAGCTCCACAGCAGGCTCATGATCTGTAATGATATTTTGTCTGGTCTATTTTTTTTAGGTGAGCCATGAGTGAATCTGGCAGGAAAACACATTAAATACCCGATAATGAAGGATATAAAAGATATACTAGATATGAAGTGGACTGATAGTGATAAATGATAAAATATGCACCAAGTGCTTTGACAATGCTCGTCAGTTTTGTCCAAACAAAGAGGGAGACAGAGGAACAGGCACTAAGAGACAGACAAAAGCAAGGACAGTGCTCTTCGTGTAATAAGAAAAGAAGTAAAGTAGGAGAAACATTGCTGACCGACGCAAAGAAATACCCTCCTTGTGTGAACGGCCAGGTGACTGCTGATGGGCACACTTCCACATCTTGCTGTCTTTCAGTATCCTTTGGGCTCTGTGCAGACACCTCATGTCACATGAATTAAACACAGTTGTAAGCTGTAAAACTGTAAGCTGTAAACTCGTTTGTTTTACTTTTTGGGGATTTGTCACACTGTAGGCACTAGATTTTAATGCTATAGCAACTTTTTCTGAAGGATTCCCTGTCATTGGAGTTGCAGATGTTAGTTCTTTCTCAGATTGCTTGAATTACAATATTCTAAAACGTTTTGAGGAATCTTTGCCCAATGACGTCAAAAACAAAACAAAACAAAACAAAACAAAACAAAACAAAACAAAAAGAAATAAAATAAAAACAAAACAAAACAAAACAAAACAAAACAAAACAAAACAAAACAAAACAAAACAAAACAAAACAAAACAAAACAACTTGCCTACCCCAGCTTTAGGGTGCAGGTAAAACTTTACTATCACTATCTCTGTGTCAAAAAGAGAGCAAAGAGAAGTCATGAATATGGTTTTAAATCAAAATTAAAACTCAGTAAAGTTGTGTGCATTAAAAATAGTCTTTTCTGTGTACTCTACACGGATATATGCATCAGGCAAAAAATGTAACCATCAGATGTGGTTCAGAATATGAAGCTGTTATTTCCCTATAAGAAAAAAACCAGGAAAAAGAGAAGGAGCGTAGGAGAACAGTATTTACAGTATGCTGCTAATGATTCAGAAGCAACACACAGTAAAACTGACTTGTGTAATGTGTGGTTTAATGTGGTCATGATTATGAGAGAGGGTGTGTTTTCTGTTTTTCTCTGCTTTATGTTATGTTTTTCTGTTTGTGGGTAGGTGTAGCTGTGTGTGTCGTGTCATTTGTGTCTGCTGTCTGATTTCTTTATACTGAATGATATATTATCATGCGTTTGACCAGCATGTTTGCATTTGCGTCTTAAAGTTTAAGAGAAATAATGGATGATCTCAAGCATATGTACGACAAAATGAAGACATTGTCAAGTTTGCTCATGTACGTGTTAAGTGTGTCTGCTGCTGCCACGTGTGTTTGTGTGTGTGTGTGTGCCGTGTGTGTGTGTGTGTGTGTGTATGTCAGCTCCTCTGGAAAGCTCAAGTCAGAGTAAGTAGTGTATTGACATGATTGCTTTCAGTGGGATTGAGAGTTAATCTGTAGTCTGACAGCTCCTGTCATCTCCTGGTTGTCATGACAATGACACATCTAATACAGAGAGCTCTGCTGCTCTGGATTGTGTGTTTATGGATGATGTAAATGTTTACTTATTTGATGTTTTTAGGGGCATTAACATTTATCATCTTTCCTAAAAGTATGACATTTTAATTTGCAAAGATATGGACATATTGCCAGCATCAGGGTTCAAACTCATCTTTACCAATAAATTTACATCACTTTGAAGCAGACTTTAACAACCATATATTTATATTATATATATATATATTATATTTTAAAATGTATATTTCAAACAAAAGAATTCAGAAAATGATTAGAATTTAATATTTAAATGCAATTTAGGGACAATTTGTTATTTTATGAGAGGGGAGGGAGTGGTGCAAAGACAGGGAAGCATGCCAAATAACTTTTAAGCACTGAGGAGGGACCTTTATTTGTTTTTGTTTGGCTTTGGGGGGATTAATTATTCTTATATATAAGAATTTGAAAAGACATGTTAAATCATTACAAAATGACCTCAAGTGGACTTCTCAAATTTGTTAAAATTAAATTTCATTGCAGCCCGTACACAAGCTTTACATTATAGTTTATAATGTTAATCTGTGTTACAGCGTGTGGGGCAAATATAACACTCTCCCCAGCACTCGCTCATATGTCCTAACATTATTCTGTTACTCTCCATGGCCTCTGCTGCTAAAACCAGAGTTGAATACTGTATGTTACTATGGTTCTATGAATTATAGATGAACCACTAGATGTATTTCTAGAGAATCAGAACTTTAATTTATGAAAGGGCGCATGTTGATGCTAAAATGCGGCATCGAGTTGCTCTTTAAGTCAGCATCAATCTAATTTATTAATGACAGACACCGAAGTAGAGGAAATTGATCATCAGTCATTTCCTTCTATAAAAAGCAGCCAAGCATCTATTAACTATCTTACAAAAAAAAACCCCATTCAACTAATGAGAAATGTTGCTAGGCTTGTAAGGCGGTGATGAACTCTTCAAAACAAAATTGGCAGAATACATTGTATATATTAATTAGCCAGCAATACCCTTTTTCTATGACTATGTCTTTATTTAAGTAAATATCTCTGCACAACAGTAAAAAGAAAACCAATTTTTAAATACCAATTTGTTGTTTTAGACAAGCTCACCTTTTTGTTATATAAAGCCAGCTTATTTTAAACTGAGGACTAAAAGTGCCACCTCGAACCATATAGTGGTTTTTTTTTTGAGTCAGCAAAAGGCAGTTCTATTAAAAGCTCTTGCTCAGTGACCCTTTGTGAAGTCAAAGCCTTGGCAGCCTGCCCAACACACAAAACATAGAGGGGAAAGTACTTGTCTTAGGGAGGAAAGCACAACACAGAAGGTATGTTGTGCCTGAGTGCCATGCCACTGGAGCAGAGGAGTTTGATTCTAAAAATACCCGCCTCCCAGCACACTCGCACTCCCAACACGCAACAGCGTGTGCACTGGAAGACCTAACAGCTTGATGGCAATTACTGCAAAATTGCTCTTATTTTCTCTAAGTCTTCATAATTTCCAGTCAACTTGTAATTCATCAGTTGGTGTGTGTTTGCATCAAGTGAGCTGGCGGAGGAAATGGGTAACGCCCTGCTGCTATTTAAAGCCTCAACTATTCCAGGTAGGCCCTAAAAACTTTACTCACTCGACCATGCCAGACATTTACCAAAAGTCTGTGCCTGACACCTGTGACCAAGTCATGTGAAAGCAATTAGCAAAAGCCAAACAGACATTTCATGTTTAAGTGAGGCCACCCAAACCCATCACTTACACAGGACTAAGCAGTAAAACCATTACAAGACGATTAAAATTCACTCAGAGTAAATGCACTTAACTTTTTTTTTTAATTTAACTTACATTAGCGAGCAGTGTCAGAGCAGACATCAAAAAGTGTGCATGTGTGTGCTTAGCGTTCACAGACCATTTGGCTCCGACAGTCAGAAAGTGTGGCTGAGGCTCTGGTGGACACATGTCAACTTTGTAACGCTCTATGCACCATAATTGTCACATCTCACATTGTCCTTTGCAGGAGGCACTGAAATGGATGCGTGTGACAGTGGTTTGACCCCGTCCAGGTGGTTTGCGTTTGGAGGAGAATCTATTTATAGGCTGGTTAAATGTGAGCCAGGTGTTGTCAGAAAGCCCAGGCAAAACTAGCCCACTCTGAGGTATCATGAACAGCACACGAGCTGGGCTAAGCTACCAAACCAATAGTGAAAATATGATTTTTAAAATTTAGCTTAAGGCTAAAAACACCACTCATACCACTTGTATTAGCTTGTGGCTTTAGAGGTGTGATGGGGGGATTTTTCTATCTTCAGACTGAGTTGGACTTGCTGTTTTCCTTTTTGTGACTTGTATACAGAGCTAACGAATGTTGTCTGGCTGTAGCCGTATATTTACCTTAAAGACATGAAATCCATATTCTTAACAATCTCCAGTGTTTCCCACACATTCATTTATTTGTAGCACTAAAACATCTGACTGTTGCTTGCAAGTGGCCAAATGAGTCTACAGAATATCATCAAGCTGAACCATAACAAAAAAACGTTACAGCCTTGTGGCAGCAGTAGTGTAGTTCATCTAGAGCCCAACATATCAATCATTATCAAAAAACCTTAAACTTGTGTTCATTTATAAAGATTATCTTGCTAAACAAAACATGTAAGTATCATGAACATGTGTTCACTACAGAGCTTATTTTCTGCAAAGACCCAAAATCCAATGGAAAAATACCATTAGCATCCGTTGGCCCACGGAAAAACATCAATCCCTGGTGCAATTAATGGAATATATATACTGTTCATTGATTCTATGCACCACACTCTTGGAGCACAGAGCATACTGTGGGCACAGATGGAGCAGCAGAATGGCGTGGGCAGAGAAAGTGAAACTAAACCGTTCATTGCACTCGTTCTAGGAGTTTGCCCCTGCAGCAGTTGCTTCTCTCATCCAATGATCTGCTCTCAGCAGCTCTGATCAGGTCATAGCAAGTTAAAAAGGACACTGTCTTTGACTTTTGTTGATATCTAGTGTTGGCAAAAAAATGTTGCATTGTGATCTGTTGCTAGTGCCGTTAGTATATATTATATGACATGAAAGCCAATTTCACACTGAATGTCCCACGGAGCCTCTTCAAACTTTAAAACTTTATATGGAAAACAAAACATAGGGAGATCAAGAAGATTCATATTGAACAGCCAAATCCGATTTGACAGGCATGATTATGAGCCATGTACAGTCCCAGAAATACACATTGTATAATATGTTTTGCTCAGAGTCTACTTGCCACAGAACCCTAAAGCCCTGCCCTGCCGTTGTGATGAAGAGTTTTATGCGAAGGACACACAAAAACAAGCACCAGACAGACAGACAGACAAAAATTCCTTGCTTTACGGTTAGTAGCATGGTGCTAATGTCTGCCTGGATGGATGAGTATCTTTAAAATCAAATTAAAATGGAAGCTGTTAAAGGCTAATGAGAAACCAGCTTCTCATTAAGGCAGGCCATATGGTGCACAGTAATGTAGGGGATGGGGGGTGTCTTTACATACAAACAACACATCAACAAAGTTTTTTTGCAGTGAGATGGAGTAAATGTAGATATTTTTTCCATACAAGCTGTTTGTATATTCCCTGTTTTTCTCCATTTCTTCAAAATGAAATACTTGTGACCTGTAAGGGTACACATAACAAAAAATAGCTTTCTATGTATTTTCTGTGGTTCAGAAATGGCCACATACTGAGACGAAAGCATCAAAGCTGAATTTTTGTATGAAAGGTGGATTACAAATCAAATGTTTTATTATTGCAGGTAAAACTTGCCAAGTTCAAGCTTTAGCAGACATACTCTAAACAGACTTAGAGAACTGGCTACCTTTGATCCAAGGAAATAAAGGCAATGCCTTACTGACCACAGATGCCATCCACTTGGCTGTCCTCTGGTTACAATCTTTCACAACTCTTAACGGCTGCCAACCCACAGGGCTCTGCCTACTTCCATTCTCCACTCCATCACTTTAAATCTGAGCCTTTGAGTCTTGATTCAAAACACGTATTGGTCAGTAGTCTGGGTTTTGGTCCACCACAATCAAACACAATCCCTCTCCTGCTGGTGTTTTGCCCCAGTGGCAGACAGGAACAGGAAAAGAAAGACAAAATGTCAGAAATTTAATGTGAAAAAGACGCATATGTTCACTCCAAGCCGCTTTTGAAGATTTTCTGCCCAGTTCCTCAAGAACAGATCTTGGAGCTGGACGTACTGCACATGCAACATTCTCTTTGTTGTTTTCTTTTACAAACCACATGTCTGATCCCCATCCATGATGGCACAACATCCACTCCATGTTTTCACAGTGCTGCTATTCTTGTATTTTTTAGGTTAGATATCTATTTAAAATTCTTGGGAATGTCCCGTACTGACAAACTATGTTAAGATGAAGGACTGAGATTTTAAAAGCAGCAGAACTTTGGATTTTTGTCAGTACTTCTTGATAGTTCACAGTGCTTTCTTTTAAACTTGAAACCCAGTGAACAGTAGTCGTAATAGTAGTGGCAAGTCAGGCATTATGGCCCCAAAAGATCTCAGCATTAACTTAGGATTGGATGACAAATGTTAAAATTCCCCAAAGGGCTGATATATTCAAAAAGACGTGAGTGCAGCCTTGTTGTGCTTCTGGGTTACCTCACTGAATGCCATTCTGGCAGTAAGTAGTCTCCCATAGCCAGACTTATCTCCACACTTTATAAGCAAAAGAAACAAAACTCACATCCCTAGTAGTTACAAAGACAGCTAAGGGGCATTGTTAGGCACACTGCCCGCCATGGTCACAATTGGCTCATGATAGCTTAAATCTAAATTACAAAAGTGATACAACTATGTAAGACCAACAAACTGAAAAACCATACACAGCCACATTAACTCCTTGTTGACTGAGAGTAATAAAGAGCTGGATAACTTTAATCACAAGCTGTGCACACACATTTGTTCAGTGTCTCAAATGCAATGTGAAGCACACACCAAGTCAAATTCATACCAGCACTTGGTAATAGAAGTTAAAAGTGAACATGGCTGACATATACATATTTTGCAGATTTCGCTTTTTTGTGAGAGAGGTCAACATACTGCTCAAATTCTACATGCTGTATATATCATCCTGGAAAGACACCCTTCGTCCTGAAATACCAGTGTGGAACTTTAACAGAATAGGAAACTTTAACGTGAGTACATTCCACACTGCCATGTGCAGTTGAATTTGCTGTTGAAATGCGTGCTATTGCATCTATCAACACAGATATTCATCAGGTCTGTTTATACATTTTGGGTGGTGCGAGCGGCAGACGTGGAAACGGTAAGAATTCTGTTCATTTAACAGTACTTTTCACCTCAAAGCATTCTCTGTCAGTGCCCCGGTCAGCTCCGATTTCCTTGGTTTGGCTGCACCAGGTTCAGCTCCACTGCATTTAAGGCGTGCTGGTCTTACGTCTGTGGCATCTGTTGAGGAATGTGATGAATGCTGTCTGTACCATTCTGACAGCGCTATACTTGCATGATTTGCACCCAGACAATCTGCTCCACCCTGATGCTTGGGATTGAGGCTGATGTTTATACTTAGATATCTTAAATGTTTGAAGCAGTGAAAATTACAAAGTGCCATTTCAGACATGCTATATGTTTTATTTAGCAATTTGGTATTTCCTCCACTGAAATACTTAAAGATAAAAACTCAAAACTAAATAAATTCAACATAACAAATA
Source organism: Plectropomus leopardus (assembly GCF_008729295.1). Taxonomy (NCBI): domain Eukaryota; kingdom Metazoa; phylum Chordata; class Actinopteri; order Perciformes; family Serranidae; genus Plectropomus; species Plectropomus leopardus. The sequence continues at coordinate 5,537,964 of NC_056472.1, forward strand.
AAATGACTATAGCTTGAAAAAGCTGTCCTGGAGCACTGACGACGAGACATATCTGTAGATGAATGATGTGAACCTGTTTTCACATGAGAAGTCAACCATGCAACTGCTATTGCAGGTGCACCGTAGGCACAAATTTTCCGAGCCAAGCTATGTATACAGTTGACAAGAGCAAGACACATACATCATGCTGTGAATTCATGTTATCTGATGGAAACATCTCGCTGTAATTCAAGCCTGAAAGAATCTGCAACAGGGCTGACGGCGTTGCATCAGCATCTCTTGTGTCATGAACTCTACTTTTTGTTTTTCATTAGCCATCTTCTGTTCTTCTATGACACAATGCAGGATACACTACAAATTTACTGAGTCCGGCAGACAGAAGCTAGACAAACCAACAAACCAAGTGCCAAATGATAAATGCCTTCCATACACTAGAAGTCTTTGAAAAGACTTAAATCTGACACCCTCTTGCATCTAAAGACAATGCATGTTTTTTGTGAAATACTATTAGATTTTGCAAAGATCTGAGATCTTGCAGGGCCACTATTTGCACAATTAAAACTAGTATCCATTTGAGATTATTTCTAATACCAATCTTCCTTTAAAAAAATATGACTTATTAACTAAAGAATCACGAGATAGAGGGTGTCATGTATGTTGTCAGTATTCTTGTGAATTCAGCATCAGCAAAATATATAAAAATAAACTGTATTTGTGCTCCAACTTTTAGTGTGAGGAACATTTCGAAAAATTAATATTTTTTTGCCAAAATAATTGTTGGTTGGTGGATCAGATACACACTAAATTAAACACAGACTCTTGTTCACACCACAACTCCATGACTTTGTATTTGATTGGCCGCTATTGGCCTCTCACAGATATATCGGTATTGGTTTATATGTTGTCTGATCTCTAGCAATATTATTATTTATTCATTTATTTATTTTTATAGAACACAATCCGGAAAAAAATTCTGGAATTAACTTATAATAATTAAATTCCCACACCAGTGTTCTGTTTCAGTGCACTGATGTCATTTTTGTCAATAAATATTATTGTTAATCTGTAACATAACCTGGCTCCATAACATTAAAGCATAATCATATAACCATATTTGAGAGATAACTGAACTGACTGGATGGATAGATAGAGTATATAAGCCGATATATAAATATTGGGATCATTTTATATCAGTATCAGTATTGGCATCAGTCCTAAAAAAAACAGTGTCGCTCAGGCTTTAGTAGCGATCGCAGTTACTCTCTGTTGACACTGTTCATATCATTGAACTTCAGAATTGGCATGACTATAATTTTATGATAAAATTAAACATGTTTGAGATAATCGAAACATTAAGTTGGGAAAAATAATGACTTAAGACAGCTAGCACTGAGTTTTGTAACCGCCCTCCACCAAAGGATCACGGTGTAAGGAGCCTACACCAACTGATGTAAAACTCTTGGTTTTCTATTCAAACTGGATATTGTAGCAACACAAAAAAGTGAACTAAATCTTTGCTTCTATAATGACATGGCCCACCTTGGTCCTGTTTGTAACAAGTATCAGCGCACACAGAACGCAACTGGTGTTCAGCAGTTTTGGTTATGTATATGACAAACAGAACTTGATGCCCATCTTGCTTGAAATGATGTCTGACCCAAACTAATAAATATCAAGTCTTGCCAGGCCACAACAACCCAAGTAACATATTTGGGTATAGATTACAAGCAAAGCTGAAGAATGTTGTGTTTTAGGTATTCTATGTAGATAATTGCAAATAGGCTCATGTGATGAAATCTGACTAAATGTTTGTCATGGTATAGCTGTGATATTGTAGGAGAAAGGAGCTTAACAAATCTACCGTCCAAAGCTCATCCCTGCATCCCCCTCAAGGAAATATATAAATTCACTTCTAAGATACTGTAAACTTTCAGTGTCACGTCATACATAGGAAACACACAGTTTGAGCGTGAGTCTCATTTTCGGAAACTTAATTCCAACGATTAAACTGCGCCCTCATAGTATTTTTGGCTGAGAATTTCCATTCCAATAAATTAGCCCACAAAAAAAGCTATTGTAAGGAAATGAGTTGTGGAGGGAAACTGATGGCAGTGAAAAACACACAGTACAGTCAATACTTAGAAGTCCGCTCATTTCTGGGTGTATTTTATGCATGACTTGAATTTATAATTAAAACAGGCAGGAAAAGACTAGTGTCAAAAGCAATATGAAGCAATATAAAGCTGTAGAGACTTATGAGTTTTCAACATGAAAGCATAATGCAAAAGCTGCCTTAAGGCCTACATGACATATTTCCAGACCAAAGTTAATTAGGAAACCAGGTCACCACCGGTTGTCACAAAATTGTTGCTTATTAAGTTTGTGGAATGCACTATAGAGTTCAAACACAGCATATGACTCAGTTGAATTGAACACTGTTTTTCCTTTTTACAGCAATTGTTACAATTTAATTGTTCACATTGGTCCACAACTGGGTTCAAAAAAGCAATCATGTTTCCAAACCTAAAGGGACAGTTCACCCCAAAACAACACATTTTTTTTCCTCTCACCTGTAGTGCTATTATCAATCTATACTGTTTTACTGTGAGTTGCAGAGTGTTGGAGATAGCAGCTGCCTTCTCTACAATTTAATGGAACTAGATGGTACTCGGCTTGTTGTGCTCAAAGTGCCAAAAAATACATCTGAAAAACTCAACAGCAATGTCTCTTTTCAGAAATCATGCCTCAGTTACTCAAGATAATCCATAGACATTCTTGTGAGCAGTTTCACATAGGAACTAATTTCTCTCTACTGAGTTACACCCACCAACTGTATCACTGCGCCAAAGAAGTGTGCAACTACTCATGGATGAGACGCTCATGTAAACACTAATGGCTACATTAGCTAGCTCAGTGGTGCTGGGTGAGCTAGCAGAAGATGGACATCATACAGTTGGCGGGTGTAGTTTGGTAGAATGAAAATAGTTCCTACATGAAACTGCTCACAACTTGGCCCTTTTAGCACCACAAACCAAGTGCCATCTAGTTACATTAGGGGCCGTGTCCACCAAAGCATTTTTTTTTCTTAGACCAGTGTAATTTTCCAATGATTTGCAATTTGTGCATGGTGTATTTATGCTACTATTTATGCTATTATGCTACAAACAGCAGCAGCGTAAAGAGGCACTGAGTGTAAATTCTTTTTTTTAAGTTTTTTTGTGCAGAGAGTGTTCAACTTAAGGTTAAAACGCTTCGCTCATCGCTGTCACTTCAGCCATCAAGTCACAGTTGAGTGACAAACAATGGAGTGACACGTACAAGTGCTGAACAACAACAACAATAGAGGAGAAATTTATTCATATAAAGTATATAGCCGGTACTATGATCCCTCTCATTAACCCACGCAGACCAGCAGGTCTGTCGATCTCCCTCTATGCTTCAGCCTTCCCATTATCAAGAGCAGATGCTCTACCTTGTGCCGACATGTTTACTTCCTCAGACATTCATAGCCACAAGACGCAACCAAAGCTTTTCAGGTAAATAATATGAGATGAAGACAGTTTTGTTTATACCTTCATGTAGGATAATTAAAATATTACTTGATTCATGTTGAGTTTAATAGCTTCTTATTTTATACTGTACATGTCTAAAACAGCTTACATCAGCTACTTCATCACATTTCTATGCCACACGGGCCACACACACTACAATATTTACATGTTGCATACCATACAGTATATGCCACATAAGACAAGCCAATATAGAGTGTCAAATGTGTGTTTGGAGGAATTTAAAGCACGTGGAGCAAACCAACGAGAGCACAATGAGAACATTCACACAGCATACAGAGACGCCTGGGACATAGGAGAAGACACCTGCAATTACAGTGTTTTCTTTCCTTTAATGGAGCTCCATTATGGTGTGTTGCTGCTTCACTCACACAGATTCTGACGAAAGCTGTGACCAATATATTTACGATTGTACAGTGTAATATCTAGCTCCCGGCAGAGTGTTTACAAAAGGCAGGAAATTACATGAGTTTGGAGCTTGTGTGGGTTCCCACGCTGACTGGGTGGCAGTGACAACAGGAAAAGATGGCCAATGGGAGCTCTGGAGCTCACATGTTCGTTAAATCAATGTGTGCATCTTTATTCAGAGCTCCTACAGGTAAAGCCCTTCTTTGACTGCAGTTGCTAAGCTCTAGTTTCATGTTCAAGTGAGAATTACTGGCTCCGTTTCCAGCTGTTGTAACATACGCGGCCTGGTTATGATCGGGCTAAAAGGGTTTTGTCAGACATGTATGATTCACTTAGTTCTGTATTAAGTGAGAATTGTCAGTGTATTTCATCATTATTATTATTCTTGAGAGAATTGGAGCTGCCCTTCGTATTTTTTCTTTAGTGGGAAAATCCATCACAATCTCATTTTGGGATCTCTTAAGAAGAACCTGTGATTTAGAACAAAAAGGTTTCCTCTGGACGACATGACAAATTAATGACGCTTCTGCAGTTACTTTCATCTCCATTGGCAGTGCTGTGAATATTTCATCCACTTGGGCAAGCCCTTGGAATACACTGGCACGGCTAACTTATAGGACACTCTGCCTCTTTTTCAGTCAGTTCTGGTTGGCATCCACTACAGACAGCTTGGCCAGGGGCTCAAAAAGTCGGTCCAAAAGGCCCCTGCCATGTTTACTGTACTGCACAAGCCTCGGCACGGCACAACATGGGTGGCCCTGCTACGCAGTCGCCTTCAGTCTCAGTAAAAATGCGGCAGTATTATGGAAACACCGCACCCGTCTGGCTCAGGTTTTACCCAGCACATAACAAGTCAGTCCTTCTATCCTGCACATGAACTATATGGCTACCCTTCAGTGGAGCTGCTCCTATACATGGCTGCTGATGTCTGAGCCAAGAAGAATGGAAAAAAAGTCAAGCGTTTCTAAGAAAAATTTCAAAGTTTCACGGTTTTATTACCAAGTCCGGTGTCCTTACATGCAATTAACCCTTCTAAACCTATATGCATATTGGTGTGATAACTTTTCTAAAACATGTCAAGAAGGCAATGAGCAACAAATTAAACAAAACTTTGCAGGAAATTACAAAAAAGTACAGAAAAAATACAATTAAAAAATCTTTTTTTTTTCTTGCAATTTGTGGATTGCCTCTTGCTAAGTTGCTCATTGCCTTTACTCCCATGTATTTGACAGGAATTGCACCAATTTGCTCAGGCTTCAAAGGTTTTAATACTTGTTTAAGGCATCAGGAAGCAGCACAAGAAAAGTGACGTTTCTCCAGGTTTCAAAGGGTTAAAAGCAACCTTTACTATAAATATAAATGAATAAACATAACTCTACGGTTCAAGACATTTAAAAGGATCGTGACGGGCTATTGTCTGTTGGTGCCTTCAGGGGTAGTGAGGTGTTATTTAAGACAGGAACTCATCAACCTCTTACACAAAGGTCAGACACCCAAGAAGTGCCAATTATTGTGTAACTGCTCCTCAATTAAAGATGCTTGCCCTTTAGTGGCCTTAACAGCACCTCAACAAAACAATGTGTCCTATAGTCTTTGCTCGGTGTTCCTATCACCATGCATTATGCACGTGTGCCCAAGGAAGTGTTTGCATTATTAAAGTGACATGCTAGCCTACAATGACGCACAGCATATAGCATATGGTCGGCCTCCAGTGTGAATAGCGCTGCCGCATTCCACACGGACTTCAGGCCTCAGTCAAAGCATTTCTGCAAATAACTAGATGTCCTCCTCGAACCCAGTGCACCAAAGAGGTTGGACTATTTTTACACAAGGTCAACTCAGGTTACTGACCTGATGCGACTGGGGAGCTTTCTTGCGTGTAATTTCTGTAGTTTTTCTGAAACTCCATATGTAGCACCACATGAGTGGTTTCCAAGCTCGGATCCAGAGCTAAAGTGGGATACCTCAGCAGGGTCTCGGGCAAAATGAATCATTTAATTTCACTAGTATTTAAATTTAGTGTCAAAACACTTGGCTTTAAATCATAGGCAAACACAAACCCAGTCAAATATACACACGCACACACACGCACGCAAGAACAGTTTGGTATGGTCAGTGTTCTTTGCACCATTAACTATCCGCGGGCCAGGGTGACTCACGAGTGTTTCATTTGTTTTAAGTGTCCACTACAGCTGTGGATCCAAAGCCTTTGCAAGATCTGACCAACTGCTGAGCTGCTCCCTCATCCGCTCTGCCCTGTTTTTACAAGGGCTCAAAACTTTCACTGCACCCATCCCGTGACAGGTCACGGGTCGGTGTAATTCAGCGTGTGCGTTCAGATGGTACTCGTTCAATTTTCCTCTCCCTTTCATGTGCTTTTTCTGTGCGGCACTTGCCGTTACTGCCGTTTTCCAAGATAACAACTGTCAAACAAGACTAATTATATTGGGAGGGGAGGGGGGCGGGGGTGTCCACATGCTGGTGGGGAGAAAGAGCGACTGATGTGATTAATGGTACAGTAATGGAAAAGTAAGTTCCTACAGCGCCAGAAATGTTTAATGAATTGGAACTGAACAAGAAAGGGAAAGTGAGGTGAGAACGCTGAGAGAAGAATTGGGAAAACAAATGGAGGATGAAAGATGGGTTTTCAGAAGACAGAACAAAGAGAAAGGAGAATAGTAGTGAAGTAGAGCAGTAAAAATTAATGAGAGTTGTTGCTATGAAAGGGCAGAAGAGTAACACTAACGGGATTTGTTCAAGGAATACCTCAGCATTTGAAATGTTGCTTATTTGTTTTCTTGTCAAGAGTTAGCAGAAGGAGATGTTGGCATTGTACATTTCATAAAGCCTTAAATAAGTTTAACATTTTTTATACAGATCATAAATTCCTGACGTGATACAGCATGTGACCTAACTTTGTCATCTGGCTGCATTTTCAGTGGCTTTTTAGCCACCATGTGGGTGATTTTCAGTGACCCTCTGCTATTTTTCAAAGGAGATAGTACCATGGAAAGCACTTGTTTTTTTACCCAGATGTTGCTGCATTTTCTGCTGGAACTTTGACAATATAGAACTTGTTTTCTACAGTGACATCGAACTTCCAGTTGAGATTGTGCCACAAAAATTGGTTGTTTTTTACCGAGACATCAACAGCTTTTCCAGCTGTGCCTGGCCCACCAAATCAGCTTGAAAGGGTATTATTCCTAACCATAACCAAGTGTTATTTGTGCTTCAATGTCATGTTAACCATGGCATTGGAAGTTTATCTGCTACATACAATAACATACAAATATCCATATATATGTGTGGTTCGCAGAAATGTACAATGCCCATATTCTTTGGTGACTGGGTTGAGAGTTAAATGTGAAGATTGATACTATTCTCTTGTTTTTGTACCATCATCTGTAGCTACAGCAATGAGACAGTAAACTCAGAATAGCACAAAGACTGAAGCTAGCCTGACTCACAAAACAACACATTTTTACAATTTAGTTATGTACGATGGAAGTCTGCTGGTGTAGACAACGTGAAGATTTTACAATTTGATTATGTATGTATTAAACTAAACAGATGCTGATATTGTCAATTAAAGCCCTCACACTCCTTTCTGAAGTAAGATTTTTGATAAGAAGAAGCAGAAGTATCCACTGGAGGATCTGCCCTGAGTACTTAGATGGTCAGATAGCATGGACCTTTTGGTCAAAATTGTGAGTATTTAATTTAGTAATGATGTCAGTGTTTCCCACACATTCATTTATTTGTGGTGACCTACCACGATTAAAATTATCTGCTAATAGCAAATGTTCTATTTTTGGAGCTGGACCACTCATTAGGAAATATAAATGCTATACCATATTTACTGCACCACACTCTTGGAGTGTAGAGTATACGCTGGGTTACAGATGGAGCAGTTGAAAGTGAAACTTGACTGTTTATCCTGCTAGGTATAAAAATGTGCATTTACTTGCAGCAGCTTTTCCTCTCAATCTGAGCTGATCAGCTCTGAGTGGATCAACAGATCAATTATCAGCCCTGTGAGTCACAAACTGCTGCTGAGGAAAAAACGAACTCATGGGGAGCTCCGCCTCCACAAAACCCTCCAAATTTAGAGAGGAGGCAGAGAATGATACAATGGAGCACATACATATATAAAAGAGAAAAAAAGAAAGTTTGCTGGTCAATGTACATATCTTCAAAAATGATAAATATGGCTTCATTCAGGGAAGAAGCACAGTTGCACTACCCTCTTCAGCCAGCACAGTCTCGGCTCACCAGAATTTTTACAAACATCGCCCTGCCCTTGTTACCCTACTCCCCTGGTTCCACCACCCATAGCATTTCCTGCTCCCCTCCTATCTCCCTAAACCACCTCCCTAAATTCTCCCAATCCCTACACCCTGTGCTCCCCCACATAGGAACGTAATAGTGGCATATCTTAAACCTTTCAACCAGTGCTTTCTATGCCATAAATCTTTCACATTTGTATCAGGAGAAACACACTCTGCACACATACAAACACACACACACGCACGCACGCACACACACACACACACACACACACACACACACACACACACACACACACACACACACACGTAGCCTACCTAAAAGCTTTGCACACCCATGTACCCCTCAGAAATACCAGTTGTGATCAGTCAAAAGTTATCTTCTCATTTAATGTGTTGAATGGTTGCATCTGCCAATGTGTCCTTGCTCAGATCTTAAATCCATCATTACTGCCATCCACCCATGGGTGTGCACAAACATTTTGATTGAGCAAGAAATTAATAATAAATGGCTAAATGCTCTTGGAAAGGATGCTTTTACCTAGGCCACTTAAAAACACATTTTTTTCAGTAGAGAATAAATCCAAATAACTGGGAAAGTGCAGCTAAACAGCTTATCATAGATCATTTGTGAATACGGAGGGACAAGGTTATTGATTCCCACATGATTTAAAGCTTCAAGGACAAGGAAAAATCCCAAGCCAAAATCAAGACTGATGCAGACTGCATATTATCATTACTCTGAAATTACAGTCATTTTAAAGAATATTGAATAATATTGACTCTCTGTCATGTGGTCACGTTGAAGGCTAAACAGATGCGAGCAGGGAGCCTGGAAAATTTGGAAAATAGCTCTGCTTACATCAGCAGCACTGGGGAGTGATGTTGGCTAACAAGCTACTCCCATGCACAGTTTGTTTACACAGACGACACCCAGATCAGAGTCTCTCCTTCTCATTACATGAAATATGCAGTGGGGGAAAATGTCATGAGTTGTATTCAATCTGCTGAGTGTGACAAGGCAACAAAGAGCAGGGTGACAGAGAGTAATGATGAAGAACTTGAGGGGATTATTATTGACATTTATCATGCTCATTACATTCAAGACTGTGCAGGCTGTCACACAGAATTTAAAAATAATCTTTCGCCAGTGTTGATAACCTCTTCAATGAGGGGAAGTAAAATGACATCAGTCATAAAAATACATGCTGTATGTATTTTTGTAATTTATCCAACTGTCTTTTTTTAAACAGAAAATTGGCAGAATTGTTGTGATCCAATCCAAAACTAGTTTCAGGAATCCTCACTGTTTCTCACCATGATCTTCATCAAAAAACATTCCATCTGTTGAAGAAGACTGTGTATACTGTCCAAACGCCCTAAAAAAAAGCTACCTTCACTCGACATTTGTCAAACAAAAAAACTTAACTGTTGCATCTTTTGTCCTTGGGGTCAGTTTGAACCCAGTAATCTAAACCTCTAGAAAATAACTATGATCAGAAATGTGACCTATATTTATGATTCCGGTACTCTCTGATTCTTTGTTGACTACCTAAACTAGCCCTTTAAATACAACATAACCCCCGACCCACCCCCTTAAACATCCAGAATACTTATTATTCATGTATGGAAAAATATGTAAATCACCATAAATACATTTTTATACATTATTTCTAACAGAAAATAAGTAAAATCATAACACTATACTACTATACTACAACACTATATAAGGCATCTACAACTTTTAGTATAAACAAATCCAGGATTAAAAGAAGCTCCAAAATGTGTGAAGATGACACTGATTTGTACACACAATACACTCTCCCTCCTACTCAATATGCCGCTCACTTCGTCTGGTAATTTACTTCTAAAGATTGCAGAACATGACAACAGCCGTATGTCAACCCATAAAAAAAAAAAAAAAAGTAGTCCTAGTCCAGTTCAAGAGGACAGACTTCATCCGTCTGCAATTAAAAGAAATTCAGACCTTAAAACTAGATAAAACTTTGACAAGGTGTTGATCCAAAGCCAGCTGGACCATATATCTATGCCTTACATTACTCATGTCTAAAAGCTGGTTGATGATACAAAAATTGCAGGAAATACAGAGCGACTACAGGGCTAAATATCCAACCCTACCAGGACAGGGGTTGACTGAGTAGGAATGTGACATTTTTATAAGTACTCCATCTATCATTTTAATAGTATCATTAATAAAGTGGCTGGAAAGGGCTTTTAAGAGAGAGCACCTCGACAAGGATTTCACCCTGAGACTGTTGAATATAAAGGCTGTGTGGTAGGACTCCAGTTCTTTCTGTCAGAGAAGGGTAGTCCCAAGAGGAACACATATTAGATCATCCATCATATACTATGAATACAAAGTAAAATAAAAATATCTAGCTGGTCAGAGAACATTAAATAATTGTGTACAGGTTATATTTAATCCTCTGATGCCAGCAACAAATTTATTAAAGTCATAAATCACTAATCAGTTTAGAGGATACTCCTCTCCCCCTCTGCAAGAGTAGTTGTGTGATCTCATGCTGGACAAGAAATGCAACTTTTTTTTTTTTACTTAGACTACTCCTTTATGTCTAACTGACCAAAAGGTTTTGACTAACATTTAAGGAAATGGGATTATTTGCTCTTTTTGTGAAGAGGCCTTCACATAAGGGACTTGGCCCATATGCAAGTGCACTTCACCCCAAAGTCCAGCTCGTTTGATTATTGTGCATTCTGTGTACTGTACCGCGGATCTGCGCTTGAAATGGTGGTAATTAATATGGTTCATTTTGGCTATGGTTCACATCAGATGTAAAAACTAATTGTACCAAAACATGAAAATGGACTGTGATTTAGACAACGTATCCTAATGCAACAACTCGTGATATTTTTCAAATTTGTTCCCCACAAATAACACTATGTACTTAAGATAAAATGGCAAACCTAACGTAGAGTTACAAAGACTAGGTTTAGGAAAAGAACCGTGGTGACGACCTAAAAATGAATCAAAGTCCACTTAGTTTCACAGTAGTCCAAACACAGATCTCCTAGAGAAAAGTCCCACGTTTTCTGACCCATCCTCCAAGCAAATTTGTTAATCCAAGGACAGCCACAGAACAACTTGCCCTAGTCTCCCTATGGCTAGTACTCTTTGCCTTTGTTGATTGGATTGGTGGGTTTAGAAGAATGGGACTGGTTAGTGCTAGGGTAAGAATATCAGGGTAAGCCAATCAGAAGAATAGTAAGGCAGAGTAAGGTGAGCCATTCCTTCATCAACCTAGGATTTGCAAATTCCTATCCGCCACCCCAACCTACCACCTTCATGGAGCTACTTCCTTCTTTACTCCCATCAGTGCATAAGTAAGATGATCAAAGCCTTTCCAAATCTGGATAATACACAAATTACAAGGTCATAATTACATGGAATATACCTGGATTTTGGTGCATATCTTTTTGTAGGTGTATGTACAAACAGTGCATGAAAATAACCTGATTTAGAATGCAACGTCATACGTCAAAGAAGGAAGGCCGGTGAGAGGGTCGCACTTAATATAAATCAACACCTTCTCATCCCAAGTCATCACATATTGCCACGTTGCAGTGGAGTTCTGTGTCTAAACATCAAGCTCTTGGTATCCATCTGCGTCTGTTCTTCATGTTCTGGGATGCTGCTATTGTGATGACAACACAAGCACATGGTAGGGTTACGCTGTGGTTATGTTTAGGCAACAGTGGCACATGGAAACCAGCACTGGGTTGTCAACAAACCCACATGCTAGCAAGAATGGTTTGGATTGGCAACACAGTCAAGGATGATTAGGTGAAGGAGGCACACGGTAAGGTGTAACCCCCCCCCCCCTCCCAAATTTAAGCAGGAAACAAACACTGAACTCCCATATAAAAGTCCTGGGTTTGTTGGACCCTTTCATCGCTCTTCCCGGCTACCTTATAAACCCTGTTGAGCTCCCTATATTATGTCGCTACCTACAGCATTTTAACCTGACACTGTCCTGCAATGTTTCATGGAGACACGACAGGTGGCTTTTTGGTGCCGCACTCTTATGCCCAAAGCACTGACACAGCAGCGATATTTTAAGAGTTTGCAATGAGAGCTGGCTGTATAAACAAAAGGAGGCATAACACAAAGGTCAACTCTGTTGTGTGGATTGGGATCTTGTGATTTTCCGGCACCGTAGACTGTATATAAAGATGGACAACATGACAGCTGCCCGAAAGTGAGGTTATTCAATTGCAATTGCCCCCTGGTGTCTGACTGCAGTACAGGTGTGAAGACCGGCCCCTCCAAGTTAGTGAATGGTCGTGGGCTTAACTAAAAAGTCGAATTACACACAAAATAAATTTTATCCCAAAGATAGTTTCTGTCACTGAAGGTAGTTCTCATCACTCTGATGTTGGTTTGAGTGCTTCTTTTCATGGTAAGTCTAGTTTTAATGAGTTATTAGATTATACAAAAGGGAGATTTTCTGCCAAGATTGACAGCGGTGACAACATAAAATACTGTCACATGGAAGTTTGTGATATGAATCAGACTGCATAAAACATTTTCAGAAACATGCTGAAAACAAAAAAATCTCACCTGACCTTCATTTTGGCCTCCCAATGGTTAGGAGGAGTTTCTATGATGACTTCAAAACCACAAGCTAATAACAGTCCATGTTGATGAAAAATGTCTTTTTCCACTGATGGAACAAGTTCTGCAGTTAGATGAGCCAATCGGATTTATGACTAGTATAGCTAAAAACATGCCATTGTTTGACATAAGACTTGGCAATCCTAAATCAAGCCCAACATTATGATTATTATCATTCTTACCCCTGCAGTCTCGTGTGAAGCACTTTCTCACAACAATTTGGAAATTCGTTGAGAAAAGAGATGGATTCTTCATCTTTCAAAGCTTGTTGTCAGTCTGGCTTCAAAACGGACATGCTTTTCCAAGTTTGACAGCAATGGAAACAGTTCATTGGGAGAAACACTCCCCAGGAAAGCATGCTTTAGACATTATGTACTGTCCAACAGCCGACCAAGATTTTAAGGGATAGCCCTTGCAAAAAAAAAAAGTGTAAATTTATCACATGTGAAACACCATTTTAGTTGCACTAAATTCACATTTAGACATGTTACACATTGTTAACCAGCTTTTGAAAGAAGTATGAAAAAGCTTAGACGAGTGTTTTTAACTTCAATTTTTTAATTTTATTCATAAAATGCCTCATTCCACACCAACATTAATCTGCCTTTTTGCTGTGCCCTGTGGCATGACTGGCAACCATGGCACTAACTATAAAAGAAAAACCTTGGATTGCTTTCAAGTCTCAAAGGACATTACTTTCGTGTTTAAGTGGGGCTTTTGGTCCAGTTTAAGCCATCCACTGCTCATGCTATACTGCACAATATATATCCTCCCTCATTTTCTCCCCCTCTCCGTCCCTTCTCTCTATAATCACAGAGTGATGTTTTGACTGGCCAAATCCCGAGCATTTCTCCCGAGGTTAGCCTACAGTCAATCATAAGGGCTTGGGCCGATCTTTTAAAAGAACCTCCAGATTATGTTACCTCCACCCAACAGGCAGCTCCATTGATCCCGTTGGGCTCTTTGTGGACTCGGCCAAGTGTGCACCGTTCGCGGAGACTTCGCTTCCCATGCCCGCCCTCTCTGTTATGCCACACTCTCTTTTCTGTGACATATTTAGGTTGGTAATTAAGCCAAGATCAAAGCACTTTTGCTTTTCAGGGGTGTGAGGAGGTACAGCCTCAAACGCTATTGCATGGGAGTCTTAAAAGCAGGAGCTGGCAGCCAAGGTACAACACAGAAAAAAAAAAAAAATCAAAAGGCGTTCCTGACGGCAAGATAGTGGATATAGGGAAGGAGGTAGATGCACTAGTGCTTTATTCTATGCTGGAAACATGTAATCATTTGAAAGAGGATAAGGTTGAAGTAAGGACATTAGTGGAGCCACACCTTATCAAAACATAGTACCTAATTGAGACACTGGTGCCTAAACAAACTTTCCCCAGATGAAAAGAAAATGGCCTGTAAAAACAATTCCTCAATGTAGTTGACTTTTGCACTGTATATCTGTAAAGTAGAACTCTGTATTTGCCTGTCAGGCTGGTGAACATCCATGGATGTACAGTACAACATTACTCTGTATTTCCAGCAATGTTAACCATGCAGTTTATATTTTCCCCCTCCACTTAAGGCAGATCAGCAATGAGAAAATGATGTGCTCACATTCGCCACAACTGATGTTACTGATTGTACTGTGTAACTCAGATACCATCAACATTGTGATTATATGGTTACACTGATTTCTCCTTTTGTTGAACTTGGCAACGCTGACTAATAATGACTTTCTGTTTGGCACAGTTTATATGTTGAGGGGAAAAGGGTAGAAAGGATCTCAAGATTTCCCACCTAGTGTAAAGGTGCGTGGGAGCTGCACTCTTGGGAAGTGCCCAGAACATCCTCTGGTTCATCATCAATGTCGCCCCTAACCCAAACACAGAGTTTACAAGACGGACAGAGGAAAAAGACCCACACGCTAGAGCATGACTGATGTAAATATTATTGGGAAAATGTTTGCCACGGGCAAGGAATAGATAAGCAATAAAACCGCAATGTATCAGAATGGAAATCGGCATGGAGCCGCTTCAGCATTGCATGGATGGTAATTTATGACTTTCAACTTGGCGAGATTTGAACTTGGCATTGGTTACTTCTCTCACAGTCTGCTTCTAAGAAACTCACAGAGCATCCAGCACGCAAGGATACAAACAATCACTCCCTAATACTCAGGTTAAATTAAACATGGATTGGGTTTCTACTGAGCTGGGAGATGGTTGGAGATAAGAGAGAAAGAAGATATTTAAAAAAAAAATTGGTTAAAGAAAAAATACCTAAGACAACATTTCTTCGAAAGAATAGTCGATACAGCGATCAACATGTGTCTGGTCTGTTTTAACTGTTTGCTCCAGTTTTTATACCTCTTTTTCACCAAAATTAGCACATTTATGCACATTTTTTAAAAACAGGATTTGCTGCCAGTACACTAAGCTGCATACACACCTCTGCACGGCTTGTTTCAGTATGCATTTCTAACCAAAATTGTGTTTCTTAATGCCACTGCACTCAACAAGGCAGCCCAAATTACAAAAGAGGCAACATGTGGTCTGCCTCTCCCACCCCCAAACAACATTCTAATGGAGAGAGATTCGATGTAAGGCAAGCTACACTGAGGTATCTCGTTGCAAGAGGGTTGATAATGCCATTACCAGAACAGTCACAGAAAATTCTCTGATAATCTCTGATAACAATCTGGCATTTGGAGCCCCTTTCTTTCTTTTCTTTTTTATTACTTTTTTTTTCTTCAGAGAGCGCTGGTGAAAGAGTATCTGACAAAAAGAGCACACCACTGGTACACACCGAGCTAAAGAACGAGCTGCCTCGCAGTTATTGACTCTCCTTAGCAACCAACTCAGTAGCATTGTAACATACACAGCTCCTAAGCCAAAGCACAAGCCACTGCACAGTGACAAACTCTCATTAGCAGCCAAGCCAGAAGCGCACACACACATTTATACACAGATAAGCCAAATACCACTATATCGATCATTTTAATGCAATGATCTGCTTGGAATCCATGGGTCCTGGTATTAATTTGGATGTCACCTGACATGCTCTGCCTACCACCCCATCATGGTAACGGCACTCCCTGATGGCAGAGGTCCCCTTAGCAGGACAATGCACCATGCAACACCATAATACCTGTTCAGGAATGGCCTGAGGAACGTCACAAAGAACTCACGGTGTCAACCTGGCCACCAAATTCCAGAGATCCCAATCCGATCTAGCTTTTGTAGGATGTGCCAGTACCCCTGAGGTACCCCATAGTTACCCCGATCCACAGTGGAGCCTCCTTCAATCACACTTAGTGCTGACGTGTCAGGGCATGGACACAGCCTCAGGGGGGTGTCCTGTGGTGGCTTTGGTGGAAGATGCTTTGACTCGTGGGTTGTGACGTGGGATATTGCCATATCCTACAGGTGCTTCATGTTGTATAATAGCAAAGTCTATTCTGCCATATGGTTCAGAGAGTTGCCGATTTGTCAAAACAGACGTGGAAAGTGGAAGTCTTTCCTAACAGATGCCTCAGATGAATATGCCGTATCTTCTGGCCAAACAAAATCTTTAACCATCCAACTGTACAGAAATCAGGTAGCTGGAGCATCACCCAGGAAATTACCCACAGATGTTTGAGATGGCTAGGTCATGTGTTGAGAAAGGAATAGGACCGGATCATGAGAGCCGCCTTAAGATGGACACTGTCAGGCAAAAGAAAACCTGGGAGGCCCAAAACCACCTGGCACAGAACTGTGACACAGGAGCAGGAAAAAACAACATGCTGCCAAGGACCGAATGCAATGGAAAGAGCTCATTGAAGCCTTCCGTCCCATAGGGGATGAAGAGGAGTAAGTACAGATGCTCAACTGGATTGGGATCTGGGTAATTTGGAGGCCAGGTAGACACCTAGAGCTATTTGCCACAGTCTTTAGGGCCATTCCTGAGCAGTTTTTGCAGTATAGCATGGTGCGATGTCCTGCTGGGGGGTCCAATGCCATACCATCAGAGGCGGGTATGTTTTTTGGGTGAGTGGAGCACATCAAGTGGCATCAAGTCAGTGATTACTCACCTTATGTTACTCTGAATTTGTGAAGAGAAACATTTTTTTCCCCCTGCATGCCTCTACGGTGAATGAAGAATAACAAAACAGCAAAAATTATTGATGAATTGAAGTCATAGGGCTTCCTTTTTAGCAACAAGAAAACTATATCAGCCTCATTTATTCTTATGCTCAGTACTTCCCAAACGCATGTTTTTTTTCTAAAACTTTCCTTTTAAAAACACTTCGACATAAACAGTCTCACCTCACATTCCATCAAGCAAAGTTTTGAGTTCAAGTGCAAACACTTGTCCTTGCATGACCTTCAGTGTTAAGTGTTAAACATGGTCACCCTTTACTTCAGTTCACAAATCATTTTCTCTGGTTTTGGATTCTTCTATCACAGTTGAGGTATTTAAGAAAAACAAGGGTTTTTTTTCAGGAATTGAACATAACATGGGATGAGTAACTGATATATAAATGGTCATTTTTGTGGGTGAAATATTTCCCAAAGAGTACTTGCAGGTGCAGCTGTGGTAGACTTGAATGATGGCCTATCAAAGCATGTCCTTTCATGGCCTTAAGAGCAGTTCACACTAAAATTGTTTCCTAATAGGCCGGAGGTCAGCCCAGGCCACCTTTAGTTAAATATGTTCCTGTTTGGGAGGTGCAGAGTGCCAATGTGCCTCCAAATATGCTGTCAAGTGTGAGAATTGCCAATGTTTTTGCTCCCACATTTCTTCTGGAAACTATAAAACCTCTTAAATTTCTCCTTAATCTTCTCCGTGTGTACAACACCTTATTTTTGCTTTCATTGGTGTCTGTGACCCTTCACCTTGTGCAGCTTTGTCAGTGTGGTTTGTGTGCTTTTCTAGATGCAACCTCACTGCGCAAAATGACACTTTATTATCCAGACACAAGACCTTTAGCCTCTTGCTGCGCTGACCATGGAAAAACGCCATTTTCAGTTGAATCACTTCTTATAAAAGTCCACTTCAGTTTAATCACTTCGCAGCTGGTTGAAGTTGCTGCATGTGCCAGTTTTCCTTCCTGTAGTTACGAAGACAGCCTGTCCTCTCTAATTACGAGCAATGTTAAGTCTAGAATGTCCCTGAGCGACCGATGAACCTTGGCCTTTGGAGGTATGGCGTGTTAAAAAACATTTTTGTCCTGAGCTCAGTCCAGTGAGTCATAGACAGAATGATAATGAGAAAAGGACACAAAGCAAAGTAATGCAATCACACATCAAATGTGATTGTAATGCGACAAAAGAGTTTACATACATTGTCATATTAGCAATGAACCATCAAAGTCTGCAGCATAATATCAATCTCTCACTGTGTGTGTCTTGTATCAATGCACATCATTTTATTTTTTTGCAACGTGGCCAGAAAAGTATTCCATTCTGGACCTTTGATCATGTTGCCAATGACGGATGATAAAGTGTAATAAAACTGGACAAGAAACAGACATGAAAAGCAAACTGTGCTGTTTAGGATTGATGAGATTTAGTGTAGAGTTTGATATATGTATTTTCATGTTGCAGCTCTTCAGAAGAAGATAAATGTTAGAGATCTACTTTCACATTATCTAATACCCTAAACTTGTACCAAATGCACTTAAAATACTGAAATTAATCCCAAACCTGATTGAGTCAGAGACCTCAATGCTCAGCCTGTCTCAACTCCTGTTATTCATCTTTACAGTCTCACTGCCAGTCATGGGATATTCCAATACTCCCTCTAAGCTTTGACACAGAGCTGAAGATCAAAAAGACAAACTTCCTGATATTTGATTTGCCTGCAGCTTTGAAGTCTTAGGGCTTTAGCCTCGATGAATAATCCATATATGGCCGAATGGAGGCCGCCAAGGCCATAAAGCCATCATAACAAAGCACAGAGTTATCTCTGATGAGCTCTGGGAGGAGAGACCAGGAGAGGCTGGCTTCTCCACATCCGAAAGAGGGTAAGAGACTGTGAGTTCATTGCCCTCCATCATGTGCGTCATTCTCCTCAACTGGTAACCACTGTTGTGGCGCCCAAACAGCGGGTCACAGCAGGAGGTAGATGTCTGTTTTCTTAAGCCTGCTCGGCTCCGACAATGGCGCTGCCTCACTGTTTGTCACGTCGTGGCAACACCCACTACTTCTGCTCAGAAGGCCAAAGACTGCAAGCAGAAGCTGCCAGGCCTGGTCATAGACTTCAGAGGAAAAGACAGAGTGTGGTGGGGTAGTGATTGTTGATCTGGTCTGGCAATGAATGAGCATGTGATCATTGGGCTGCCACTTTTTGCTATACAAGCCAAGACAAAGTCAAATTTAAAGACCCATAATGTTACACAGAAACAAAGGTCAAAGGTATAAAAGAGGCCAACCCTTGCCTAAAGGGATACTTTGCTCATTTGTCACATGAAATGTTCTCAGAAACATATTTTTTTACACATACATCTGTAATTTCAGACTTTTGTTAACAGGAAGTGACCACCATACCGTTTCCTGCATTTTAAAAGCGCAGTGCATTCTGGTAGTTGTATGTATATTGTTTTTTTTTAATATAAAAAAAAAAAATCTCAAGCAAAAAAAAAAGCCTTTTTTCTCTTCTTTAGCACCAAAAGTACTTGTGTCTTGCTACTGAATAGACAGCCCAGTTTTTAGGGAAGACTATCTTTCCAGCACTGAAGTACTTCTACTATGCAAGATTGTCATTAACTATTTGTAAACACACTCACCAGAAAAAAAAAAATAAAAGTAAGAGCCAACTCCAGATTAATTTTCTGTTTGATGTCTCACTTTGCTGTATTTTTGTTTTTCGGTGCTGTGTGTCTTGGATGCCTACTGCTTATGGTCTGGCACCTGGTCGCTACCTTATTGTAAAGCCCAGACCTCACAAGAGCGCTGTGGGGGTACATGCTCACAAACGTCCTGTACACATAAAGTAGAAAAACAGTAAGAAGATACAGGCAGAACGCAGAGTCTCTGCATGTAAATACACCATGACACACTTCTAGTATGTCATAAGTGATGACTGAGAAGGATTACTTTTGTGTAAGTCTATCCTTTTTTTTTTTTTTTTTGAAAATCCTGCATCTTAAACTAATTATGTTACAATTATTTATTCATTAGTCTTCAGTTTTAACGATGCTTTTGACTGGGTTACAATGGGGAGAACTGATAGCTGACATCTGCCCAACACTTGCTAGGTAACGAGACATTTGTTCTAACTCCAAAAACATGTCCTATGTACACATCCTAGCAAAGGTTTGCTAACAGAGCAGGCAGATGGTGCAGCTGCTTCCAATTTTTCTATGAATGAAGTCTGGGAAAACACAACTGATCAATAGACTGTAAAAGGAAAGACACACCCATGCTGTAGACAGTCCATATACTCTGTCAACATCTGCCAAGGGTGTGGTGGCCGGTCTTTACATCCTCTTCGCCCTGTATTCACTTACTCTCCGTCAATTGCATGTTTAATGGTATTTTATTAAAGACATTAAATATGTCAAATGGCATTACCCAAGTCCACGATAACCACTGCTTCAAGTTCATAGTGTACCTTAAGGGTTTAAAGACTTGGAATTTTGTACAGCAGTGCCCCTGGCAGTGCTGCCAACCAGGTCCACCCACATTGCTAGAAATCTTTTTGAGTTGAACATTTTAAGAGCTTAAATGGCTTACTAAGTAAACACTGAGTTGAATAGTGAGAGCTGCAACTCATAAGGATGGGACATAACAATGCCATTTTTCCAATACAAATGTTTAATTGTCAAATGAAAATTGCGTCTGGTCACTCTATGTTCTGAAACTGCTGTAGTCCAATAAGACTTAACTACTGTACAGCGCTCAGGTCATGGGACAGCTTCAGTAATCATGTCCTGCAGCTAAGAAGTTGTTGTTAGGTTGTTAAAAACACATTTGTTACAATGTTCATAGCCAAAACACAAACTCTCTCTCTACAAGACTTATCGAATTCCCCCTTGGTTCATGACTTATGTTTTTGGAAAGTTAACATCTGCAAACAGACAGGATTTATGACTGGAGGAAATAGTTTTGAACAATTTGCAATCAGACTTTGGCTTGTAGTAACGCTCATGGTTATACTTCATTAAGAGTGTGAATCCAAAATAGTATAATGGCACTTGAGTTTTTGAAGTGTGACTTCATTCAGTTGATAACGATGGTTGTGGTGCTGTAGGCATTTGGTAAATAATGATGGATTACTGTATAATCACTTGCTTGGTAGACTTTTAGAGCAAATTAATAAAAGCAATATTCAATATTCTTGTTGCTAAAAGGAAGCCCTATTCTCTTATTTTAACAGAGAATTAAATAACTCACTATAATGTAAAAAAGGTTGCTATCGCTGCAGATTCAACTAAGAATCAACTGCATAGGATATAAAACCACAAGAAGCCAAAAGGAGACTCTCAACATCTTTTCTTTTTTTTTTAATATGTAGGAGAACCCTGTTTACCAATGCAAAAACGTGAATAACCCTTTCTAGAGCCAGTCTTTCGTTTGTCTGTTCTAATTTTCTGATGAAACAATATTCAAAAGTATTAAAAACACAATTATTCTTAGTTTTAGGCGATTACACTAAATAAACAAAGTTCCTAATATATTATTCGGTAGCAACATCCCAGAATGTCATTGCAGACACAGAAGGATACCTTGAGTGTAATATGTAGACACTGAAGTCCACTGCACAACGGCAATATGTGACGATTTGGGATGAGAACGTGTTGGATAATGATGACAGAAACTGACCTGCCTAATATCCATAAAAAAGAATTACATAGATTAATCAGATTTGGAAAGGATTTATAAGAATTCCTTCAATTTTTTTTCAGTGTCTTAGAAATATCCTCACGTAGCTAAAGACTTCCAGCTGTACTGCGCAGGAGGTCTGGAGAAATATCAGATGAGCACAGCTCATTGCCATAAGAATCATTGGACAACAAATTGATTTTTTAACAATTTCTACATAATTTTCCTATTTAACCTTTTCTTTCTTTTAAATAAAACTCAAAACAATATTGTCAGTATTGTTACAGTCAGTGTGGTCCGTGGGATAATATTGTAACAGCTCGCACAGCAAACAGTGGCCAGCCAGCAGTAAACATGCTAAAAGATAGCTTGTTCATAGCAGTCCATCGAGAGTCTCCCACACACCAGCTGCTACTAGCCAAGTGTGACACTGCACAGGGCTAAAGACCCAGACGTTTTTCTCTGGCATCTGCGGACCAAACCTAAGCAAAATCACAAATTAATAATTGACATACATTTGCTAGACCACGACCAGGAGGAAGGCCATGTTGTTCTGTTTCTGTTCAATGTGACATTTTCACATGTTAGTGTTTCGTAAGTTGATGCAGCATCTTCAAGCTAATTTCTTTGAGTTTATTTATCCCCTTTTAGAAAGTTTTTAGAATTGACATAAAATCATTTGGGTTGGTGTTGGTACTGCATTGATATATAAAAACTGTATGCTATTCATCCAACCAGCATGTCATCCAAAATGCATCTTGTTCATGTCCTTATATTAACCCTCTGGCATTCCATCTATAGTACCCGCAAACAAATATGAAGAAAATCCAGACAAAGTAGTTTAAAACCTTATACATTAGCACAACTTTTCCATGGAGAGTGTGGTGTGTGCTGTTCCATCTAAATCCGACAGCTGCATTTGGAGACTGAGAGGAGCATTAGGTATGGCACGGAAACTATTAATTGGACACGAGTTGGAGCAAAAACACCAGGCTAGGAATGGCTGTCAATGGGGCTTCTGTACATTCAATACATTAAGATCTCAGTTTTCCACATTATTCTTCACTTGGTAATACACTGGGGGACAGAGGACAAGAATGCAAGGTAGGCATGACCTTAACTCAATGTGATAGGAACAATGAGCAGGGTTTTAAGAGGTACTACCCTCTGCACTTAGCACATATTTGTAACTATTTCCAAGTCCTAAATTCCTCATTTCAAGTTTACACAATGACTTACTGACAGAGACTATTAACCATGTCTTGTTTAGGAGCCAGCAGTTTAGCACCGTACTCAAAAGCCACTGCTACAGTTAGTTTGATCGATCTGCTAGCTGCCAGCACCATTCAGCAGACAGACAACAATAACGACTAGCTTGTAAATAGCACAGACCAGGAGTAACTTTGGTAACTAGGAAGACCAGGCATTCGCAATCCGAAGCAATCAAATACCTTCACTTTTGTAGTGATTTCAGTGTACAATACTGACGCCAAAGCCACCTTTCGTGCTGTATGATGCGCCGCTGGTTTGCATTAGCTGACAAAGTGGCTGGACGGAACTGGTGTTTTATTGTGCCATCGCACAGCACCTGCTGCAGCCCCGTGATTTTCGTACAGGCAGAGTCAGTTGAGAACACGGCAGGACAGAACCTTTTGGGAGGGTGGTGAATGGATCTAACAAACCCCAAACTTTCACACAGGTAGTTTGTGTTCGCTTCCCGTCTGAATGTGACGTTTTTTTCTACACCTAACAATGCCCTTTTTGCCTAAACCTAAGCATGCGCTTTTGCTGACATCCTGGTGTTGGCTGCCATGTGCTCTTCCTGCCTAAACATAACCATGTGCTTTTGAAGTGTCAACAGCAGATGCAGAAGGATATCTAAAGTGTAATATGTAGACACAAAGCGGCAAAATGTGACAACTTAAGAACGTGTTGGAAAGATGGAAAATTTGTCAATGTGATGGAGTTTAAAAAGGGCTAAAAGGAGAGTAAATGCTGTACTAATATTGGCTAAGTGGACAGCAACATGACTACAAATGTGTTAATGATGAAGTTTGCTATGCCAGATAAGCAAGCTAGTAAGCGCAAACTCATCTGCAACAATAGCATTATACAGTGATGACATGTCAATGAGGTGTTCACAGGTCACTCCGCAGCCCTCAAAAGGCCAAAAAAAAAAAAAAAAAGTTATTGCTTTCATTGAATGTGGACATATTGTCACCTTGCATAATTATTGTAGTTATTGTATTAGATAACAATTGCCTAATTACACATCCAGCAGACATGGAGAACCATTAACATCCATATGCTGTTGTGGTCCTGGAATTATGAGTGTCTTATTCAGTTTGCTCTTGGCTTTGTTTTATCTCCACCAACTCCTAAGAAAAAATTGTGGGGTCATAGCTGCTAAAGTTTTGACCAGATTAAGCTCTTTCCAGTGGGAACTAGACGTACCTATGATGTTAGAAAGATGCTGGACTCTAACACTGAACAGTTGTTAAATTTTGGTTGGAATTTGGTTGAAATTTGGGTTGACAATATTTCAAATGTCCAGGTTGTTCTTATTAACCGTTCGTACGTTTTTCTACTAAAACCGATGCACCCAAATTGTACATATCCCACAAAATAATGAGCCAGTAATTCATGCATTACCCATGTAATTTGAAAGGCAGCAATCATATGACCAGTGCACTGAGGGGAGCAAAAACAGAAGAGGCCCTGAGTGGTCTGTTATTCGGTAGGTTGGGATGGAGGATATTTTGCAAAACACAGGACTTTTCCCCAGGACTTTACTTAGGAAATGTGTTTGCAACAGGAGCTTTGAGTCATTGTAAGGTATTTCCTCACCATGTCTCTTTTCCAAAAACCCAAACACAGTAACTTTATTTGCCTAAACTTAAAAATGACCAAAGGTGTCTGTCATAAACCTCCACACACTCACTTTAAGTGCCTAAACCTCATCTCTGTAACTTAATGTTATTATGTACGTAATGTCATTTGTGGGACACTAATTCATAGGATAACATACAAACTGTTATATACTTTTAAATGTCAAAAAATGTAAGAATTTCATGTGTCATGTCGTTCTGAGTTTTTGCAGATGTTGGGTTTTGTTCTCCGCATCTCGCGACTAAACATCATTATTGTATGTCAAGACGACATTTGCATAAGACATGAAAGACGTTGGATTTTGGTCAGTTAACAACACAATTTAAAGCCATCAAAACTTCTGAATAATCTATGTCAAATTGATGTCTGCATTAGACTAGTCTTGACAACAGTTTTTGCTCACCCAATGTCACATCCTAAATTCAAGCAATTATCAATGTCCAAACACATTGGTGGCACGCTGGGAACTTTCTGCTTTTCAGTGATTTGGAAGTACTAACATTAGATTTGTTGCAGCTTGTTTGCAAAAAATGCTGCTTAAAAATGAGTTTTCCAAATATATCAAACTTACAAATGGTAAAAAGTTGAGCAGGGTCTTTCGATTGGGTTTCAATTGTCAGGGAAAGTGTGTGTGTCCAACTCATCCTGGCGCTATATAGTCCAATTTATTCTATTGCAATGTAAGTCACGACGGTGAGGGAATAGACTTTATATCATTCTTGTTCACAACATGCACATTGCAGTTTTTATGAGACTGCTGAAGCCATATTAAGGAACAATGTGTGTTCCCTGTAATGGAATTTACAGGGTAAGAGAGCCACAGGGGGCCCTCCCACAAGCTCCACTATTTGTTCTGGGCTGTAGAGAGATATGAAGCAGTGATGCTGGAAGAATTGTAGAGCCCACCTATGGACTGACAGTGGGAGACCAGCCGGGCCTTTTAAGGCCTGCCCAAGATCCTTTGGAGCTGTTCACATCTCGCACACATGGCCAGGCAAACATGCCCATGTGCGAGGGATGCAGGCAGAGACATGAACATACATACACAATCACTACACTCACACTGCACGTCACCGGAGCGACGCTGTGCTGACAACATGAGGTCACATGTTTAATGGTAGCTGAGCTAAACCCCATCCCCTCCCTACCTCGGTCTGTGACATGCCTGCTCCATCCCACAAGAATTGTAGCAAAATAATATTGATGATGATGATACTGATGATGATTAACAGGAGGTAGGGTGGAGGGGGGGAAGTTGGTTAATCTCTTCCTTCCAACTGAAGACTTGGCTGCGTGTGTGACAGGGGCGTGTGGGAGGGGGTGTGTGATTGTCACCTTTTCCTTCTGACTACAGTCCATCTTCCTTCCAGCAGCTGGACATGAATGGGCCTTCCCATCAGCCAGCAGCTGGGCTTGTCAGCCAATCAGGCACCTGCATGATTACCAACAGCTGGAAAAGTAAAACGTGCTGGGCGGAGGGTAACGGGGGAGGGGCTACGGCTGCTCGGGGTGGTGGTGAAGGAGTGGGTGTAGAGGCAGCTGAAAGAGGAAGGAAGAGACGGAGGGAGGCAGCATGGACCAAAGGTTTGCAGTGAATAATAGCAAATAAAAGAGAGATGAGGAAAACATCAAGAAAAGGTAGGGATTTGTGGTGCAGCTCATTTTCCATATCCTCTCTCTGACAGCACTTTTTCGATTCTGACAGGCCCCTTAGAGGACACAGTATCCCTTTACATTGTGCTTTACAAAAGTCACATCTTATTGCAGATGTCCTTTATTGCCTTGTTGTGGGATAATCATGTGAGGTCACACATACGATGGGTGAGGACCCCTCAATATGAAACACATGCATCTGCCTTATGGGTGTAATAAGTGTTTGCTGGAGTTAATAAATTGGTGACAATGACTCTGTTCACGGACATTCTGTACCACTTCGAAGCTGTCAGATTTTTTTTTCTAAATGTATATGAGTCATGTGCGCCTTTTATGGTTGTCAGTGACACTTGAAGTGAACTTTATACGAAAAGGAGTAATGGAGTTCCTCGTTCTTTGCCTGGGTGAATTGGAAATATAAAACGCCTGAACTCCGAGTAGCCAGAGGAAGCTAATTGCTTCTGCCATCCTCGAACATTTTTCCTCCCCGCTTCCCACTTGTTTGAGACTGATCAGAGGCTCGGTGTTTTCCCTGTGACCTCTCGCAAATAATGTTTTCCTCCGGTGCATAACAAACATAACATGCTTGCTATGCTCTGAAGTCCTTGACCATAACATAGTGAGTGTTTTTAATGATGCTTCTTTGGGTTGTCAGACTAAGGGCAGCACTCTCACCTCTCTGTGGCTTTCTGAGCCGCCTTGGTTTGATTGCGCTTCCTCTGCTCAGCTCTGAAATCCGCTGCGGTTATGAGGACATTCATCACTCTTGCCTCAATGGCTTTTAAGTTTTCCAAGAGCAAAGTCAACTCTAAATGTAAAGAAAAGTCAAACATTACAGAGGGTTTTTTTTTAAAATAATTTTGAGAATCTCCACCTTTTTTTCTGTTGCCTACATTAATCCTTTTAATGTTTTCAATATTTGTGTAACTTTCTTAGATTATCTATAGAGGGTGTAACACCAAGACTCTGTATCTGTTTATGTCACAAAAATGTCTCTTAATCAGATTTATTTCAGAAGTGGGTGGAGTTTTTCCCCTGCCATTTACACTGTAAGCATAACTAATAATAATCTTTCTCATTTACTTAATAAGCTGCTCACAAAAAATACAAAACAACATTATATTTTAACCTGGTGTCTTAATAAATCAAATAATAAGGCATTATATATCTTCAAACCCCACTTTCAAAGCTAGATCAAATAAAGTGGGTCAGTCACCTCTCTGAAAACAGCTGTTTATACAAATCTGAAAAGCTTTCTTTCCCTTCTTGCATCCACATTTGAGACAGTTCTTCACTTTGCATGACTGACAGTAGGTGGGAAAATGCAGTTGAAAATGGAAGTTTTATAATTTTCCCACCTACTCAGTAGTCAGTATTTTGCACTCATCCAATTCACTGGGTAGCGCTGTTGCTAAAAATCAAGAGTCCTAGATCTGTGGTCTTGAAACCACAGTCCTGAAACTGCTGCTTGCAAGCTTGCAGATAGATACTATTAGGGGAAAAAACCCACAGGTCATGAAAATTGGTCCATGTCAGAGGGCTAAAACACAACTGGAAAGCTACCACATTTGGGCCCAGGAAAAACAGCTACGGGTCAATAACAAATACCCACATTTGAAGGCTAAAAAGCTGCAATAAACACAGCTAAATAAACAACCAGTGTTGCTGTTTGTTGGTCGTGAACAGTGGTCTGCAGCTTTGCAGGTATCTCGCTGAGATGACACGCCACCCACCATCCCCTCCATTTCCGGATGATAAAGTCAGGTCAAACACTACATTCCTTTTGAAGCAATGATAATGTGTATGAATCATGTAAATTTAACATTTTCGTGGTTTACAGAAACGTGCAATGCCAACATTTTCTTCTGGTGACTGGGCTGGATACTAAAGAAAAAGTCTTTGATGGTTATGACTAAACATGACATCACAGATCCTGCCGCCACTGTAAAAACAGGGTTCTGCTATACTGTATCATGTCTGTGTTGTGACTTGTGAAGCGGTGATGTGATATTTGTTGCAAATTGTGTCAATCTGGCATCAAGGGAAAAAAAATATCACTACAAACATTCCAGTGTTATCAGATCTATTAATCTATCTGCACAATCAAACAAACTGCAGCATCTCTGAGTAATGTGCTCACATACTGCAGGTGTTTCTGACAAAAGAGGCAAAGGAGCCACAGACACTAAAACAGTGATGCTTCCTGTCATCATTTCAGCAAAGCCAAGGTGCTTGAAGGGGATAAACCTTTCAAGCCGACGCGTTGTTCTGGGACGTGCAGCATAGGGGTGAGATGAAAGCCAGAGAGGGGGAGAAGACACTGCGGCCTGTTTTCCTGTATCAATCTCATCTGGATGTAAACACAGCTGCTGTTAAGGAACTCATGCATGGCCCATATACCAGCTGGCTGTGTGAAATGACCTTTGACCCAGCCATTAGCCTAAACCTGGTGAGAAATCTACCGCTAGCCTGAGAAAACGAAGTCGTATCGTTGCGTAAAGCATGTCAATCCAATGGGACAGGCTTTGTCTATGAGACTAATGTCTGCTGTGCTTCTTTCTCAACCCACACATAGACTCATATGCATTCTGGCGCACCAACATGCCTGTATATGCACAGTCTCTCCCTCTCTCGCACATATAAGCCACAGAGTGAAATATTCATATTCTTTCAGTCCCCTCAGCATGCCACCTACATCAGACCATCTGGCCTTGGAGTACATAGCATGCTGCTGAGTGAACAAAGCAAGGCCATTAATGTAGGAGAGAAAAAGGAGAGAGCGGGAGATGGCAGAAAAGATGGGAATGTGGGGTGGGGAAAGTAGGGCTATGCAATTTTAAAGACAGTCCTAACACTGCTCAGCGTTTTTATCATGGCGTCTGCCACGGGTGAATGCCTCGAATCAGGTAACTTTTCAACAGCATTTGGGGATGACATCATCCCTCAGTGAAAAAGAATGACGCACAGGCTAAGAACTCAACACCGTGCCCCCTAGTCGAAGCATGGCATAACCCATGCTTTTTTTACTTCTTCCAGGCGGCGTGCGATGGAGACAAGCAACGGAGATAAAGCAGAGAATCAAAAGAGGGAGCAGGAAACAACAATAAAGATAAGGTAGATAAGGATGAGGTAGTTGGAGGAAAGCAAGGGCGGGAGATGTTTCGAAAAAGGTGTAATAATAAAAAGTAGAAGTGAACAAATGCTAAAAGGAAAGATGAAAGGACGGTCAGTCGGTTTTCCCACGACGCTTCGACTTGTAAAACCTGAGAAAGACAACTGTGCGGGGCAGCTCACAGCCAGATCCGGTATATGAAAACACAGCAAGGACAGCGTAACATCCAAAACAAATCCAACACACAATCCCACTACAACATTCAACAGAGAGCAGTGGTGAGAGAGTGGAGCGTTACCACCAATTGATAAACCCTTAGAAGTTTCACAAATGTTTTCTTTTATGGATTATTGTGTCTTTTTGGCTACCGCGATGTTTGCCTCTCATTGTTTGTGAAGACCGATGCTGAGAAAACACCATGTCTAATCTAAAAACACAGATGTTTGACAGGAAATTAAATAATGTGGCCACTCCATGCCTACCTTCCCAGAAATTTGGGTTTATCTTGTGTTGAATTCACAAGCACATTACGGTGTTGGTAGACAGCCCGTTTCTGATGTGAATAAATAAATAGCTAATTAGCTTAACCCCGCCAGGAGCGGAAAATCCCAGATCCCCAAAAGGCCTAAGCACACAGCCTGACCGGAGTCCAACTTTGCTTTTGATTGATTATGGAAAATAATAATATGCACAATTTTTATGGCCACTGATGGAAAAGCAAAGTGTTTTGCAAGAGAGAGTAATGCTTGCACTCCCAGAAAAGTGCATATGTGATTCGTGCAAGCATGCTGCCGTGGGGTGAGAGGTCTGGAGGGAAGCACTGTCCTCAGGGTGGATTTGCTGCTGCTCTCAGATGGAGGTTGGTTTTGGGAGGGAGAAGAAACCGTCCAAGAGTCAACACTCTAGATTGATACTTTTATTTGCTATCACCCACAACCCTCAGAGTTTCCATTCTGAGGCAAGTGCAGCGTTTACTCATCCAAGGGAGACTTTGGAGGCAAGTGAGAAGAAGAACTTGGACAGACGGGGTGTTGGAACATCTGAGCGCATTCTTGCCACGTCAAGAAAAATGAATCAGTTTTGGTTATGATTCCCATTTGATCACTAACCAACAACCATTTCAAAATTAAACCTATCATTTTACAAATCATATTATTTCTTTTGCGAGCCCTGCATGTCAATCTCAGTTGACACCTAAAGTATTTCTGTATATATAGAAGCCAAAAACTGGGAGAAACCTGAGAGGAAAACACAGCATTCGATAAATCTTGCCACAGTCATTAATGAGAGGTTTGCCCAATTTGTGTTTTGAAAAACATTCATACAGCAAGTTTACATGATGTTCAAAAAAAGTCAAATTACTGGTGTAAGTCTGACTAAAACTGGACTTCTAAAATGCATGTTAACATGTTAAGTCAAATTTTTTTAAGTTGTTTCTCTAACACACCGAGATAATGCAGTTTTCTATTATGAAATGCCTTAACTGGACTTGAACTGGCACAGGTGTTAGGTGCATATTCCATAGTCCACACACTGTGCTTTGACCTGGAAGACAATACTGCATATATTTGTAAAGCCTGTAAAAGCAAAAGAATATGAGTATGTATGAGAGTATGTACGACATGTACAGCACCCATATTTTCATCATTCGACATGCAGCCCGTTTGTGAACTTGTTTGGTAAATGACGTAATAGGTCAACCAAAAGAAGGTCCAATAGCAACTAGCTGAAAAGGAACATACTGCCACCTACTGTGGTGTAATCTGACATACCTCTGTCAATAAATTGATTCTCCCCTGATGCTTGTACTGGGACGAGGACAGCAGTCCCATTAAATAACTTAATTGAGCTTTAACCGCAACTCGACTTAACTGTACATGTAAGCATACTGACAGCTGTATAACCACATTTTGTTGTGTTACATGTCAGTCGTTAGGAAGTTCTCTCAATTCATTCTTGAAATATCACATTTACAAGAATGAAACAGGTCACAGTGACTTTGACCTATAATCAGCAAAATGTAAGCAGTTCATCGCTGAGTCAAAGTGGAAATTTATGCCAAATTTGAGGAAATTCCCTCAAGGCGTCATGAGACATAATGTTCATGAGAGACTTTAGAAGCAAGTGAGAGAAAGACATTGGACGGATTGGCTTTAAAGTGTTGGAACATCTAAATAATTTTAAATCATTATTGCCACATCAAGAAAGATGACTCAGTTTTGGTTAAAATTACCACTTGATCACCAGCCAACAACCATTTCAGAATAACACATATCATTTTACAAATGGCATAATTTCTATAGCCAGCCCTGCACGTCAATCTTAGTTGAAAACCAAATTATTTCTGTCAATATAGAAGCCACACACGGGATAAAGACCTGAGAGGAAAATACAGTGTTATGACCTTGATTGTTGACCTATGAACAGCAAAATATAAGAAGTTCATTGTTAAGTCAAGGTGGACATTTATGCCAAATTTAAGAAAATTCCCTCAGGGCGTTCATTAGGAAATTGCCTTCACAAGAGACTTTAAAAGGCAAGTGAGAGGAAGATCTTAGACAGATCGGTTGCAATGTGTTGGAACGTCTGAACTCGTTATTGCCACATGAAGAAAAATGAAACAGTTTTGGTTACAATTTCCACTTGATTGCCTACCAACAACCATTTCAAAATAAAACATATCATTTTACAAATGGTATAATTTCTTTTGCTAGTCCTGCACGTCAATCTCAGTTAAGAACCAAAGAGTTTCTGTCAATATAGAAGCCAAAAACTGGAGAGAAATCTGAAAGGGAAAACACAGTGTTGGATAAATCTCGCCATAGTCATAAATTCAGAGGTTTGCCCAATGTGTGCTTTGGTAAACACTTACAGTGGTACCGCCACATTTCATGGACTAAAAATGGTCAGAGACTTGGCCATGTTTTGTATTGACCCACCGTTCACCTGTCTCATATTTACAGGCCTGCAGAGAGAGCAAGAAATACAGAAATTCATGCTGGAAGCAAAAACATTGAAACTGACAGGAGCCTTAAACTTTTATGATTTATGCAGTTTGAGTTGCGCTGTGCTCAAGAAACACACCACGAGAAGATAGGATCGATTTACCAAGAAAGGCCAGGGTGGGTAACGAGGAGGGCAAGGCCCACAGTAAAATTAACGAGGGAGAAATTCATACTAGGCCACATAGTTTGACCCAAGGGTGACTTCTCAATTCCTAAGGCCTCCCACCCGATGAACAACACTAATTAAGAGCTAAGATTACTCATGGTTAAGGAAGATACCAATCCCAACATTAGACTGTGGTGAAACACAATATGAATAGATCATTTTATTTTAGCAGCTGACAGAGTATGAGGGCAATGAGGGCTTGAATGACTAAGCCTCTGACATTAGGCTTCCGTCTCCTCATCCGTGTCATGCCTGTAAATTACTCTGCTCCCACATTAAGGGGTTCGCTGTAATTGCTCATCATGTTCAGCAGCAGAGGTGGGAATGAGCGTTGGGTTGGCTAAAAGTAAAGGAAGGGAGCATGTGTTCCTGCGAGCAGGCAGCATGTGGTTTGTGGTAACTCTGAGGAGGGAGATTATCTGTTTGTGCCAGCTCCACATTTCTCAACTTAAAGTTTGGGTTTCGGGTTACCAGACAAGGTGAGAAGAGGTTTTGTAATTCAATTCCCGTGGACACGCTGCACTTATTTGAAGTAACCCCAAACCACTCACTTTTAATCCTCCTCAGTTAAGATCGTCATAAATGGGCTCGGCTTGCATCACTTTAGTCAATCAAGTTTATTGCCGTGAAGGTTCATGATGAGGCTAATGAAAAAGGAATAATGTGGTTGGCAGTAAACGGCTTAGAAACCAAAACTGGGGTTCTTTCCTCGTTGTGAAGTGAAAGGTCTTACATTTTGACTCTGTACATTTCTGCAAATGCAACTAACTGTTTAAAGAACGCCAAAAACACAACATTATAAAATATAAGAAAGTATTTAAACAGGGCATCATATAACACAGCTGTAAATGGAAAAACACATTATTTCGAGTATAGAGCAGTGATTGAGCCCAAAATCTGGACTAATCAGTAGGCCGGTTTCCATTAACCCTCGAATTGTGCAAACTGATATTAGGAACATAATGGAAATACTTCAATTTTGAAAAAAAACTCCCATTTATTGCAAAAAAAGTTTTTATGCTCAATGAGGTGGAATTTCGGGAGATTTGAAAAACCATATTTCGCAAAACTGCAATGGAAACACTTTTTTGGCTTTTCTAGGTCACATGATCCTATGACTACGTGCTTGTCAGTAGGAGCTGGCTCCCTCATGATGCAGCAGGAGCTACAGGAGGTGTTATTGCATCACATAATTCTTCAAAAGTTTAATGGATCATGTGGAAGTTCTGAATCCACAATTCCTCTGTGAAATCATTGACTATCACCTCCCAAAAATCCCTCAAACATGGCCGCTCCTACATCACCATCGACTGGAAATAATGACAGCTAGTGTAGTGGCTGCAATAGAAATAAACCTGAATTTTTTTTTTAATATTGTCACTGTGATTCTTGGATTGTTAGGGCGAGGCGGTTTCAACATTTTTGAAATGTGTTGCAGGCATCAAATTCAGAGGGAGTGTATATTTATAAAAACAATCAAGTTTATCAGTTTAATTACCATACATCTTACTTTATTACTGTATTTATTGAATATCAGTCAAAGACATCTGCATAGCGACACATTTAGTTTTTTTTTATGCTTTACACAGTGTCTTATCTTTGTTTTGGAAATGAGGTTGTACATTCCATCTGTACTTGTTAAAAAGAGCTGGTTTGCCACATTTGTCTACCATTCATAAAGGACAAGTTGTGGTCACTCAATCTGCATTTACAGTAGCTGATTTTTCAAAGCTCCCATATAGCAACCTTAAATAAATAATCATAAAAATAGATGTGTACAACTTACAAAATTCATACCTGTGTCCCCCCAATGTGTCCAAAGCACACACAGCACAGATTTGACCACTGGCATCTACCAGCAGGAACCTCCCACAAGGTTCAAGACTTCAGAAGTGCCAGTTTTTCAACATGCCAGTTCAAGTGGGTCTGGATGAAATATATATCAGTGCTAATGCCCAAAACCACAATCCATTTCCCGAGTGAAAGCTTGCACTGGAGTATGTGTTGGAGTAAAGGTACTTAATTTCTGATTTATTCATCTTGGGAACATTTCTCTATGCAGTCACTGTTACAGGAAGAATAAAGCAACAAGGATTTTGCTTGCTGGATAGAAAATATGCCTACTGTGTCTTGCAGCTGAAAAAACAGTTGATATGTAGACTCGTTGAATGGTAGTAGTGCCAGGCTATGGCTGAATGGCAGAACATGGCACTGCTCTTGCTCTCCTTTCTTCTGTTATGATGAGTTGTACCGAAAAACATTACTGACAGCCAGCGGTTGAAACTCTGAATCTTTAAATATGCCCTCGGAGGCTCTGTGGCTTAGCACATGGATTCAAATGGGTCAAAAACAGTGTTGATGGACTTTTTGAGGGGAGAAAGGAGGAAAGCAGGACTTACTGAATGAGAAAGGTATCCAAGAGAGAAACCGACATATTGTCAGCCATTGGATGTGTAATATAACATTTCACTCTGACCCTGCGACTGAACTTGTATGTCATGATGTTTACCTTGTATGTCATGATGTTTACCATCAGACTGTTTTAACACGGTAGTTAAACTGGAATACCTGCATACCTCCACTTACAAGCAAAGGTGACTTGAAAAGGTTCTCTGACTTACATAAGCTAATACTGTATTGGGCATGTATTAAAATAAATAATTAGCAGTAAAAAAGTAAAGGAAATCCCATCGCATGACGCTAGGCAGCCCATTCTGTGACCCTCAGGGGCAAATTCACAAAGAATGTATTACATCTGCTAATAGCACCATCATTTGTGCATCACTTGGCACAGGTAACAATGTACACAATCAATGATGAAGGTCTATTCCACACCCATTTATGGTGAACTGTTGGTGTTATTATAATTGTAATTTCACTGGAATTGCGTGTGACAATCAGCGCTGATCCTGCTGAATTGGCGTGTTTTGGCATTGAGGCTCATTTGCACAAAAAGGGGCCAATTTTGCACCACAGATATGCATATAACCTCATTTAAATATGTGCAAATACCATCAGCACCAAAAGGCAATTTCTTGGCAGTGCAGTTAGGGGTGCTTTTGCTGGTGCTTTGAGAATTACATCTTTTTGTCTGATTTGTGCATGCCTCCCTTGTGCTGCATGTTTTCTGTTATATTACCAGCTGACCTCCAGCAAACGACAGTCGGGGCTGGCTGACATGTTTCTGACCTCACTGTGGGAGAGGACGTAGATGAGCAAAGGAAGAAGAGGAAACAGAGGCAGCGCCCACTCTCAGGCTTCCACTGGGCTCCTAGGGCTGTTGTCTAATGTCCATCAGAACAAAGCTGTCTAGTTGTTTAATTTTCTAGGTTAGAGTTCAAGCTGAGTTCTAAGTATTGTCTGTGGCGCTGTTGAAGACACAAAGACAGCACGAGTGATCACGCCAGGTCACCAGACAATGCAACAATACCACCACATGTACTTTTACAGCACATGACAGTCCAGTTATCTAAACTATTCATTTAAAAATGAACACAAAGGAAAACATTCAGTAATTACTAACTCTAATTGCTTTCATGAATTATGGCCAAAACTATGACAATGAGGTTGCAGATATGACTTCATTGAGCAATAACTTGTTAAAAAACGTGTTTTTAGATTCTTTTTGATTGAACACTTCTTTACAAAAGATGTCAGTATTGGGCCAAGGAAAATAGCTGTGAAAAGCCAGAATAGTAGTCAAAGTGTTGAAATGTTACCAAATTAAAGGCTTTAATTGTATGTTTTGGATGCTGAAACTGAAAAACTTTGACTCTACATTGCACTTGGGGTGAAAAGACCTTGAGAACCTTTCTGCGAACTTGACTGTGTGATGTCTACTGTTGTGGATAAAACATTTGCTGCGCGGTGGTTTTCCCTCCAAAATACACTTGACTCGTCTCCAGGAGATGGTGGGATACTATTCCCCACGGACCTTTGATGGAAATTGATCTTGGCACATGTTTGAAAGACTTGCTAAAGAGGTACGTCATTTACACACATGCTCACTTTCTGTGTGTGAGAACATGCTCTCTACTGTCCATGTGAGCTCTATTGTAGGCCTGGGAACCACTGAGGCGTCTGCCAGAGCTGTGGCCGCTCCTAAGCAACCGTATCAAAGTAAACCGAAACACTGGCACTTGGTTGCCAACTAAGCATGTGAACATTTTTTAACCTACTCTATATGAGAAAGTTTGCCCAATCTCTCCTTAATGTTGATATGAACATTCATACAGAGGACAATAACTGTCCTGCCTACAGTTGGACACAAAATCAGGCTGTGGATGGTTAATTGTCACAACAATGTTAGTTCCTAAGTGAAGTGAGAGCGCCAAGAGCCCAAGTTCAAATTGAAATCATGATAATGGTCAAGAAATAGTTTGACATTTGGGAAATATGCTTATCTGCAGTCTTGCTAAAGCTGGGCATATATTGTTTGCTTTTAGAAATGTGGTTATTTCTAACTCATACTTAACAAGTAAATCATCTGCTATGTAAAGCCAAAGCTTAAGACTGTAAAAACGGCCTGTCGGCCCCTGTAGACTGCCCTAGCTATTGAAAAATGTCAATTAAGATTTGAAAAGTCAGAGGCAGGTTTTAGCAACAATGCTAACAGGCACTCTGTCAACAGTGTACATTTATCTTACAATGTAAGAAGAATAACACCAACAGATTGTACAGAGATGTAGATCTATGTGCAGGAGCTCTAAAGCCATCAACATTCAAATTAATGCGAGGAACTGCGGAAATGAAAAAAGGTGTGAAAGGTGGAGAAAGTTTAATTTAAAAATCCCCCCTTTAATGTTCCCTCTGAGGGGGAGAATATTACTCATTCTCTTTTCCCACCCAAGTTTTCCACATTTGGACCGATACTGTTTTTTGTGAAAGAATTTGAACTCAATGGGAGTTCCTTTGTTTTGCCAAGAGCTTAATGGTTTCAAAGTTTTAGATTAGGCCTATTTGGGTGTCAGCTTTGACAAATTACTCTCAGGATTTTTCCGATGTCAAATATCACCCCACTGCGAAACGGCATGTCCAGAATCCCCGACTGGGCACGCCTCTCACTTTGTTCCCCGCCTTGTCACTGTATCATGCTAAAAAATTCAGCGCAAAGAAATGCATGCATTAAGTGTAGGTTTAGAGGTAATATGCACTGTCGCTGGATGTTAGCATTACCACTTCAGCTAAGAAGGGAAGTAGCAGCTTCACAGAATCCAGCCAAAGAGTTCAAAGTTGAAGCACACACAGTTCTCCTGTTCCCTGCAGGAGCTGTGCTCTCCTGCAGCTGTGCTGCTGTGTTTGAGGGCTGGGTGCGCTGCAAGTGCGTCCAACAGTGTTACAGACAAAAGAGCACTCCCTTCAAACTTCTCTGGGGGGAACGGCGGATGACTTGGCTAGGTGTGTAACCCATCACACACCCTGCTGACAGGCCAGTCGGTTCCAGCTCTACGGCCGAGCATCAGACAGATGCTGTGTGTGTGTGTGTGTGTGTGTGTGTATGTCTGTAAAGACTTTGTTGCTTCTGCTTATCAACACAGCGCAACCTTATGATTCATATCCAGGGTAAGCTTTTCTTTTTCCATTATACTTCACGGTGATGTGAACATGTATGTATTTTATTGACTTTAAACTGCCTAAAAACGAATAAATATTTCAGAAATTCAGTGAACTATTTAGTTTGGACTGGATAGATCATTTAACCCTTTAACCTGAGCAAACTGGCTATGTCTTTCAAATTAGCAAAAAAAAAAAGGAAAGTTTAAAAAAAGCCAAGGCGCTGTACTGAGTTACATAATTTAAATACTTACAAACATAGTTAAATAGACATTTTCCTTAGCTTAAAAAAACAACCTTAAATCTTCTAATTTCTTGCAATTTGTAATACATTTCTTTCCAAGCTGCTGACTTTTGATTTCAAAAGAAATCAAACCATTTTTGAATTTCTGAACCCAGCATCAGCAAACTGATGTCGATCCAAGTTCCAAAGGCATAGGTGCCGTACACACAGCTGGACCGTACATTAGGAGCACTATTAGATTAAATATGCAATATTTGGATTTAAGTTGCATCACACAGAGTGTACTCTGGGCACAGATGGAGCAGCAGAACACCAGGCACAGTAAAAGTGAAACTTAACTGTTCACTGCGCTGGTTATAAAAGTTTGCATTCACTTAACTTTGCAGCAGCTGCTTCTCTCATTCAACGATCGGTTGCGATTGGACTGACTGAACAATTATCCACCCCAGGACTCAAACTCCGCAAACTGCTGCTGAGGAGAAAAAAAGCTCTTTTTAAAAGCTCTGCCTGCATTGTGTTCATTGACCTGCAAAAAGGTCAGAATTTAGAGAGTGGACACAGAATGATACAACACAGGCAGGCCATAAAACAAAACAGAAAGTTTGCTGATGCACTGCCCCTCATCGTCAGCTACCACCACAGACAGATTGTAGCTTTTTACACCACTTGGGTGCAGCAGAAAAAAACTGTAATAAAAAAATGGCATATTACCAACTGCTCAGTTGACAGGTTGAACTATTATTTACTTTTCTTTTAGCCCTGTTTTTGGTCTCCACTATCTCTTGAGGGAAATGTTTGTCTTTTTTGCCATTAAATTCTCCACTGATCACAAGCTAGTTGCCAACTTTGCCTGCCTGTTGTTTGGTAGCTCGCAGTCGTTTTTTTAGATCCAGTGCACTAGAAACGGTGTTTTGTTGCAGCTGAAGACACTGATGAGACACCAAAACAGCAAGGTGGACTGCCAGAAAGTCAAAAACTATTAGCTGAAAGACGCTTTAAAGCTTTGTGGATCTGACGGGAACTGCAGAGTTGGGTGTAAATTCTATATTTCATTTCCAACAAGCAACCCTTTTCACATACAAGTGATCCATGGATCACATAAATAACTTGCTGTAGCCAGTTCAGGGTACTCGTTAAATTTCTGCTTCTATTGGCGATATCGTGATGTAATCATTTGCTTCGGTGATGGTTGTGGAGGTGGTGATGGCTAAACTGGACCTGGAGCGGTACTTTTCATTGTTTCAACTTCACCTACTGCATACAAAGTGACCAGTGTTTGGTTTTTGTGTATTGTAATGCAGGGAATATTGTTTTTCCTCATTTGTCAGAAAAAACAAACACTTCTCCAACAAAAACACCCTGACAAACTGCGGCCGTCACTTTTCATTGTTTACGAGGAGAACATACAATCACTCAGCACTTGGGAATTGTTTTGTGCAAGGCCATAAAAAGTTTCTTTTAAAGCAGCTTGTGTGTGTGTGTGTGTGTGTGTGTGTACATGAATGACTGTCAGGGTGGCTGCGTGGGTGGGTGGGTGTGGGCATATAATTCACAGGCATGTACCTCTTCATTTTCCATTTTATTTCCATTGTACAAGTGAGGCCTGCTGGGTCACTGGTTTCACTGGTCTGCAGATGAAGAAGGAGCTGAGTCAGCGCAGCAGCAGTGAGGGAAAACTCCCATAGATGAAAGAGGAGATAACTGTTTCACTGGGTTGAATGTGCTCCATTTTGTTGGTTTGATAAATTCCCCTACACCAAGTATGCCTTTCCTAGAGGGTGCCAAACCACTGTAGCCACGGATGATATTCCAATCAAAACTACACCAAAGCTTCTCCCACAACCACACTCTGACACAGGGACAAAGCCAGACTGCGAAATGTAAACTGTGCATTACCAAGCTTAATAAAACAATGATTTTGAGATTTACGCACTTTTTGATGCATCTTAACGACAGTCTTTTGATCAAATACAGGTGTTTCTAGGGTACAAGAAGGTCTTAGTATTATTTTCTGTACATCTTCCAGACGCATGA
Organism: Plectropomus leopardus; assembly: GCF_008729295.1. Classification (NCBI taxonomy): domain Eukaryota; kingdom Metazoa; phylum Chordata; class Actinopteri; order Perciformes; family Serranidae; genus Plectropomus; species Plectropomus leopardus. Next base: position 5,578,332 of record NC_056472.1, read on the forward strand.
AGAAAATGAGAATGTGAAAGCAGCACAGGAACAGAGGAGAAACTACAGTTACCACCTGCTAGTTCTACGCCTCCATCCATCCATATCTGTTGAACACATTGTGTGTTCAACTGAATGTTTGTGCCAAATTTGAGGAGACTCCCTCAAGACAATCTTCAGATATTGCGTTCATGAAAATGATGCAAGGTCACTTTGATCTTGACCTTGGCCACCAAAATCTAATCATCTTTAAGTCAACTTGAATGTTTTACCATATTTGAAGGAATTCTCTCAAGGTGTTCTTGAGCTTTCCTGTTCACAAGAATGAGACTGACAAGGTCACAATGAGCTTTACCTTTGACCACCAAAATCTAATAACTTCATCCTTGGGTGTAAGTTAATGTTAATGCCAAATTTGAAAAACAAAAAAAAGAAAAAAATTCCCCAAGGTTTCTTGAGATATTGAGCTCACAAGAATGAGACAGATACGGTCACAGGGACTTTGATCTTTGAACTATGACCACCAAAATATAATCAGCTCAGAGTCAGTCCAAGTGAATATTTGTGTCAAATCTGAAGAAACTCTACAAACCTATACCCTCCTCCATCTGCAGCAAACATAAGACAGAAAACAGAGACAACAAAATTCATCCCATTATTATGACTGAACACAAGCTGTGTGAGTTCAGACCAGAGTGAATAACATGATCCTGCAAACTCTCCGCTTTCTTTATGCTATTCTTTTATGTGTTATTTATAGTATCCCATATAAAAACTGCAGGATGAATGATAAAGGTTAAGGAAGAACTGTGAATATGACCAATTGTGTTTGGTATCGCTAGCTCAAGTAACCTTAAAGTAAAGGTTAAGGAAAGATTGTGGGCATTTTAAGCCTATATCAAATAGTTGACAATATGATGGCAGTCAATGAGGGCGGAGACTGATGGGAAACACTCTCCAAGGTCTCGAGCTAGATTGAAACTACAGAGTACATGGTGAGCACCCTGAGGTTAGGAAAATATTTGTAATGCTTAATAAAAAGGCAAACATTAAAGGTGCAATGTGGAGTTGTAAACAAACAAGTCATGTTCGCCGTCCTACTGATCCTATTAATGAGTTGAATGTCTTTTCTTCTTCACAAATATTTGCAAAGCAGATTTTTTGAATATTTTGAAACCTACATTGTTTACATTAATGTCTACCAGGCAGCAGTTCCTCTTGTTGGTGCATTTATTATTCTTGTGGAAACATAAATGCTGTGGAATTATATGTAACCACTGGCAGGAATGTTAATTGAATATCCCAATGCACATGCATGACACACACACAACAGGGACAGACTCATTAAAAAAGTGCTCCGTGCTGCTACTGGAGGCCAAAAACTCCACAGTGTACCTTTAATTGCAGGTCTGTGAAAGGAAATGCTGATCTCCTGCATCAAAGGAGGATTGTCTCTTACACATTACCTTGCTTGCTATAGACAAGCACGCTCTTTACTTTTTTATAGTTGCTTGCTAACACACTTAAAGTTATAGTTAGTAACTTCTATTAAAAAAAATAACTTTTTTACTATTTGCTGAACTTTTACTATATTGACATCACACCAAATGAGACAGATAATCTGATATATAAATCTGATATATAATCTTCTGCCAACCGTATTGCCCTGTAGCATTTCTAATGTCCTTACCATATGGGAACAAAAACAACCAATTAGAGCTGTCTCTTATATGAAGCTGTCAATCACAGCAGTCAAACCAGGTAGTGATGATCAAATATGAATCAAGGTTCTGTTACTGCATTGTCTATTTCTCACTTCAAGTGTTTTCAGTAATGCATTTTAGTGTACTGTTTAACTATTAAATGAGTTGGTCCTGCCACTGGGCTGTGCTTGGTACTTGGTACTAGACATTTTCAAACATGGTAGCTGGGTCACAAATATTCTCATTTTACAGCAAAACAGTACACTCAAATATGTTTCTGAAAACATTAAATTCTGTTCAGATCTTTTATTGTCCCTCAAGGGGAAATTTGATCTGCAGTTGGCAGTACAAAACAATTTAAAAATGCAATAAATAGATGCATAGCACTTGATAGCATTACACAGCCAAACTTGATTAAAAGCAATCCCGATCAACAGTAAAAGCATCAATAAAAGTCATCTAAGGGGGTCAATAAAAAAGACTGAGCTCACTCAACCATTGAAAAAGTAATTAGCTTTAAGAAACTTGTTAATTTTACACAAATATACCGACACATAAGACATGAATTTCTGTATTTTAGCAAAGTTGGACTAAAACTGCAGTGTTCTTCTTATTTGAAAATGCAGAGTTAGTGAAGAGGCAATACTAACACCGCCACTGAAAAACAACAATGATGATGACAACCAAAATGAAGTGTGAAGTTATGTTTCATAAACAGCTGCCTTGTGAGACCAGCTATGGAGCCAAATGGTTTTTTCAGGGATGGTCAGCTCGAGAGCAGCATTCATTTTAGGGCAGCACAAAAATCTGTGTTTTTTTCCCCAAAAAGTCACTATTTCTGATCACAGGCAACGGTGACTACCACATGATGACCAAGAGACAAGCCGAGAAATTAAATTCAAAAAAGCAATTAATTGTTTCTTTCTGTCAATTTGTGTGCATGTCAGCTGTTTATATACATAATGTATTTTGAAAGGATAAAGATGAATGATAATTAGATAATTAGATTAGATAATTAGATAGTTAGATAATTTAAATATGGGTTGATTACCTTCTGTATCACTTTTCTGTGTCACATTTAATCTGTGCACTAGTCTCAGAAAATTATTATCTTGCCAAATAAAAAAAAAACCTATTAACTATGAAACTATGGAAAAGTCTATGAAACCAAACAAAAAAATCAACATAAAATGGTACTGTCAATATATAGCAATGCTAAAAACTATTAAACAGTTTTTATGGATGACACAATAACATCCTGAAAGAAAGAAGACATCTCAACCCACTGGTTTTCTGTTACACTGGCTCCCTCAATGTTTCCACAGTTATGAAACAGAAAACAAGACAGGACTTTGTAACACTCAGCACCATCCCACTGTGCACGCTCTGTTATTATTGCATGTTCAAATACTCCAAATGGAAACCTGCGCTTGCCTTATTAATTACCAGGAATGCACTCTCCGGGTGCCCCTCCAAAACCTGAGTGCTGAAAAGTATGCCATCAAGAAGCCACAAAGCATGTGAGCTGTTTGTTCTCCCTGTCCAACCAGTGTGCCTATGCGCTGCTCACAGGGGAAGAGCCAAAGTGTCTTTGCTCCGAAGGATGGGGATGTGTGAAAATGTGGAGAAAGGGTGGAGGAAAAAAAGTCTTTTTTGGGAAATACTCTTTGAACTTCAGAGCAGGAACAGTATTATGATCACACTGGCATACTTCATGCAATGCACATAAATTTGCACAAGTAGACATGCCAACACATGTCGCGTGTGCGTGTGCGCGCACGCACACACACAGACACACACAGACACACACACATTACAGTAAGGTCACTGGGGGCAGACTGTGTCTCGGTTTGTTGTTGGATTCATACAGAGGAAAGTTAATAACGGCATGACGGCAGAAATACTTTTGGTTTGATTTCCCCAGAAAGAAAAACAAAAACAGTGGGTGTTAATGGACATCTATCTGCACTGTTGTCATTAATGCAACAGTAAGGAGCCGATTAATCTGTGAAACTGTGCCAGTCATAATTAAGAGGAATACCAAAGTTAGCGCTTCCAATAACGGCAGGTCAGTTGGTAATAATTGTTTTTGTGGATGACGCGTTTATGAAGTGATTACATGCCACAAGACAGACTGAAGATAAACAAACACAGTAAAAGAGGGTTCAATTCTATGACTCTTCCTTTTGATTGTATTCTCAAAACACGGCTTCCTCGGAGATTTGCTTTCACTCAAATGTCCAAATTTAAGTTTTAAGACTAATTGATTTTTCTGACAGTATGCTTTTTTGGCTTAATGTTTAACATTTCTGTTTTAATGTGAGATAAAGACAATAAATTCTTGCCAGGCAAGTCACTTGGTTATTCATCTACCAGCACTCTCTGCTGACTGTCAGCTTACTGAGTTTTTCACTCTTGGGGCTGGAAGAAAAGGTCAAAAATTAAAGTCATTTTTTGGAGGGGAGATGATTCATGACTTTAAACTATTAATGTTAAACTATCTAAATGTGAGAGACAGCTGAGGCAGAATGATGATAGACCTGCATCATTTGTAAGTACACACACACCAGGTTTACCAACACATCCTCATTCCCAGCTTGTCAATTACAGCAGTATGGCCAGTGGCCCGACACTTCAAACTGTGCTTTACGCTCTAGGTGTCCCTGTCCCATCGATTCACTCGCTAAAAGGCTCCACCAATGCCAACATTCAACAGATTGGGAGATAACATCACCTCCTGAATCACAGGCTACGACTTATGTCAATCGATGTCTGTACCCAAGAACAAAACATGCTCTGCATGCGTCATCCATTTACACTGTTGTAGTGGTTAGAGTCCTCACGCAATACAACAGTTTTAGAGCCACAACAAAAGATATTCACGTTTCTGTCACGATGGTCATCTTTTGTCTGAGACAGCCAAAAATTGCTCAGTGTGTACCAGGCTTTAGATCTGACCACTAGCAACCCGTAGTGTGGAAACACCTGAAATCTGTGGACGTATAATGAAAGCTAGATCTGGTGCTGCTGCTCCACCCTACTGCTAATTTGTCCAAACGACCACTCGTGCTACTGCATCAAAACAATCCCCTGCCACTAAAAACACATTTTCTGCATAGGAGAACATTTTAAAAGAGACCTATGTAAAACTTTGGGACAGGAAACCTGGAATGACAAACTATTACTATGTATTCACACAAACTCAAAAAAGTCACTTTAAAGAGTGTCAACTGAACAGTCAAACTGTTTCTGGAATTGATGAAGGCAGATATTTAGTGAGGTTTGTTTTTTACTAACTGTTGTTTTCTTTTACTATCAAATTTTGTGAATGTATAATAAATAATCAGGCAGCAGAGGCAAACACTGCCTCAAGCACAATTCTAAAGCCAATAAATGTTGTTAGCTGGTGTTTTAGGAGAATTAGGTTAGTCTGGTTAATTGTGTGTTGGCAGACTTTGGTCAGACCGCAGCATGGACGGGACAGGTCTCAGTGGTGGCTCAGCTGAGTCAGGCTTCGGGGCCATGCAGGAGTCTTGTTTGGGGTCTTGGTCCAGGTGTGGGCTATTATTCCCCATCTGGACAACATAACCCAGGTCCCTTGGGTCCAGCAGGGGTGGGGCAGACAAAACCAGAACATGCAGCACCAAAATTAGCTTTACGATGTAATATTTAGCCCCCTTGGTGTTGCCATGAAACCACTCATGCATCAAAGAATTCCTCCCAGCTCCTCTCCATTTAAATTTGTTCGCTCTTATTCCCACAAGCTGTTGTGATGTCAAGCTGTTAGGAGTCAGTTTAGTTATTTGCAAGGGGGAATTTCATACACGTCATTTCTGAAGTCATGTCATATACGTTGACTTTGGCAAATGCTTTTGAAATCTACACAACTTAAAGCAACTTCTAGATATTTATAGCTATGTCTTTGTTTCTGGCCAACAGAAACAAGTTTTTTTTTTCTTCTGCACATTTAGATGCATTAATGCAGTTTAAACTATAGAGTTGTGAAACTTAGTAGCATCATAGCTAATCTTCACACAGTTTTCTGGATTAAGTTGTTCAGCAACAGCACAAAGCAGTTATACCTCAAGATTTTAAAGATGACATTTCATGGAAACTTGTCCTAAATATAGAACCAGACAAACTCAAGGAACAGACAGAGCTACATAAACATACTGCGATGACAATTCTCCCTTTTGTTCACAAGGCTTTTACGAGGCATATACGCACTTTCACACCCCTACCATTCAAATAGTTGCCATTCTGTTAACACACACACACACACACACACGCACATACACCTTTTCTAAGTGATTGCTTTTGGGTCTAGACAGACAGAAGACAAGGACTCTTGGGAATGCTCATTGTAGCGCAGACTCAGGTGTCAACAGCAGCTTAGTCACAAGCGTGGAGGGTAATCAGGAGCTATGTTTTGGAGCTGCCTTTACTCAGTGTCATTTGAACACACACACACACTGTTTCCATAAACATGGCAGTGATAATGAAGCACTAATGAACAGTACTGAAATGTACCTACAACTCTTATGCAAGTGGTGATTACGTTTGTCCCCCCTCAGCGAAAACAGCATTCATTATGTAACATTGCTGACTTAAAGAGGCTATGGTGCGCTCGTTTTTTTAAGCTAGCATGAAGGTACAAGCTAAAGCATCCATTTGCATCAGTAGTATAGTAGAGGGTATAAGCAGATATACAGGATAAACCCACCTCTTTTTCTGGCTATTTACAGTATACACACCTGTCTGCCTAAAAGCCACAGGACTATAACAGCAAGTGTACCTACTTTTTCCTTGGTAATCTACCCGTGTACTTAGTAGGACACCCACCACATCAGTAACCATTACACCACTGACTGGTGCCAACCATGCTGGCATAGCTTGTCAGGAAGGGAGGGTAAATACCGCTCCAAATTTAAGCTAAATTTGGCAAGGGGAAAAACTGGCATGGCATTTTTCAAAGGGGTCCCTTGAACCCTCACCTCAAGATATGTTAATATGTAACATGTTTTTATCCAAATTCGTCATATACTGCCGCTTTGTTGGTGGACCCTCACATCTAAATATGCAGCCCAATCTCATTCCAAAGTCGTCTTATACAGACGCTTTTGCAGTGTTTTCAGAGTAAAATCCCAAATCCAAAAGCCACCTTTTGCAGTCCCATAATACCCTACTGGATGGCATCAGCCAAAAATGTGACTGGACAGAACCAGTCACAGTGTTATTAAATGCCACTGGACGACCAGACGGCATCTGCCGCAGCAGCATGATTGTGCACGGTTGGCGTCAGTTAGCAGGGTGGCCGGATGGAACCTATGGCATCCGGATGATACGCTGCTGGATGGCGTCAGGTTGAAATGCTGCTGGTACCAATGCAATATAAGGAGCCCGAAGGTCCCTATAGGGCGGGCAAGAGGGGCCAACAAACCCCAAAACTTTGATGCAAGAGTCCAGTGTTCACTTCCCATCTTAATGTGATGTTTTATTCTTTACCTTACAGTGCCTTTTTTGTCTACACCTAACCAACCATGACCTTGTTGCCTTATCTTAACCATCTGTGGCAGCATTTGCGTTTGCTGACGTCCTGGCATTGTGCTTGTGTTGCCTAAACATGACCATGCGCAGCATCATCCCACCATGTGCCTTACTGACATCATAGTAGCACCATCGCAGGACATCTCCTACAACCTGCTCTATAGAGACTTTTTAGTTTAAGCCTGTGCACATTGTACAGATGCTAGAAGGGACCTCTTTGCATCACTGACAAAAGTATTGGTATTTGATGAGTTTGGAGTGAAAACGGGCAGGGAAATGTGTTGTATGATACTCACAAAGTCAACCCTAAACTTGTGAGAGCTTGTTCACAGTAAATCTGTTGTTCCTTACAGTTAATGTACTCCTTCAAATTAAAAAAATCACAACTCTTGTGGTTACTCATTCTGCATATTTGTTATTTTAACAGGTCCGGGTATTTTGGGATACTGACTATGTCACGTCATTTAGTTGTCGACTTGTAAAAAAATTAAATTGCAAATTAATTCAACTTTCTTTACTTTCCAAGAAGGAGCAAGCAGAGCTCCAGCTGCTGTAAGCCGATCCACACATTTTTCTTTTCAAGACGTACATTTTTCTAATTAAATCTGTCACTGTGCTGACTTTTAATTAAACTACAGAGACTTGAGAAGTATCTGCTTTGCGACATAATGACACTGTCATTGCTTATAAAAACTCTTTGACTGACACTTATGAAAAAAAAAGTTTAAAAGGCATTTCTCATTAAAAAACATGCCCCTACCATGCAGCGCTGTCTGGAGGCACTGCTGTTTTTCTTAAGCTCTTCTCAATATAATACCGAAAGAAAAGGCTTTTATGTATGCAACACCTTGTTAAATTCCTCCAGGATTGGAGCGCTTTATAAACAGACGCCGTATTACTCAGCGTCTCATTTATCAGAGCAGAACAGTTTGAACTCCAAGCTAAATTAGGATGTGGTCATGTGTTTAATTGACAAGCTCTGGGCCAGAAAGCTGACTAATTGAAGCAGTGGAGGCTAAATTTGTAGGTTCTGACCCAGTAAACCCTGAAGAAAGATATACAGTCCAACACACACACACACCTACATTACATGTTGAGCTCGAGGCCTTGGCACAGCTGAGGAGCTGTATATAGATGAAATTTCTGCTGAACACAAACACTATGCACACACACTTCCACTAAGTTATGTCTGCTTGTGAGGCAATGAAGACTTAAGTGGGTTGTGTAACATTTAAGGTTAAGTAGTGGAAGGAAACACACACTGCCAAAACAGTCAGACAGTTCTCATGCGAGATGTTTGCCCATGTTACAGCATCTGTAAGGGAATTAAGGAAAGAAACCGTAAACCCTGTTTGACTGGGTATGAACTAAGAGGACATTTGTAATTACTGCTCCAACAAGAGGGAGTCATCACAGAGGAAGAGAGGATTACATACACTGACACAGACAAATCTGGGAACTATGCAGTGTGACCACAGCGCTGTACTGTTAGTCACTTGGTTGCTTAATTTGTGTGCTAGAGTTCCAGTGCCTTGCTCAATAGCCACGCAAAGGCAGCTGTGGAAGTGAAGCCTGTTTTTCTTACAGAATTGTATTTATGTTACTTTCATTGTTTATCAGCAAGCACAGTGCCGGTCCTGGCACATATGTTGCCCTAAGCAAGCACCCCACCTCCAAATAATAATAATAATAATAATAATAATAATAATAACAATAATAATAGTAATAATAATATTATTATTTATTATTATTATTATTTATGAACAGCAGCAAATGAAAAAAAATCAACACAAACAAACAATTTATGCAACAAATAAACAATAAAAAAAAGACATGCTAAGACTAGACTAAAGACTTCAAAGGCTCTTTGAAAAATTGTATAGTTAGGGCTAGCTCAGGCTTGCCTTGAACCAGGCCCTAGTTAGGCCCGATATAGGCCTAGTAAGCTGCGGGACAATATAATAAGCTCCTCTCTTCTTTTCTTTCTCTTCATTTGCAAACATTCAGGTCCCATGACTAACTGCGCTTCTTCTCTGGAGCCTCTGTGCTCCCTTGTCTCACAGGTTCTCCAGTGATCAAGGTTGTGCCTGGATCGTGGGCTGTGATTACGCTGCTACTGTGGTCCTGCCTGGCATCTACTATCACTGCTATTATGATTACTCATACCTCTGCTATTATTATACAGACATGATTATTATTGTCACATATATTTTAATGTATGCACATGTATAACCATATACTGCTTTGATCATTCAATTCTTCAAAAGAAACAAAAAATCAAAAAAAGTATATGGTATGTGTGCAGCTGCAACATGATCGACCCTGATAGATTTTCCCCTTTTTATTTTCTCTTACTGTAATGCTCTCCAGTAATAACAAGATTATAACTTTTGAAAGTCAATGGCGATAGCTAATTATTCAAAGTGTAATGAAAAATGGCAAAAAAGCCATTAAGTTCCTATCTAATTTAAGAAAAAAAAGTGGAAACTGAGTAACAGCTTTTCATGCAATGATATATATACCCTGGCTTTTCACACTACTCCAGGAAACCACACACTATGCCATACAAGTTTTCTCTGGCAGGTTTCAGCACAGAAAGTTATCTTTAGACCTTGTTGTTGAAATAAAACACAACATGTACTTCAGCAAGTTCCCCTCAAATCTTTTAAACTTCATTTTCTGGTTTCTCTTGTTGATTTTATCGGAACATTTTTGAGCACTTGGTGTGAAGTTCGGTACAATATTCCAGTACGGAAGAAGGCAAAGTGTAAACATGAATGTGGGTGCCATGGAATGATTCAGAGGCTATTTTCAGTCTATGAATGGCGGAGATAGGAAGTGAGAAATAGTGTGAGGAATGTGATTGGTTTTAATGGCACTTCAAAGGCACATGTAAGACTGGAGCAAGATGGAATATGTTGCTGTTGGTAGAAACAATTTATTATTGCAATTTACTATAAATACAGCACCCTGGCTGTTTTTGGCAGTGTGTAAGGAAACAAACCATTAAGAAAGACTACCCCAGCTGACCTCATGAGACTTAAGGCTGTTTGTATTAATATTTCCTTAAACGGAAAGGCTGAAGGGAGATATGCATTCATATTTCATTCATCTTAAACTGTGAATAATGAGCGGATGCAAATGGAATTTTGTGGATAATCACAGAAGGAACTACTTTTTCAACCTTCTAAGCTAAATCTGTACCAAAAAAAGCAAAAAGTGTGTTTAATTTGCATGGCTTTTCGCTTAGTGAACTGCGTTTGTCCCTGTAGCAGTATTTATTTGTTTTTTTCCCTGATAAAAGTGTCAAAGATATCTTGTTTAGGTCTTTAACTTCCAAATTGTAGGCCTGGAGAAAATGCCAATTTTAAATGACCATATAAACTGTATGGTTATAGTATATGAGGCAGGTGTGAATGTGAGTGCATTTGTCTGTCTTTGTGTCTATTCATATTGTCAAAAATGGGAAGAGTTCCAAATGAGTTCATTTTTTTTTCTGCAGTTTGTCAATGTGAAGGCCATATCATAAACAGTGTGTCAAAGACAAGGGAGGAGGGATGTGACAGAATAGTTCACCCAGGCCCCCAGGAAGGCCACTCAGCCTTGCAGTCAATTCTGGATTTGTATATACTCACAATTTGAAATCAGATGTTTTACCACCAGGTCCTTCTGCTCCTGTGAATTCAGTGCATTTCTTCCGTCTCTCTCATCTGGCTGGTTTTACTTCTCTCCCCATCTCTCTCTCTCTCTCTCTCTTTCTCCACAGTAAACCTTTAAGGAAGGAGAAACTTAGTGGAGATATGCCTCCAGTGTTGTCCACGCATCATTACACACATCAGTTTTGTTGGAAACAATTGCTGAACCACTGCCACACACTGGTTATACACACTGGTGGTTTACATAAAAAATTGCAGTGTAACATATTTTCCAGCTCACAGGATTCATAAACAGACAAGCATATCATATAAAGATTGGTTTCGCAGAGGCGTCCTCTCTGCAGGGTATCAACCTCCGAAAGTGATAATCATATTATAATCAAAGGGCTCTTAAACTTTTCTTTGTCTTGGGACCCAAAGTTAAAATTAAGTGCATCCAAGGGACCCATGTTCATAAATGCAACATCTACCATTCTATATTATCTTGCTCAGTGGAGTAGAAATATCAAATGTACTCAAATTTATACATCTTCAATAAATCATCTGAGTACTCTTACCAACCAACTAAAAGTAGCTCTGAATCAGAGGACACTCCTATTAGGACTGATCCCTTCTACACTACATAAATGAACATTAAAACTTAGTTACAAGATAATAATACCAAAAGCAAAAATATAAATACCTAGGCTATGACTCATGACTTCCCTTGGACTTCAGCCTTTTCACTACTCAATACTTGATAACACCCACTCCTTCATTTACTTATTAAACTAGGGTTAACACTGATCTTTTTATGTGATTAAGACACAAAAAACATACAATATAACATGCGTCTTACAAAAAATGTCACAAATTTTGGAAAATCCAATATGAGACAGGTTAAATACAACAAGACAGGACAGAAATACGCAAAATTCATTGTGTTGTGGTACTGGTTAAAAGTGTGATATGCTAAAGTGCAATGTCAGCACTTCTTGTTAAGATCAAGTATAGTTGCATTTGTTTTGACAAATTTGTTCTACCAAAGAAATGCAAATTTTAAGAGCATTCATAATTTTTGAAATTGTTGTGACTTAGGTGCGGGTGCTCTAAGTTGCCTTGCTGTAAACTCTGCAGAATTTGTGGTAAATTTGTGGTAAGTTCAGGCTCTCAATGTCTGTCCAAATGATATAATAAAAGGAGTACAAAGGTCACTCTAGGGCGGGCGGGATGGTGGTTTTTCTACACCTTACCATGTGCCATCTTCCCCTAATCCTCACCATCTGTGCCAGCATGTGTGTTTGTTGACATCCCAGCGATGGTTGCCATGTGCTTTTGTTGTCAAAACATAACTACATGCAGCATCATCCCACCATGTGCATTTGTTGACATCATGGTAATGGCATCCAAGAACATCAACAGCAAACGCAGCCAGATATCTAGCATGTAGTAAGTAGATGCAGAAGTCCACTGCAAAGCAGCAATATGTCACAACTTGGAATGACAACATGGTGGTCAAGCAGAGGTGGTTGCGGAGTAGAGTCACTGCCTGTATTAGGGAGGAGCGACCATGTAGCTGTCAAGGTCGGGATGTGTGCACAGTTAAACCTTCTACAACCATAAACCATTGATTACCAGAGCCATCTGGAAACATGGACAATAATAAAAAAAAAGACAACAATGCAAGAAAATATAAAAATTGACTAAATCAGAGTGCACAAATTAAAGGAGCTGATGGGGTCACATTTCACCAAACTTTTGTCTAAGGCAAAAGACAAAAGAAAAATGACTTATTGATTCCTGTAAATTTATTATATTATCACCTCAAGTCTTTTGTTAAAAGGGCAATTAATTTATATAAGAGCACGTTATGAATTGATTTGGGGTCAAAACTCAGAGTTTAGGACTTGGGACTCGCCTTGAAACTCATCAGTTTGTTTGGTGACATGGCTTGGGACTTGAGTTCAAAAACTTGAGGCTTACTTGTGACTTTTAAAGCAACAACTTAATCCCACCTGATGAAAGTGAATTGCCCTCCTGGATGAATAAAGTTGTCTGAATCTGAACTTCTGTTTCTCAAACAGCACACCTCCTCACAAGTTCATTGAGGGATTTTGATGAAGATTAATATGAACAAGATTGACACAAAGACAAAACCATGTGGGAAAATTCCCCTAACACAAACGTACCAGTGCAAGGAGGAGCCACTGTGGCATTTTGACCTCTGTAAAGTAATGAGGCAAAAAAAATACAAGAGGATATCAAGTCAAAACACACCCATAAAGGGTCATCGACCTACTTTGGGTTGGGACCAATAGTGTCAGAAACAATAGCATAGAACTTGGGAGTACCTGTGCACTGCTGACCTGGTCTGTTCTATCTCTGGACGTCGGGGAAATATCACTTTACCAGCACAGGGCCGAGCCCAGTGCCATGTACAGATCTGCCTGTGGAGTCCTAATGTAGATGTCTCAACACGTTATACCTGCAATAGACAGACTGTAAAGGAGGGGCTCCTTGCATGGGTGCAATGGATTCTCAATCAAAAAAAATAAATAAATAAAAGTAAAAAATGTAAATCTTCTTTAGAAATCTTCCAAAGCCCACATAAAGGGGTCATTACACATTGTGCTTTTTTATCTAAAGTACATAAAATAAAGGCATTTTAATTTTCCCACAAATCCTACAGAGTGCCTTGGATTATTTTTGAAGGAGGCTTGCATTTTATACTTTTTTTGACTTTTTTTGGACTAAAAATCTGTTTGTTTTCAAACTTTAAAGAAGATTCCAATCATTTCAATCATTCAATCATCATAGTTGATGGATTATTCAACAGAAAAAAAAGGCTTTAAAAAAGATGTTAGTTGTGAAATTATGTGCAGACCGAACTTGGAGAGTTCCGTGTAGTCCACAAATGTTTGACAGAGTTTTGGAAGTAAAAATAACCCACATGACACTGACAGCCGTCAAACTGTGTCATTGAACCTGAGTGATCCAATGGATTATATTACTGACTTCAATTTTCCAAGCGAATCGATTAACATGTAACATTTTGAGCGGCGGCCTCAAGGCCTTTCCAAACTCTTTCATGGTTTCACTCTGCTGCTTCACTCTGTTCTCAACTTGTAGCAATGAAACGTCAAATAATTCAATTCCCTCCACATCAGTCTTTTTGTTTTAAACGGCTTCAATGAGTGATTCATTTGTTCTGAAACCTGTGACGGACAGACACACACACACACACACACACACACACACACACACACAAAGCAAACTGCCCACACGTGTACAGTACGCACTCCAATAGGTCGACGCAGCGATCGTCATTTGATAATGGAAGTTCCAGCCCCAAGTAAGGGCTTCCATCTGTGGTGACCAGAGCAAATATTATGATTAATTAATAACAAGATTGATTGTGCCAAATGTTCCCCAAGAGGTCAGTTCTTAGATCCAGCAAGAGATCCCATGGTGCCTTTCCCAAGAAAGCACTGTAAAAGGATTGGATGACGGATTCAAGTTGAAGAAAACGACCGTGACTCAGGCAGCTGTCATGAGGCATCGCCGAATATTATTTTTAATGTTTTCTAAACAACTGTCACAGACATGCTTAGTAAGTGCATGGGTCCAAATGGTGAAGTGCAGCAGAACTGTGTGAGCCTTGGCTGCAAACTAGAGAGGCTAAAAAAAAAGCTCTCAGTGATGCATTGTTATGAGTTTTAATGCATTTTTTTTAATTCACTTAATCTATTGGGAGCTTCTTTTTTTTTATTGTGGAAATGTTTTTGCAGGATATGTCGGTGAGTGACACCAGGCCCACGTTGCAGGGAGCAGAAACCAACTCGAGCTGGCTCCTCTCCCTGCCTGGCTGGGCATGATGAGGAATTGGCTGCAGAGAAGAGAGAGTGAGTGTGTGTGTGTGTGTGTGTGTGTGTGTGTGTGTGTGTGTGTGTGTGTCTGTGTGTCTGTGTGTCTGTGTTTAGATGCATACACTTTCAGCATCATTTGCATATAATGGAAAATCTTCAAGGAGTTTTTAACTGGTTATGAAACAGTTCAATACTGATGCATCTATTCAACTTACATAAGTAAATGCGACCTATCGTTTTGGGATAACCGGCAGCTAATCTCAGCCAAGATTAAAAAAAAAAAAAAAAACTATGTAGAATCTGGGGAATCACAGCATTGAAAAAGATAACCGAAGGGTGGAAAAAAAACAACCCCCCAAATTCAATAAAATGGAACAGTATGATTCAAGATGTAAAATTCATGGAAAAGGTGACTCATAAAATAGGGAATATGGAAGATGTGTTTGAGAAAAGGTGGATTTTGCAAGATGGGAAACTACAGCTACACCATTAAAATGTATCAAAGAGTTGACCTGCCCTGTTATACTCAAACAGATGGCCATATTACAGATTAATGAATCACTCCTTGTAACTAACGTTGACGTGGGTGTACATACATGCACATAAAAACTTGAACATAAGCGTATAGATATGGATAGATCCATGAGTATGTTGATGTTTATGTACGGGTGCATAGGTTCATAGGTAGATTAGAGTATGGGTACATAGGCTCAGGCATGTATATGCATACAGGTATGTGTAGATATATATAAGAACACATGCATTTGTATATAGGTGCCTCTCAAAAAATTAGAATAGTGTGGAAAAAGTTAAATATTTTCCATCAGTTATTTAAGAAAGTGGAAATTTCATATATTCTAGACCCATCGCATAAACTAAAAGGTTTCAAGCAATTTTCTATTTTAATTTGGATAAGTATAGCCCACAGCTAAAGAAAATGTTAAATAAATAAATTAAAAAAGGATTATTAGATATCATAATTTAAAAAAAAAAAATGTCCAGGAAACTATATTTATAATTCTCTTAATTATATTTTTTAGAATAAAATAATTTATACCCACCCACCCAAGACCCCCCCCCCCCCCCCCCCACCCCCTTGATCCTTGCCCTCTTTCCATGTTTTTGAAGGACATTATGCCAGATTGCTCAGGTTTCAGAGGGTTAATTAAACTGCTCACCATTGTTTTGTAAAATAAGCTGGTTATGTTCCATGCTTTGGCCCACTGACAAAGAAACTGCAAATCTAATTACTGGTGCAGATCACAGTATTTGAGGCTTTCTTGTAATTTTCTGCTTGTTTGTTGAGTTGAACATATATTATTTCAGATATCATTAAGTACAACTACAATAAATACAGGGTCAGTTTTCATAGAGCACCACATCTTTACAGAGTGGGTTTTACTTGGATCCAGTGAAGTGACTCTTGGGATCTGAAGGTCTTTGTGCGTGTATATGCTTTCATGGACTCTCTTAAGCCAGCGGCTAAAGTAATCGTTTGATTTCGCATGATCGTGGTTTGTGGCTATCTGACCAGAGTGCTTGAATAAGCGGTATTGTATTTATGTATCAGAGACTTTTAAAGCAAACACTCGCTGCTCAGATTCCTCGCAGGGCTTTGTAAAAAAAAAAAAAAAAAATACACCGCTTATGAAGGAATCAGCCCAGAATATTGAAAAACAAGATTATTTTGAGTGAAGAGACGTAGAGTCATAACTGACAGCACTGAAAATTAAACACAGAGGGTTTCCTGGAGTGCAGAAATGACTCATAATGTAGTCTGATGAGCAGTCATGCAAGACTCTGCTTCACACACCTTAAATCAGTTTTACCCAGGCCGGCAACAAATATTTCACGAGATGTTTTTCTTCAATGCAACATAAGACGGATTGTGCTAAACACATAAAATACTGATCAAAGGTGGCTTTAGAAGCTATAAGCTCGCTTTGGTGCCAATGACATCATAGGCCAGACATTTGGTGTACTCCAGAAACTGGCCAACGCACTCAAACACCACATAAACACAACCCCTTGTGATGTGCGTTTCCTAGAGCTTACACAGTTTTTCTGTCGGTGTCACCAACTGGTGGTCTTACATGTTATGGTCTGTATTTGCTTACACACAACAAATGATTGTCATATTTAAGATAAACCGTATGTCCGCCAACAACTGTGCCAATGATCAGTCGACCTCTCCGGAGCTAAACTTCACCACTAATGTGTGCTGATGGTGAAGTACATTTTTATTCTTGCTGTGTTCATGTAATATAAAGCACATGCTCTGCTGCGGCCCAAGTCTAGGGGGAAGACGTCCATCCGTTCCCTCCCTACGTCAGCCTGTCCTTTCCACAGCTTTCCATCCTAGATTTATTAAGCCGTAAACACAGGTCAAGTCAACTTTCAGCACATCAAAGTCTCGTCTCTCTGCTGCCAAGTTGGACTGAGACGCCCCTTCCAAGGCTACAAAGGCACCAGCTCCTATCCTGGGAGAGGAAGTGGGGCTGAATTTTACTCTATAAATGTAATCACGTCTATTGGCTCTCTCTGTGGGATAGTTTGGCACTGCAGGTGGGGTTGTGTTGCTGCGGGATGAGATTTCCATTCGTCAATTTCACCAGAACAGATCATTTGGGACCTTCCAGACTCCTGTTTCTCATTCAAGAGTGCATTTGGTAGATAGAGGTTTTAAGAACTCTGTGTGTGTCCGTGCTGTTTTTCTCAGGGAGGCCTGCTGCCAGTGCGTGTGCTGTATATTGTTTGGCTGAATGTTAGCACAAGCACCATTGAAGCAACTTTTATACTGCTGGCTATCTTAGAGCTGAAACCCTTGGCTATAGTCGACTATCTAATCAATCCTATTTTAATAGTACTCCATACCTCCTTGTATCACCTAACCATCTTTTCTTAACATACTGAAAAGCACATTTAAATTCACTGTGCTGATGAAGCAGCACATATACGCAATATGCCATCAACATTTGCAGGACTGACAAGTCCAGTTGATCCAGCATATGTCACTGTAGAAGAATAGGGCAACCAATTTTAGGAACCGGTGCTGAGTTTTTAAAACAAACGAGTTATGTTTTTTTTTTTATTATTTAAGTTTGTTAGGTATCAAATTTGGTTGGGTGAAATTCAAGGGAGGAGTAGTGGAAAAGGGTTTTACTTTAAAACAAGAATAAGCTGTGTTGGCAGAAAAGGACATGACGCATTGAGATAGAAAATAGAGTTACTGAAATAGAAGATTGCCATATTTGGTAAGAGTAGTTTTCTTTAGATTAGGATTGGTTTTCTGGGAATGACATTTCAGTGTTTCTCTCTATTTTGCACCATCAGGTCAAAGTTTTCATTTATTAAAATATCTTCTCATTTGCTTCCTGGAATGGCACCAAATTCGGAATAGACATTTATGGTTCTTAGATGATGTAAAGGTCTGCTGTCAACTTTGGTAATCCCCTAACTTTTCCTCTAGATTGGTCAATGATTGCCTGATTCTAAAATAAATCATTCTAACTTAAAGTTGTGTCTATTACATTGCACCTGCAGTATGTTATCATCATTGTGATCTGGTTAGCATGCTAATGTCAGCATTTGGCTCAAATCAATGTGCCTGATATGGTATGTTTCATTTGCGCTAGGAATTCGGAATTTCCAAGTTCCCAGTAAGAGTTTTCAACTGGAACACCACCTGAAGTCAGATAAGTGACTCAGAAAGTCAGAAGAACCTCAACAGCCAAACCTCAAAATCCAAAATGGCAGCCCCACATATCAACAATAGTGAAAGCTGTCATAAAATACTGTTTTTTTAGTACTTCTGTCTTATTTGCCTCTTACATCAGCTGTACACAAAGTCCTGTCCATCTTCCATCTGTGGACATGTTTCTACAGTGTTTGTATCTGTAAAATGCAGCATAATGCCTTGATATGGGGCGGCTGTGGCTCAGAGGTAGAGCGGGTCATCCTCTAATCGGAAGGTCAGAGGTTCAATCCCCAGCTCCTCCGGGCAACATGTCGAAGTATCCTTGGGCAAGATACTGAACCTAAAATTGCTCCCGATGCCACGTCATTGGAGTGTGAGTGCCTGTGAATGATTACCGAATAGCAGGTGGCACATTGTAGCCTCGGCCACAAGTGTGTGAATGTGTGTGTGAATGTGTGTGTGAATGGGTGAATGTGACAATGTGGTCAATAAGACTAGAAAAGCTCATACAAGTACAGTTCATTTACCATTTACCATATCAGCTGGTACTATTGCTAACAATGCCAAATCTGGCTACAAGTGCTAGCGCCAGCAACTTCATTTTACATTTTGTACTAGAATGAGGTCAACTCAGGTATGTATTTCTAGCTCTAACCTCCAACTTCTAAGGTAAAGAGAACATAGCTTAAGAACAGCTAAGCTGTAGACTCAAAATCTTGTTGAGATACCCTGCTGATTAACAGACAAACAGAACCAAAAATATAACCCTCTTGGCAGAGGTAACAATAGTCTGCTTTCATGCTCTGGATTTGTCCTCTGATGAAACCCAACACCACTGCCTGCCAGTTTCATGTTCAGTCACAGTGACCAAGAATCTGTTGAGATGCTACAAAGCCACGCTGCAGTCATGAAAGTTTAGCCCAGCTTGACTCACATTAAGAGCCAAGTCAGAAAGTGTCAAACAACCAAGTACGGAACCACATTCAGGCTTTTTGCATTTCCACCACGTATCGCCATCACTTTGACTTGGTGGAACACCAAACCCCAGTTAAAACAGCTACTTTGCATGACCTTCACAGCTACTCTGCTCCGGATTTCTGCGGCCTGTGAAGTATGTCTCTGTGGAGTGAGATCTAGCAAAACATAACAGAGGATGAAAACGATTTTAAATCAAAAGACTTTTATGGAGAGTGCTGTCCAAGTATTGTATATGTTGGAAACACAAATCCTTCTCTAACTACGTTTATCAAAGCTGCAGAATATATGTGGCTTCTTATGTGGTATCTTGGTATAACTCAAACATTTCATATCAGATCAACATTACAGTGTGTGCCTTCTGGAAAAAAAAACTGCCTTGACAGTATGATGGTTACATTAACTGCAATTAGAAAAAGGTTTGCTGTGGAGGTGTCTTTTTTAAATTCATGTGGAACTGACACAAAAAGTGTTGCATGCTGGTGCACATGCACCGCAAACAGATGTGCTCAGGTGCAGGCAGGTGGACCCTGGATGAAAGCTAGTCCTCGCGTGAATAATGAGTGTTTTTCTGTGAAGTTAAGACGTACTATCAGCAAGTAAAATACAGAAGAGAAACAAAGAGATGATAATCTAGAAACAAAGCAACTCAGAAATCCTCTTTTCATCTCCACGATGGAACATCGGACCCGGAGCGTGGCCTGCAGTTCTCATCCTTAATGGATTGAGATAATGGCTGGACAAATTGTTCCCAGGCACTGTCTTCACTCTGCCCCACTGAGTTCAGGGATCCGGGGAGTAAAATAATCCGATTTTTCCTTCCTTTATCTCCCACACTCCAGAGAAGAAGCGAGGGGGCTTTGACATGCCATGTCTACTTGTCACGACCCCTTTTGTATACCCTCCGCCCATCTGTGGACCCGGCTTTAGACGCCATCTCTTTTCCAAGGGCTCACTGTCACGGCCTCAAATAAACCTGCTGGAAGTGCCAGCCCTGTTTTCCATTTTCCTGTCCTTCTTTTTTCCTCTTTCTTTCTTCCCCAGTGTTTATCAGACTCTGGCCTCTCCCTAAATGAGGAGTCTCTCATGGTTAAGTGGTAGAGTTCATGCTGAGGTTCGTGGAAATTCACCAGGTCTCTTACAAACTGTTGTGGTGAGAAAAAGCTTGAGTCTGATCACCGGGATGTGAGCCACGCCAGGCTCCCCTGTGTCAGGAATGAGTATACAATGCGCAATAAGCACTTCTGCTGCGTGCTAAGTTGGTCCGGTCATGACATCCTTAAGCCGAGGGCCGTGCCAGCTCTCCTGTTACAAAGACAAATTGTGCATGCGGAATTTCCTGGAGAGGCTCCGAAAATGCTCCCCCAGTCTTACAGCCAGGCTCTCTGCGGGGACTTGCACTTGAGAGATTTAGTGCCATAATTTAGTCCTTGCTCTCATCTCAGCCCTAGGGAAATCCTATCAAACACCGCCTAAGCCATCTGATTAGCTCAGCCACAGGTTTCCGCGAGGAATTTTAAGGGCTGATGTTGGGACGGCTTCGGGGAATGACGGTCGTAGCCAGAATCCCTAACGATAAGACGGAGCCCCACCCTGGCAACCAGGAGTCAAAACACAGTGAGACAACCTGAAAAGAATTCTGGTCTCGGCTGCGCTTTCTGTTTTAACTAGCAGCAGGTGAATCCTCAGTAATCACTTCATGGTGTGTGCACCACAGCGCTGTTTGTCCAGTGATGTTCCACCACAGCAGCAACATGGAAATGTCTTTACCTCACATTTTATTAGGACATAGACCTCGGCTAATTTTCAGATTGACTTTCTTGTAATACACTTACCCTAATCTGTGGTCCATGACATGCATGTGAAGGCTCCCAGATGTAAAAGAGCAGGACGTGGGAAGAAAATCAATGAATATGAAGCAAAAAAAGTTGGACTCCCTCCATTCTTCCTCTGTTAGTCAGTGTTGGAGACGTGAACTCTTCCACTATTATTCATTCGTATTTGTGTATTCTCATAACTCGTTTCTTTGGGGGGTTTTTTAAGTCCTTATCCTTACCCTAAATAGTATAAGATATTTTATGATTCTAATAAAACACAGAACCCCACAGGGGTGAAGGGCAGTTATATGAAAAAGGGCGAAGAGTTGTTTTTACCCTGAATTATGTGGTATTGGAAAACATCCCCAGCGTCCATTAGTCCCAAAAATATTTATTTAATGTGTTTTATGAAATTGTACAAAAAAGCATGATTAAGTGGCAGTAGCTGGTGGGTTTTGATGTACTGGGCTACACCCAGGTGTGTCCATGCTACCATGTGAATATCAATCATCTGATTGCTGAAAAACATGCTCCCGCTAATGTGCAACAACCGCTGTTTAAGTGCCGTCCTCCCAGGCACTTTATGGTAATTCACTTTCCCCTGTACAGGTTTCTCTCATTAAAAACAAATCAATCTCACATACTCCAAAATGGTTCCCTAATAAACTACTTTTGGTTTCAATTATTTGGCTTTCAAACAGGACTTCTCAGGTGGAGAGGAGGAAAAATACCCTGAAATTTAACATCCTGGCAAAGTGTCTGGGAAGGGTTTTCCAACAGAAATCCAATGACATGCAACATGACGCATAATGCCTCACTGCTTCAACTGTGATGTATCCCCCCTGGTCCCCAAAATGAGCTTACTCATATTGTAGACTCGGTGAGTCAGGGGGGAATCGAAGTAAATGACCCGTGGATAAAGTACATCACGTCATCTCTGCAGCCTCAGCCCACAAATCTCACATTCCACTGACAGAAATCATGTTTTCCCCCTTTGGATCATATGATAGGGGATATTCCCTCTTATTTCAAACTGTACCTGGGTCCACTTTTGACACTATGGACGTGGTCCTAGAGAGCAGTCTAATGTGTAATCTGATAAACACATATTGCATTTAGCTTCATAATGTATTTGGCAAGTGAATGTGATTGTGAGATCTTAACACAAGGCGTGTACTGTTCGCAGAGATGAATGTACATGTTCTTTCTCCATCCAGTTCTGCATCATTCATCCCGATTGGCTACGGTCCCCTGATCAAACAGTGTAAGCTCATATGTTTCAGGGCGTGATGGGCTGGCTGCCTCTTCCACATGGTGGTATGAGCTATTCCTCCCCCATGTGAGCCTGTGGGTGGTCCTTATCTCGCTGATACGTGACCAAGACCCTTTGTAATTTCAACCCTTTTGAGAGATGCTTTATGTATAGCCCCTCCACTCTCTTATTTAAACTCGTCTTTGAAATGTCTCCTTTTGGCTCCGTGTAGCTCAGATGGAGTGTGATAATGACACTGCTGAAGCTTAAGTTGTCACTGCGGCTCACCGAGCTGTATGTGAATAGTTTCCGTCATGCTGTCAGGCACTTCCACACATGTAAGTACTCACCGAATTACATACATTTTGGCTTCCCGATTTCATATCACAGTGCACCAAATTGCATCCACTCGGTCCAAGAGCCTCAGCAGCAGGGAGGAAGTGTAACAGGACAAATATTTCAACCACTTCTCACTGTTTCTTACTGACATGTGACACCCATACTGGGATAAAGTCTCTGATGAGCAGAAAGATGCTCTTATTTCGTACTGACAGTACACATTGTACTCCGTAACACATCATTCTCATTCCTCAGCTGGCAGGGAAACTAGCACACTACTGCTGTGTCTGTCCACCTGCACGCTGCAAGCACAGTGAAGTTAGCTTCAGTTTGGAGGTTTGGTACTGAGTAGATATTTGTTTAGCCTAGAATAACAGAAGTAAAACCCACACTGATGGATGAGTCCGTGATTGCTTGAATAGAACAAACAGTGCTTTCAGTATTTGAGAACAAAACGTTACGCCTAACATCTTCTTTCTTTCTTCATGTACAAACATGAAGAGAACACTTGGACGGCTCACAATGTCGTTTTTTCAGTAAATCTGCGTAATGCAGGAAACTAAGTAGAAGTAGAGGCAGGGTGAGATAAGGTAGTAATGCAATGAAACCAAGAGCAACATCGGTTTTCTTGTGCTGCATTAAGATGCCTTTCACATTTAACCTTTGAAACCTGAGCAGATCGCTTATTTTCTTTTAAAAACAGAAAAAAAAAAGCAATGAGTAACTTGACAAAAGATAACCCATGAATTGAAAAATAGGAAAAGAAAGTGACCAGAAAAATAAGTTTTGGATAGAGAGAGAAAGAGAGAGAGAATATTATAAGATAATTATCATTTTTTAAAAATTAGGAAAATGTCCAGAAAACTATTTATATACTATACTATGATTAAATTTACTATTATTTCTTTATCAGTATTTTATTTATTGATCCTTGTTTAAACCTTTATTTTTATCTTTTAACTTTCAGGTAAATTTCTTTTTTTTAAAAAATCAACCCAATTTGCTGAAGTTTCAAAGGCTTAATGATAATGTACTAACTAATAAAAATGAATCTTGTGAGAACTTTATTTGGGTTGCACTTTAGTGCTCCATAGAATCTGTCTGCTGTCATTTGTCCTGCCAATTACGGATGAAAAGTACTAATTTACAACCACTGTTACACCAAGAAAGAAATATGATGCTTTTTATGGTGATATTATGTTTATGTCAAGTCATAGCACTTCCAGCTTGTTCTCATACCAAAGTAATCATACATCACTGCCTGGCCAGAGACACTGTTGCCAAAAGCAACCTTTCACAGCAGTATGATATGCTGGCAGAAGGTGTCAGTTTCTATTTAAGTTTTTTAAAAACTTAAAGCTGACTTTGACTTTGACTTTTGTTTTTGCAACAGTGTGATACAGCACCGCTCAACTGGACAGCAGCGTATGATACACCAGTGTGCATTGTCCGTTTATAGCATGGCCAGACGGATTTGTCGCAGTAGTGAGATATGCCACCAATCAGATACAAGTCATTGGGGTATGATACACCAGCAGGTGGCATCAATTTATAACACAGTCAGACGGTGGCACATTGAAATTATAATGTATTATTAGTTTATTTTGAAAAAAAAAAAAAAAACAACTGTATGCATCTAACAAGCAGAAACTGTACATGTCCTTTAAAAAAAAGCAGGATGATTCCTAGCTCGTCATATATAGACTAGAACAGCAATGACCAAGCGCCGATATTTGACAAGTTGGGAGATGAGAATGTGTTGCCACTTCAACTCAAGAGTGATGTGAAAAGAGACCTGAGGAGATTTTTTTCTACATAACATTTTTGTTTTTGCTCTCATTTTTTACATGGAAGAGAAAGTTAAAGATTGAAGACTTTTTTTGTGCACTCAATAGATATTTTTTTCAAATCCAGGTTGCAAGTAAAAAAAAACCAAAACAATCTTACATATTGTGGTTGCAAATTTGTCAGAATTTGTGTTAGTGCGCACTTCTCCCTTTTCAAGATAATCCACCCACCTTGCAGGTGTGGCATTTCAAAATGCAGCATCATTACTCCACAGGTGTGCCTTGGTCCGGTGATAATAAAGGACCGCTCTAAAATGTGCAGTTTGATCTCACAACACAATGCCACAGATGTAACAAGTTTTTAAGGAGTCGCAAGAATGTGCACCAAAGTAGTTGCCTGTGAGCCAAATAAGACCTCTGTCACGACCCCTTTTGTATACCCTCAAACATCATTTCAGCTAATTTGGCAGTACATCCAACCAACCTCACAAACACAAAAGCCGATTACGACTGTGAACTGCTGTCAGGTCAGGACCCCGGTGAGGACGACAATCATGAAACTGAGCTTCCCTAACACGATTTCTTGTGGTTTGTGCAGAAATCCTGCAAACCAATTATTGTATCAGCTGTCAGGGTGATGGCCTCAAACAATCTTGCAGGTGAAAATGCTGGATATGGAGGTCCTGAGCTGGTGTGTTCTATATGTGGTCTGTGGTTGTGAGTGTTTTGATCAAATCGTAGCCTGAATCAGGGGTCATACTTCCTGCTACTCAGATCCAAAATCTACTGTTTGCTCCTTTTCTTTGCTCTTTCTGCTACTGACTGATTGGGGCCTCTAGTGGCCCTCACATTTAATCCATCCTAATTTCTTTCCAGTTTCCACTTACTTGACACTTGTCAGCATCAGCTTTCCTAATTTCCTAAACAAACCTCCCCTCCTTAGTTGCTTTATAGTTCCACATATCGTGCAAGGCACTGTCACTGTTTTTCCTCACGGTATTCCATTCTCTCCATCTTTCCTTGTTTGCCCCTCTTCTTCTGTTCAACCCCCCCTAGCCTGCTTTTCTTTTTTGGCAGTATCACGCAGCAAGCCCATCATCTCAGGCTGCTCTCGCCAACCATGACCTGCGATTTGAAATGGATATCCAAACAAAGCACAACCTATCATCTTTACATCGTGGCTAATACGAATATTGGAGGGGTGTTTCCAATAACACAGGCACAGCTCTGAGTAGCCACACGAGTTCACTGGGAGGTCGGAGAGATCACATAAGGAAGGGAGGGGATGAGCAGGAAAGAAAAGGAGAGAGAAAGTTGGAAAAGGGTGGACAGGACAAACTTTGATAAGAGCTAAGCATGGGAGATAAGTGAGAGCTGAGAGCTGGAGGCTGAATCTTCAGACCCACAAGTTAACACCAAGTTCGTGGACCCTTGTGTCAATGACCACACTGCTGTAACTGAAAACTCTCCACAGCAGCATGAATACAGTAAAAGAACCCAACAAACTTTCAGTGTTTATCATTAATGACCCAGAATTCCTCACTATAATAGGAAAAAGGCATAATTAACTAAGGGTGTAAGCAAAGGCTGTTTCTGGTAATGATAAGTTTAGAGTTTCAACCCCCAAGACTCGGACAATCAGGCGTCAGGCTCAGATTTTTTTGCCAATCTAACACTCACATGCCATATTTATTTTTGAAAGTTATTGGTGACTGTAACTATCTAAGTAACACCACTACACTACATGCTACAGAAATAGCGGATATAAACCACAATTGATTTTGTACAAAAATGCATTGTGAACTTCAGCCGAAGCTTATGTGAGTTGGGGCAACTTCTAGCTCACCTGGTAGAGTGTGCACCTGAACCTGCACAGTGTAGCACTTAGTCTACAAGACTGTATATAAATATGGACAACATGACAGCTCTCCTGAAGTGTAACTTTTCAATCTCAATCGCCCCCTGGTGTCTGACTGCAGTGTAGGTCATAAAGCCTGCCCTTCTGTGTTAGTGAATAGGACATTGGCTAAACTAAAAACTCAAAGTACAAACTAAATAATTTTTTCCCAAACATGGTTTCTGTCACTGAAGGTAGTTCTCATCAACCTGATGTTTATTCAAGTGTTTGTAGTTATGATAAGTTCAGTTTTAATGAATTCTACGAAAGGAGATTTTCCGCCATGATTGACAGCTGTGACAGCCATTTCATGTACTTGTATTTAATAGAGATGCTTGCGATTGTTTGGACTTTATGGCGGGAACTCTCCCACCCCGGATATCGCTATTGTGCAGACTCTGGCTCTAAATGATGTCACCATCTCAAGATGGCAACACCCATATCCCGGATATTTTAACCTGACTTAAGCATAGCGGGGGTAAGTGGAGGCATGTCGTCTGTCTTTGTATAGAGTCTATGGTTACAGTAGCTTCATTTACATATTTCTGTAGGCTATTCTCTGCATTGTGCTGTTTACTTTACCTTTTTTTTTGATTCTCATGATTATGCATCATTCTATTAAATAATAAAAGCTAAAAAGAAATGGGAAAAAAACTAGTACTAGCTAGCTTGCCAACAATCTGTTAAGAAGTCAACTTCGTCGCTAATGTGGCTGAAGGTAAGTTGACATGAGTTGTTCAAGAAATAGATTTGTACCATTGCCCGCTGTCTCATAACTGTCTGCAAACCATGGCTCTGTAACAAATACTCAAACAGAAGGTTAAATAAAAGTGGATGGTGGAACAAAGCTATGCATTTTCTCCGTTCCCTCAAAGGTCAGCACTTTTCGCTCACTGAATTCATATGTGTGTTACAGTTCACCAAAGTTGAACTTGCTGGGAAAACCCCGGTGAGCAAATCCACTGACCATAGCAATGAAGTTGATTTTGCCATGAAAATTTGCCATTTTAGATGCTCATATGACAGGGCCTTTTCAGAAAGGTCATGCTAGGAAGGGATCGCTCCATGACCAGTATAAATAGGAATGATTACAGTTGGGTGGTACCCAAGTCACATCTACCCCCCATGCCGCCAACCCCCCCATTTCTGCGATGCTTCGGCTAGAAAATGGCTCAGCTAGAAAATGTGTAATAATACTGACAAAATGCAGGTCTGGGCCTTCTCAAGTGATGATTTGAATCATCAACGTTTAGAAGGTAGCCCTACATAACAGTGACTTTTTCAGTATATGAATATTGTATTAACCCGTTGAAACCTGGAGCGACATCACCTTTCTTGTGCTGCTTTCTGATGCCTTTTACAGGAATTTAAACCTTTGAACACTGAGCAAATTAGAATGACTTTTTTTAAAAAATGGAAAAAAGAGCAACTTGGCAGGAAATGTTTCAGTAATTGCAATAAATTTGCAGCTTGATTTAAAAAAAAAATAAAAATAAAAAAGCCAGTGAGGATTGAAAAAAAAGCAAAAATACATGAAAAAAAATATATTTATCATAATTGCATATTTGAAATTATGTTAACTTTAAAGCACTTTTTTCCAGGGCGTTTCCTTTAAAAAAATTATTTCGGATCAGTTTTTTCTTTTTTTTTTTCTAATTTCTTGTTAAATTTTGAATCATTTCTTCCTTTGTTGCTCATTGCCTTCTTCCTAAAACCAATTTGCAATATGCAAAACTTGAAAGTATGAAAACTAAAGACAAAAAGAGAGAGAGATTGTGACTTCGTGGCATGTTTTAAACAACTGCTTATAGTTCCTAAGTCACAGTAGAGGTGTGGCATATTACATCAGACACTATTAAGTTACCTGTGTCTCCTCATCCAAAGATAGATTCTGTGTGTCTGTTGCTGCGATAGAGGCTGCCTGTTTGTTTTTGAGAGTGCGTCGCCCCTATGGCTGTCCTCCTACTCATGCAGGTAGCCCCGAGGGAGAGAGAATGGAGCTCTTTGACAGGAGCACAGCGGGGGGAAGCGGGGGGTTACATTGCAACCACCATCTACTCCCTGTTGCCTGGGCTCATTCTGTAATGAAATGGCCTGTGTCATGGAGGCCTTGTCCAAACAATGGGCCTATTCAACCTGGAGAGGAGTCTCTGTCAGGCTGAATACGATACCTCTGATTCAGAGCTGCAGTCCCTCTTTCTCTCCATCTTACTATTTTTTAACTTTGTCTCCTGTAGCTGTTACCATCCGCCCCTTCTTCCTCTCTGCTTCACTTTGTCCTTCTTTGCTGTCTAGTGCTCTCTTTTGTGCTTCCAAGCATATCCGCCCACAGAAACAAATACGGACAAAAGTTACCAAAAGAACTCCAAACACAGCATTCTCCTATGTGTTTTTAAAAGATATCGCATGTCTTTGTTTACATGTCTAGGTGAACATCATCCATGTTTCCACCGAAGCCATTTCGGTTTCACGTATCTCTGGATTGTATTTCAGGTTATTCTGGGTTTTTTGGTGTTTCGTGTGTTTTGAGTTCTTCGGGTGCTGAATTGTTTTCGGTTGGCTCAAACTGCCCTCAAATTATATTATTCTATTTCACTCATTTTTTAAAATTATTTTTATTTTTAAACTTGCTGCTCCATACCACTAGTAGAGACATTTGTACATGGGGAAGAATTTAAGACTGCCAAGTGTTTCAGTTAGCTGAAAGAAAGATGACAGCTGGGTGATGTTTCTCCCTGAGTAACAAAGTTTAGTACTCTCACCTGCCATGGCATTTGTTATCTTTGTCTTTAAGCACAATTTGAAATTATGATCAATGTGATCAAACATATACATTTTGGTGCTCATTTTCAGAGCTGATTTTTGGATGAATCTGAAAGCTACATTGTTTAAAGTCATGTTTGCCTAGCTGCTAAATCAACAACTTTGCCTCCCTCTTCACCACCAAAAGTTTGGTGAAGTGTGCATATTACTGCTGATGTCGCACCAAACCACCCACCCAGCTAGCATTTTTTGGTTCTAAAAACATTCGGAGAATGGTACAATGCAACCAATGCAATGTTTTAGTAACATTTTCAGCAACAGGTTTTCTTTTAGTTCCCAGAACATCAAACTGTATTTTTTACTTTTGGTCTTCTATAATATCTTCTGGATATCATTTTTAAAATATTCTTCCTTTGTTCTCATGGGACAGTGTGGGAAAATTTTATGAAAGAACATTCTATGATCTGTCACCTCTCAACATCAGCAAAACATCCTCAGAATGCTGCAGTTATAACGTCATGCCTTAGTCAGTATTTAACCTTACAGGCACATTATTTGACAAGACAAACATCTTAAAAATGTTCTTTGAACATTAGATTAAAATGTTTTCTTAAAAACAGTATTGCAACTTGTAGGTTATGTTAGACAATGTTGTGGGAACCTTCGGCGCTTGTCAGGTATCCATCTCAAACTCCATTTTACCCTCGCTTACAAACAAGACCCCAAGATACCTGAACTCCTTTACTTAGGGCAGAAACTCTATTCCAACCCAGAAGGGGCAATCCCTCAGGTGCTGACTCTCATCCTGACTGCTTCACACTAAGCTACAAACGCCGCAGTGCATGCTGGAGGTCATGGTGTGTTGAAGCAAACAGAACCACATCATCGGCAGAAAGCAGAGATGCAATTCTTCGGTCCCCAAACCGTCGTACTTGCAATACTTCAAAAGCACCTGCAGCAAATGCCACTTCATCTCTCACAAATTTAAGGTTTCACAGGTCTGTCTAACAGGATGCTTTGATGAAGTGACAACATTAATATGCAAAAGGTCAAAAGTCAACTTCATTGTTACATATTCTGCAAAAAACACTTCTGGCCATTATTCAACCTATTAACTCAGAAATACGAGGGGAGACTTTGGCCAGATACTAAATTGGTGACACTAATCTTGGGTGTCTACCTTAAAACTGCCACGATTGTAAAGATCTTCTGTGCTTGCAAATCACATTTTACAATTTGTTGCATCTTTGCAGCAACATCCATATTTGAAGCATCTACTACAACATCCCGGCTACAACTTTGAGATCTCTGCTTTTTTCTCGTAGTCTACCAGAGGCTCATTGATTTTGCTGATAGTGAACTTCAGGTGATTGTGTGTAACAAAGCTCTCAATCAGCCTTCTCTTGAAAATACAGTCTCTACAAGAAGACTGGTAGTTTATTATTGGAAATTAAACCCTGGAACCATGTGTGTCAATAACATCCATTTTACCAAAATATAGATTTAATACCTTTTAATAAATTTCTTTCAAGTCCTCACTACATAATATGAGTCTGGAGAGATGTGTCTGCCAACTTGACTGCTGGCTGAGGCATAAAACTGAAAGGTGGAAATTCTAGTTTTCTTTATAATTATAATTTCCCTTGTGAAATATTTTTTAGCAATTATGAGAAGGTCATAGAATATCTCATTATTTTACGATAACAAGAAGAAACTTCTGAAAACAAAAGGTCCAGCAAACTCCCACGTGTTTTTTCACTGATTCCAGCTAATTAAACTTGTGGGTGAAGGACTATGCTGGAAATTACATGAGGTCAGTAAAATATGTGAACCAATAAGAATGATAAACATGTAACCACTCTGACAGGTGCAACAGAAATAACAATTTAGTCAGACAAATGAAAATCTGTTCACACCCACACAGTCCTCAGACGGGGTCGAATCAGGCAAATAAGAGAAGCTGGTGTGTGTGTGTGTGTGAGTTTGTGTGTGTATTGGGTGTTATCATACTTTAATTTGATGAAATTAGCTTTTCTATTTGAACTGATTTTGTCTTTTCTTTTGAAGGGGAGATGTGTTATCTATTTTCTGCTTCTGGACATAAATGTGTGGATCTTTTGGAAATTTAAGTAGCATCTGTGAGGGATCTATGCTGCTGCGACTGTCATCAGCAGCCATTCACCGGCACTCACTGGGGAATCTTTCCAGCTGTAGCCACGGTGCTGTTAAAATTGTATATGATCGTGTGCTGTGTAAAACCATGCTATTTTGGGAATACTCCAAAAAACCTCAAAGCTTTACATTTATTTTTGTTAGTATGCCACTGAGTGAACCTTAAAGGGTTTCATGCTGTTCCCCTCGAGTGATGCTGTACAAGAGAGCTGCCCCATGAAATTACAGACGCAAGTCATTACTTTACCAGTTTACTAAAACTGGGGGCACCCTTATGGTCTAACATGAACGGGACACTATAAACACAACTTGGATTAAACTGGGAGAGAGTTGCTGCCACAAGTGAAGGAGCTCAAGTATCTCTGGGTCTCATTCACGAGTGAGGGTAAAATGGAGCATGAGATGGATGGTATAACACGGCATCATGAGTGAGGGAGGCACTCCGTGAGATTGTCATGGTTAAGAAGAAGCTGAGCCAGAATGCAAAGCTTTCCATTTACCTGTCCATCTATGTCTAAACCCTAACCTATGGTCATGAGCTTTGGGTAGTGACCAAAAGAATGAGATCGTCAAAATAAGTTTCCTCCGCAGGGTGGCACGACTCAGTCTAAGAGATGGGGTGAGGAGCTCAGACATCCAGAGATAGCTTGGAGTAGAGCTGCTGCTCCTTTGCGTCGAAAGGGGCCAGTTGAGGTGGTTCGGGCATCTGATCAGGATTCCTCTTGGCTGCCTCCATTTAGAGGCATGTCCAACTGACTGGTAGCAGGCCCCCAGGTAGACCCAGAACATGCTGGAGGGTAGGGCACTATTAACCCGCCATTAATGGCACCTCAGTTGAGGGGAGCATCACGGGTTGTAGGTGTGACAGACACCGTGCCGACACTTTCTGCCGCAGAGCTTCACTGTCAGGCGAGTGAGGGAGAGACTGTGTGCTTTATGGCTCCACATCAGGTGAAGAGACCGTGTGTGTCATGGATGAGAGAGGATGAGGAAGGTGAGGGAGAGATGGGATCCTGACCCCCGACAGTTTCAGCGCGTCAGGTGAGAAAGAGAATATTTGGATCCAACTCTACTAGAGGGATAACATATCTCATCTGGCCTCGGAATACAGTCTCTGGTTCCCCTAAGACAGAGATGGCCAAAGTCCAGCTGGGGCGCAAGTCATGGCCCTCGGACAGATTAAATGGCCCGTCTTTCAAAATATACTATACGTATGTGGCCAGCCAAACAGTACTGATTAATTAAGCAGGACAACTTCTTCTGCTCATGGCAGTTTCACTTTCAATGCGTCCTATGTTCTGCTGCACCGTCTCTGCCCCACGTGCCCTATAGAAAATTAAATTTTGTGGCGGTGGGTGATTTTGTTATGGTGGCTCACCACAGCTGCCTGAAAGAAGTAAAACAGCATCACCAACAAAGGCCACCGGTTTAAGGAGCAATGGAAAGTTTTATTTATTCAATAGGAGATAAAACAGTTGCATTTGTCTGATTTGAATGTGATTTTTTTTTGTAATATAATGCGAGAAGCAGCTGGGCCCCCATTTTTTTTCCCACATTATCTTACTGGGCCTCCACTCAAAAAGGTTTCGACATCATTGCCCCAGGAGGAGCAGGAAAGTGTTGCTGGGGAGAGGGACATCTGGAGTACTTTGCTCAGCCTGCTGCTCTCATGACCCAGCCCTGGATAAGTGGAAGAAAGGGATGTGTGGATGGATGGATGAAGTTGTAGACGCATTCTCCCATGAATCAGTGGCAGATCAGCCTTTGACAGTCACAGCAGTCTGAGGTCAAGGCAGAAGGAAGACCTGGAGAGTTTTGCCAGAGCTCACAATGGATAAATTCTCATGACTTTGACTTTTAAAAGAAAACATTGGCTAAAACACTCCCCACGTCACAGGACATTTGGAGATCCAGTTTCTTCCACAAACATGGTGCAAGAACCTTTTGATGAGGAAAACAGAAGCTAAAATAAATGTTCTCCAAACTGAATCAGCTGGAGGCTCTGTTTCTTCCATTTGATCCTGCATCCCTTGCAAAATATATGAATATGTGTGTGTGTGTGTGTGTGTGTGTGTGTGTGTGTGTGTGTGTATAATAGACATATGTCTCTCTGATCTCTGTGTCTGTCTGTGTGTTTTAGAGTGTGCCTACAAGAAAGAGAGAGAAAGAAAAAGAGAGAGCCTATGGTGCCTTTGCCAAGTGGGGCTGCATTAAAAAAAAAAAAAACTCAATTACACAGCCAGGCTGCTGGAGACACTCTGGCTATTTGTTTGGAGAATTTTATCAGCGAGTCAGACGGTCATGAAATAGACTCCAAATTAAATGGCAGTGCTTGACTGTTGGCGCACAGCACTTTTGTAAGCAGTTAAGAATAACCAGCCATAAAGTCCTGGCGAGCTAGAAGCTGTTAATACATGGCTGTGGGATCACTTTGGTCAGCTCACATTGACATAGTGTAGTTTGTGATTTTTATTTGTAATTCTGAGCATGTAAGTAGATATACTGAAACACATGGGGGAAACAGAATGCTTACTGTAAGTTTACAATTTGTCCACAGTATAAAGATTGAGTCACCTAATCATGGTGAACTGCAGTCTTTTTTTTTTTGCTACA
Source organism: Plectropomus leopardus (assembly GCF_008729295.1). Taxonomy (NCBI): domain Eukaryota; kingdom Metazoa; phylum Chordata; class Actinopteri; order Perciformes; family Serranidae; genus Plectropomus; species Plectropomus leopardus. The sequence continues at coordinate 5,612,374 of NC_056472.1, forward strand.
TTGCACAGAAAAGACTGCCTTGTGTTGAATGAATAAAATGAGCTTGAGGTAAATCGCTAAAACCACTTCCTAATCTCTGAGTCAAGGATACTATTGTATATCTGCTGCAGTTGGTGTAATGCAAAACCTGGATTGCCATGAACATGATAGAGCTGTTTAACAGGGTTAAACACATAGTTCAAAGATACAGCGAGCTGGAACAGCGCAATCTGATCCCAAATTGTACCGAGAAAGGTCAACTGTGCACCTGTCAGTACGGAGAAGGCTGGTGGTGGTGATGGTGGTGGTGGGGTGACCAGTGCAACTCCATCTGCCCCGCACCCTAAAACCGATCTCTCAACAGATATTATCTCAGATGACAAACCGAGGTAAATGGGCTTGACAAAAAATAATGGATTATCTGACAAGTCCACAGCGGCCTGTGTGTTCCCCAGAGGGAAGTGAAAGCTGTAAAATAGATTTACAGTGAGGCTGGCCCATTGGGAGTGCTTACAGGAAAATTACACTCCGCTCACTGTCACGCACAATCAGAGTCTTTTCTTGAAATTATTTTGCACTGCAATTTCAATAATCTACCCATTGACTTTCACATTTTCACTCAGTTTACCATATGTTTCAAACAACTGTTAGTGGACTTTATTTCGGAAGCAGTTGTGAATTGCATAAAGGTAAAAAATAATGACCTAAGGAAAATTTTTGACTCTTCATAGGTAAAGGTATTTCAATATTACTAAGGACATGTTTAGAAGAGAACATCTCTTCTGAAAACAAAAACGTCTTTCCTTTGCATTTTCAAATAAATATCAGCGTTCATATGATAACATTGTGAAAACGAATCTTGTGCTCAGGGATCCGCAAAAACAATCAAAAACGCTGTAGTATGCACGCCAGACCAGTAGGTGGTGATGTAAGTTTGTAATGACACACCACAGAAGAACACCATGCACGTGCGCAAAGTGCAGCTGTGACGTCACCATTCTCACAGGATCCACACATCGCCAGTTTACATGGCGACAGAAGCGGTTTTCAGAATATTACACTCTGGACGCTAGTTTCAAAAGTTTGTGTTTCCAGGCCCCCAAAACACTGTCAATATACGGCCAAACTGCAACAAAAATGTAGCATTTCATGCAAGAACCATTGCTCAGTTGATTGAGATTGCCACAAGACATGCAGTCATTGTTTTTCTGTGCAGTGTACTTCTGGGGATGTTTTGGTTCCTAAATTTTGCTGTGGAGTGGATGCTTTTTACTCTTTGCAGGTGCAGACACACTGCAGCGGCACAGAGGGAGAGAGAATGTGTAGAAGTGGTGAATTTACAGCTCACAGCAAGTTAATAGTATACAGTCTCTGGCTTTTGTTGGGATCTATTGTCACCAAAAACTATTGTTGCATATTTGTGATCCGTCATTAGCGTTTGCCTTTTTATGACGTGAATTCTACTGTCATGTTGAACGTCCCACCGAGCCTGCTCAAAATCTAAAACTTTGTTTGAAAAACAAATAATCAAACGGTCATATTGAACAGTCAAATCTGATTCCACTGGCATAAATCTCAGTCGGGTACAGCCCTGACTAAATCTAACCTGGTGTCAGAATTACAAATGAACACAGACACACAGCGCCTAATGAACAAATCTCCTAAAACCAGATTCAGACTTTAAAAATGCTTTGCCACTTTCCACCTGCTCCATGTGTCAGCAATAAAACTAACAACAGTATCACTTTAGACCTGCTTATATCGAGATGCTGATGTCGCTTCTGCAAGTTTAGTATTTGTGCTACCTGAAGTTGAGTATAGAGTTCACATGACAACAAAATGTTTCACTGGAAAGAAATCAATCTTTCAGTTTCCATATGTTACACTCCTTCAGACACACTAAGCCTCATTACTATTTTCCTTAAAATGAATCACTGCCATCTTTGATTTATTATGTTGCTGCTGCTTCTGGTTCGGGTGAGTGAGAAACCGTTGAATCATTCCGCATGATTAGAGCATACAAATTAATTATGATGTGTCAGCTCAGAGTCAGCTCATCTCGTTCCCAGTGACAGTGCATCATGGAAGGTCAAAGGTAAGAGCTGCCAGAAGTCTTACAGTAAAATCTGTGCGGTATGAGAATCATTGCTGTTATTTCACAGCATTCTTCTCCATTTGTCGCCCAACACCTTACAAAACTGATACTCTTGGTTTTGTCTGCAGACAGATTTGCTTTTGGTTACAACATTCCCTTCACTGAGCAACAACAGGTCGAGCCAGCAGTTATGGCTCGAGGGAGGAAGACAAATTGACATCAGTGCAAGAGCTCATTAAGCTTGTCATTTCAATGACAGACATATGTTCATACCAGCCATACACACATACATCTTTTTAAATCCAGTTAAAATGAGATTTGTCATTTTTTTATTTTGAATGATCAATGTTAACTCCCCCGTATGGTGGCATGACATATATTGGGCAATAACAGCTTGTATTAAAATCTCTGGAAAATCTGCACTGTACTTTATAGCCTGAGGGACACTTTTGATTTTAACAAGGAATTCAACATCAGGTTTTGCCACTGCTGCTGAATTCTCCCACTCATGAAGTGTGCCAACCCTGTCTCCTAGAAATGATGTTTGTGTATTACTAAATAGCATTCATAATTACATTGTGGTGGCAATGATATCGCTGATTGGATTATGTTCAGAGTCAACGCTTCTGTGACTTTACGCAATAAAACACTACATTTTTGCACTGCGCTGTCAGGGTGGAAGGCAATAAAAGCAGTGTTTAGACAACAAAAGATAAGGTTGGGGGAAAATAGTGATGGCAGGTCAAATGTCAAATGTTATTTAGAAAAAGGTCATAAAAAAATGAAATAAAAGAATTGCAAGGCTGTCTATTTTTATAGACTGTCTATTACAAGAGTATGAGGATATTGTACAAATTAGTGACCCACCAATGACATCAAAACCTCAACGTAAAGTTACATAATACTGTGAAGCATTGACAGTAAATGCAAATAACCACTTGGCCAGGCTTTATGAAAGAACTTGTCATTCAAAAAACACCTTTCTTTATACATTTGAGTGGTTTGTTTCTGATGCCACCCACAACTTTACTGCTGCATCACTTTCTGATTTCCCAAACGACGGGGTGGGCTGAGCTTATAGTTACAGAACGTGTGTGCGTTAATTAAGTATTAAAAAAAATCACACTGTATATGTATACATAATTAAGATTTGTAACTGTTGAGCCCCTTTTTAATCACTGTGTATCTACCAGGCTCTGACAGGTAACAGTAACACATTTCTGCTTCCAATGCATTACCCACCACTAACTGCTTCTGTATATGATTGTCAAACTACCTGATAGCAGTGTTGCCATTTTTGTGTATTCGCACTTCAGGACTGAATTTTCAGCTTTACCAAATATAGCATGGGTTGGCTTCCTGTTCATGAAAGTAATTCTGAACTACTGTTTGAGGAGAAAGTCTCTGACTGGATCTGTTTCCCAGATGTTGTGTTTATAGTCAATGATAGTTAACAGGAAAAGAGAGATGTGACTCGCACACGACATTCAAAGCTTCTCTATAAACAGTGCTTTTCCCTGGAAACTATTAATGACCTAATGTAGGAGAATTTGAGACCCAGACTACGCAGGGGAACAGTTTTCTTGTATATCCTCTAACTTTACAGAAGCTCACCCCTGCTTCTCCAGATCCACTTCATTGCAAATCAGCTGTTTAAACTAATAGCCAATAATCACAAACATAAAAAAAGTAATTGCTTGAATTCTGTGATAAACTTATGCAGTGGTGAGTTTGACATCGCAGTGATTGAGTCCCTGGTATCCTAAAGGACAAAATGGTTGCACTCTGGGGATCCTTGAATTGGTGAAGGATTCCAGGTGCATTGGGGTTAAGTTACACTGCAGCTGTCCAGCTGAAAAAACAGACAGGCTAATACAAATGGCCAGAGAGGAGGTCTTAGTCGACTATTGTCTCTTACTGTTAAGCCGCCGCCATGTGTGTTGGTACTGATGGATATACTGTGCACATAGACTGGGCATTTAGTAGAGTTGCTTCTGTCCTACGACACAATGTCAAATACTACATATAGTACCGAAGGCCTGAAAGCTCAATACGCTGCAAAATAAAAAATTTAAAAAATGCAAAAATTAAAAAACGTGTTTGGCAACTCAACAACACACGAAAACATTATTTGATTACAGATGTGCAGCATTTAAAAAAGCACTACAAGAAGCTAAAAGCAATACAGAAACTGTTTACAGCGGACACTTAAAAGTAGTGCACATGGCTGGGACATGCTTGTTGTTGCCACTGTTTGTGACTTATGAAATTGTTGAGGGAGGCTATCCGTCATTAAAACCACATGATTCAACCACTATAATGATAAGTAAAAGGCTACTGCTGGGTTAACGTCTGCATTAGTATCTGGATCATGCCATCACAATATTCAAATTAGCCAAAATAACTTCAATTTCAATCACTTTCCAATACTACTTCATAACTACCTAATACACAAACCAAAAAGTGCTGTGTCCCCCTGGCATTATGTTTTTGGGTTGTCCGTCCATCAGTCCCATTCTCTTGAACAAGACATTTAAAGGGAATGAGGGAATTTCTTCAGATTTGGCAAAACATTCACCTGGACTCAACAATAAACCAATAAAATGTTGGTCAAAGGTCAAGGTCACCATGACCTCGTCTGTCTCATTCTTGTAAACATGATATCTCAAAACTGCTCATAATAAATGGATTATCTTCTTCAATTGCTTCATATCTGCATATAAATGTGGTTATTTCTTTAGTGTTTATTTTATCTGCTTATATGAGCTTCTTACCATCATTTTACTTATTAATTTATTAATTGTATTTTTGCACTTGCACCCTTATCTAGTAATGTACGCAGTGCTGTTTAATATTCATGCTCTAACGTTCTTAATGCTTTTAATTTTGATTATGTCACCAAGGGGGGCAGAGGAGGGGTTACATGGGAAAATACCACTCACGAATTTATTTACTAATTATGACAAAAATTCACGCAAACGACTAAGAAGGTGTCCACCTTGAAACTGTGCTGATTGTATAGATCTTCTGTGCTGCCTGGGAGAGATTTATGTAAAGCATCTGTGTGATGGAAACTGTAACTGTAGCATGACTGGTTCACAGGGGCACCTAACCACAAGGTGGAAATCCTAGTTTTCTGAATGCTCTGCATGTGTTGTCAAGTTGGTCAAGATGTTTCTTTATTTGCTTGTGATGCATTTATTTGCATGCCTTTTCTTAATTTGCAATATGTTGCGCTCTAAGGCAAGCCATATTAAAATGCATTTTGATGTTGCACATTTTCATTTAATTTGTTCATGCATTGCACTAAAAATATAACTTCAACCAACAAAGAATGCAGACTTCAAATAAGCCACGTCGATATCCCTGCAGGTGTGGAGTCAATGTGCTTATCGTTACAACCATCTTAAATACAGACATGCGTGCACTGAAAAACATCATTACAATAATGATCAACTTGAGCTTCACAGCTTTTGTTATGGTGTCTTCCATCTATGAACCATGTGACCCCTGGTTAAGAAACTGCAGATTTGCTGATCAAACTCAACAAAGGTTTCATCTGCAAGTCACTGAGTCATATATTCGTGTGAGCGCACACATGTACACCCATGGATGCACATCGCCTCAAACAGACACACGCATACAGATTCAAACAGAAGAGCTTAGGGGAGATTTGCGATCTTGTAAAAACACATTGAGGGACGAATGGCTCAGACGAGTTGCACTTGTCAAACAGCACCTGCAGCATGTGTCTTTCATGTTCTGCAGCCAGGAGAGGAATGAAGATGAAGACACGGAGAGAGTGGTTGTCAATATTAGACAGGCATTAAGCAGCCAAGTGTGTGTTGGTGGGGGGGTATTACATGAAGCTCTTGGGTAGAGCTTATGCATGTCAAAACATCTGTAAGTGAGGTCTCTGGAAATTAAGAGGTGTGTATGAAAGCTATTTCAAAATAAAGTTTGTCAAAAATATATATGACTTTTTTTTTAATCCAAATCATCACTTTACATGAGTGGATATGTTTTTATACTACAATAGAGGTTTCTATTACACAAATGTTGGGGTACTTAAACAAGTGCATAGAAATTGCCCATGTTTCATCTGTTGCATGAGAAGAATATTTGTATCATAACAATATATTATGGAATACATTATATATTTTAACACTGCAGTGGACTAAAAATCACCAGATAACATTTTTGCACATCAACTGATATCTGACTGTATTAAAGCACGTCTGATAGATTGCTAACTCTATCTTGCAGCATTTTCCAAACACATCAGGCAAAGTCAGTTTGGCACTGACATAATCCTGTCTGTCCCCAGGTGAGAGAGAATACACCGTCTTTAAGCCGCTGCTGGGACAAACGCCAAGAAAACATCCATCTCTATTTAGGAGGCCTGGCTTCTGCCTCTTGGCATGCACGCTCACTCCGTGACTGACAGCTCTAACAATATGGATTCAGCCTGCGGCACACTGTAACTATAGCCTTACCCAACATATATTAACTCTTCCCTTGTCTTTTGCTACTTGTCCCTCTCTTGCAGACTAACACCCATACATACACAACAAACACATGTACTGCATTCCCTGTTTCTCCCTCTATTCCTGTGTATCTAGTATACGACACCAGAGCAAAACAATTAACAACAAGGGGGCAAAGTTTTTACACGGTCATAGATTAGACAATAGTGTTAATTTAAAAGCAAGGGTGCATGGCATAAACACAGAAAGTCTCTTAATAAGTAGCTTGTTTTCGATAAAATGCAAACTTCAGATGCACATGCTTGTCTTGGTGTACTAGGAAGGTTTTTGTGAAAATGTATGTGTTTGGGATGTACTGAGCATATGAATGGATAAATGAAATATGGATGATGCTGCACAGAATGTGTGACAGATATTTTGACAGTTTTACTTAAATTCATCAAGATTTTTCTGGTTTTTGGATTCCTTGTTCCCTGATTCAGAAAGTCCAGGAAGCACGGCGTGAGTAACTGATACACAAATGACTTTTCTGCGGGTGAAGTATTGCTTTTAAGGGCCCTGACACACCAAGCTGACAGTCAGACAGCAGTAAATGTTGGGCCGCCAGTGAGCGTCTGTTGCCTCAGTCTTTGAGATGGCCATTGTCTGCTTTTTTTTTGTCAGTTCAGCATGTTGAATCTGCACTGATGTTAGCGGAGCCTGTCAGTGGATAAAATCAGTTTGATTGGTCATTCAGCTCAGCGCATGAGAGGAAAAACAGAAATGAAGAAGTAAACGAGAGCTAAAGTCAAGAGTGAGTCAGACTGAAACTAAGTATTTAGATACATTATGTTTGTTTTTCTTTAGCCATCAAGCTGTCTAGCAGAAATGTTTTTCTATGGTTTGTGTTATTGCTAACTGGTGCACTGTAAATGTGCTTTGTTATTTCAACACTGAATGATAATGTGTTAACTGGCTAATTAGCGCCATGACGGTCTTATGGTTTCCTTGTTAGGATGACCATTACAGACAGGAGTTACTTTCTCTCACCCTGGTGTAGAACATACGAGGTGGTTGGCTGTTGGCTGATGACTTTGCAGAGTACTTATGTGCACTTGTGCAACTTTTTTGCTGAGACAAAGGTTATACAACAGCTAGTTTTTGTTGCCACTAGTTCTTTGATGTTGGTTTGGTGTGTCTTGGCCTGTGTTAAGTGTTTTAGAGAACCTGGAAATGCACTATTTAAGTCTCATCTATTATTATTAAATTGTTCCTCTTTTCCATTTGTTTTTCAGAAATACAGGACAGGCTCAGCCTCTAAACTGCATCTCAAAAGTTGGTTTGGGTTCATCTTTGTAATGACAGATGGCAGAGCTTTGGGCCTCTAGCAATTTTTGTCATTATCTTTGGTTCACAATCTTTTTTTTTCCCAGCATTGTGCAGATATTGTCCAAATTGGTGTGGAATTTAGGACTACACGATTTTGATGCACACATGAACAGATTATTTGATTGGATGGAACAATCTAATTATTCTTTCATTATAATAACGACCAATGATTAATTGTTGTTGTCAGCATTTGTTCTCATTCAAATAAACACATGTTGAAATAAAACGTGAGTGTAAGTGATGCACGTCGACTGTTTGGTAGAGTGGTACTGATTATGGAACGAGATGTAAAATCAACGTGTAAACACCAACTTCCTCTTCAGCAGCTGTGTTCCATTCGGCTCTGACATCTCTTACATTACTGCTCTATTACAGAACATATTGAGACAATTGTATTGTATACTGTGGAATATTGCTTTTGTGTGTTTGTTTAAAGTTGCATTTGTAGTATTTTTTGGAAAAGCTAACTGAGTGGAACAAAAGTAATTTACCATGACTTCATAGTTATAAAACAAATTATATCAAAATATGTCAAAGAGGAGTTACATCAAAGAAACACAGACAGCTGATATCTGAAATCAGAGGGTTCTTAAGTTTTTCAGTCCAAGGACCCCCTAGCTGAAAGACAGAGGGAGCAGGGACCCCCTATTACATATACTGTATGAAACCAAGGTAAATACTAAACTGGCTCTACAATGATGTGTAGTGTTGCCTAACAAACCACCTCACTTGCAAAATGTCACTAAAATTAAGACATACTGACCAGGAAATGACTCAAAATGATAACAAAAAGAACACAAAGATGCAAAGAACTATAAAAATAAAATAGTTATAAATAAAAATAACTATGAAAATGGGCAAAGCAGACACAAAGAGACATAAAACTTCAAAGAGACCCAAAACAACCACAAGAAGATACACAATGATTGAAAAGTGACAGAAAACCACAAACATACATACAATTACCTCAATAGGACACAAAACTAGACTGAAAACAAGATTGAAAAGCTACACTATAGAGGAACTGTTCTGAACTGTAATCCAATACATGCCACCACCACATACTGCAGTGCAGGTCATGGTTTTTTGCATATTTCTCTGAGATGAAGTTGAATACTGTGTGTCAAACATGGAGAAAACCCTTTTTTTCATGGTTGATGCTGCTGGAGTCAGACCTGCATCTAAGTCATGTGTGATGGAGAAGAATTTGCTGGGCATGTGGATACACCTAACATACCAAAAAACCAAAGGGTCCAAGTACAATTATGAAGGAGACTGTCTGCAATACAGTAAGAGTGCATAGTTCCTAGATCCTGATGCATGATGATACAAGTTTTCTGGAGTCGACATCCGTAGACAGCACTATAAATCTTACCGATAAGAAAGTTTATGTATAATAAGTGTTTTCTTAATCCCTTTGTGCTGACTCCCAATGGTTAACCTTTTCACACCTACAGGAGAGAAGAACTCCTTCCTGAATTTGTGATTTTTATGAAGTTATTATAGTTTTTTATACTTCTACAGCAACACTCAAACAGCCTAAGAAAGCAAATAAGCAAAAGTTGTTGTCACGCTGTCATCCATCCAACCATTTAAGAGATCAGTCCAATGAAACTTACAGACTCTGAGGCAGCAGCTTTCATACCAGTGTGTCATTACCTAACATCAGTTTGACAGGGCCACACGTCTGCATATGGAATTCAAATCATCATTCTTCTTCCTTCTTTTAGAAGATGGCAAACTCTGGTTTGTAGGGGGTTGTAATTGAGACATTTATGGTCAATACAAAAAATATACACTAAAAGTTATCAAATGTAATTTTACTTTAATGCATTCCTAGATTTATTACTGAATAATAGAAGCTAAGATGCCTTTGTTTGCCGTGAATTCTCCTCTAAATCTCATCCTTTTTCCAAGTAAGCCTACAAGAAGCTGGGATGTTCATTATGTCTGAGTTTGTGTCTGCCTATATTTACATGTTAAAAGCTATTTTTGTATTAAACTTGAATTATTTCTGTCAAATAAATATCAATACTTACCAAAATGAGAGTTAACAGTTCACCTATGTTCAGCAGTTATTCAAATACTTTATAGAGGTTTCTTAAGCCCTCAGATTCAAAACAAGATTGCAACAACTTGCGGCTGTCTGCAACATTCTGAAAACAAGACAGTTTACACCAATGCGACAAGACAACTCTGTAGTTCCATTCGAAAATCCAACTTTTATGGTCCAAGTAACTACTGTGACCCACCGTCTGACACCAACATTGAGGACTGAGGCCAACATAGCTGTCAACAACCACAGGGATGTAAACTTGGCAGGCTTGGCAGGAACAAAGAGCCACTTTGTAGTGGACTTCTGCATCTACATATTAGGCTCTAGGTATCCTCCTGCATTTGCTGTTCACATTCTGGGATACCGTGACGTCCACACAAGCACATGGTGGGATGGCAATGCATGTGGTTGTGTTTAAGAAACAAAAGAACGTGGCAACTAACACCGGGCATCAACACACACACATGCTGGCTAGGATAGTTAGGATTAGGGAAAGAAAGCATATGGGATGGGAAGCAAACACCAGACTCCTGATGAAAGTCAGGAGTTTGTCGGACCCATCCACCACCATTGCCATCAGCCCGTCCACCCTATAGGCACTCTCGCGCTCTTTATATTATGTTGTTACCGGCAGCGTTACAAACTGATGGCTGTCCTGCCATCCATCAAGAGCACATCACAGGTTCCATCTGGTGGCATTCTCAGCCAGCACTATCCAGTGGCATATTATGCAGATTAAAAAAGTGGCTTTTAGCATCCAGATCTTACGCCAAAAGCCCTGACAAAGTGACGGTATTCGATGACTTTGGAATGAGAACGGGCTACAATGCCACAGCAAGCTAACATGCCTGCTTATGAGGTTGTTACTGTTACAAGCTGATTTGCTGGTGAAACAGGTGACTTGCCTTACATTCTACAACCAGCCACTGGCAACTTGACGAGCTGAGGCAACAGCCATCCTGAGTTTAGCTGAGATCGGGCAGCTCACACAAGTACAACTTTTCCTTTTAGCAGTCTAATATGGTTTTGTCTTGTCACAAATCTTTATTCTGCACTGAGCTATAGCCTACTCTCGTGAAGAAAAAAAAATTCCAGTGGATTTTGTAATGGGCTTAATCAGATGTGGCATACCTCTGCATTCAACGGCATCAACAGGTGGTGTATAGCTTTCAAAAACAATGCTCCTGTGCCTGAAATCAATGAAACAAGTTGAAATGGCTGCATTTTACAAAGAATCCCTTGCTGATGCTGCATAAATAATACTTGCATGTAAGCACAGTAAAGATGGCCATGTGGTTTCACATTTCCACTACTCTTAGTGAAAGAGAGCTTAAAAATATCCTGTACGGTGAGCAATATGCTTCTTTCATGTCAAAGTTAGTGTACTTTAAAATGAAACTGTAATTGTACTACAGAAAATACCAATAAAATCAAATGAATATGAATTAATAACATCAAATAATGAGAATAAAAGCAGAGTTTCTGCATCGATATCTTTCAGCACACTTCTCACATTCTTGGTCCAAACCAAAAATTTTGAGTCAATAGTGTTTACTTTCTGTACACGATATCTCTTTACCCTTTTTTTTTTTTTTTTTTTTTTTAAATATGAATAACAATAATAATTGCACAACATGTACGTGTCAGTGAGCACTCTTAATCCTCATTTTGACAGCCTAACAGGGTCATGGTTGGTTGAGATTGGTCTTCTTGGTTGAAGTTACGGCAAAGTATTCAATGAGAGCTGTGTATCCAAGCCAGAACACACACAAAGTTCAGCTTGGATAATTTTACTTGAGCTAAACTGTCAGACAAATCCATGTCTTGCCTCCAGGTACACCTCGTGCCCTGCATTCCCTGGAACCCGCTGGAAGGCAGACCAAACAGTGACTGACATGTCTCCACTGTTCAACTGCTGTCGGCGGAGAGCGACACCATTGGAGAATATTAATAGAAATACCTGTGGTTGATGAGTGATGTATAGCCCTCCCCCACTTTTTCTTCTCTGTCATGCTCTGCCTCCTCTGTCTGCCATGGGCACATAGCTGCTGGGGAGATACCGAGGACACAGTTGTAAACACAAAGGTTGCTCTCTGCTTCTTTTACTCACTTAATTGTTGACACTGAGAATGAGGGATGGCTTGTCAGGTGTCACCAAAGCAGCCTCATAACTACACACACTAGAGCAGCTCTGGGACGTTGAAACAAGTGGCTGCTGTGGAGGTGACTTAACAGCCATCCTCATTCTGAAGTCATGAAACATTGCCGCTTTGACAGTGCTTTCTGCGTACGATCCTGATGCCAAAGGCACTTTTTGCAACCGCCTGATACACCCCTGGATTTCATCAGCGGAGAACGTGGTTGGACAGAACCGGTCGCATTGTTATTATTTGTCAGCAGATGTCACCTGCTGCACCAGCCCTACGTCACTTGAGAACGCGGCTGCTTCGAACTTGTCACGTGCGCATGATAAACCACAAAATATTGTCAGGTTCCATCGCTGCCAGTAACAACTTACTATACAGAGCGAGAGGGTGCCTATAGGGCAGGTTGTGGGGGGAGTGGGGGGGTGTCCAACCAAGAGTTTGTTGTTCGCTTCCTGTGTGATGTGATGGTTTTTTCTCTACACCGTACTATATGCCTCCTTCCCCTTATCCTAACCATCTGTGCCTTTGTTGACTAATCATAACAATCAATGCCAGCAAGTGTGTTTGTTGATGTCCTGGCATAAGTTTCAATGTGATTGTGTTGACTAAACAAAACCATGTGCCGCGTCATCCCATCATGTGCTTGTGTTGACATCACACCAGCCCGGAACATCAACAGCATATGCAGAAAGATACCGAAAACATAATATGTTGATGCAGAAGTCCACTGCAAAGCAGCAACATGTGAAGACTTGGGAATGAGAACTACTGAGCGGAAAAGATGCAGGAATATCTTTAACAAATTACCAAAGTGAAAACATCTGAAACTTTTTTGCTTTCACCAGAGTTTTGTGTTTAGTATTATTTTGGAAATATGAGACAGTCCTGGTAAAAAATGGCCATAGGGAGTCTGCCACATTGACTTCTGATACTACCACAGGAAGCAACACATTTTGACTTGAAGGGGCAGGGCTGGCAATGTTCTTTATTTTTCTTACTGTCAACAAATCCAAGGAAAAGACCACAGTGCAAAAAGTCAGCTGCCAAAAACAAGAAAAAAAGAGGGAATTATTACCTACAAAAAGACAGACTATCTGCCAACAGAACACGAAAAATTTCACTTTTTCTTTTAATCAAGTACAAATTCTTATCTCAAAGAACCCACTGATATCTAATACCCAGTTCAGCCAGACTCAAAATAAAGTACACACTATTGTCTTGAAATGGGGTTTTAGAAATTAATTGTGCGGTACTTTTTGGTGGGACAAATCTAATGATTAAAAATGATTTCTTTCTTCTTTTTTTTGTCAGAAAGGGAAAAAAATACCGTAAACCCTAAAAAACACATCATATCACACCATAACGTGTGTGTCAGTCAGCAAGTCCCACACCATATGATTATCATGTTAACTCTGTTTACACCTACATTCTTGCTTTTCTTCAGCCTCCATTAATGATTTATGGCTGATGACGATATGTTAGACCACTTTGCTGTTCCAAGCTTAATTTGTTGTCTGCTTTCATAATGCTGCCTTTATGTATATAATCACTCTCTGTGTGAACCAGGAGGCACTCATTTAAGAACATAAGTTGTGAAGTGGCTGTAGTGACACTTTTTGACAGCTAAAATTAATCACATTTAGGTAATAAATTGCCCATAAGTGACTCATAGTTATCGGTGTTTTTGCCAAAATACTTCCTGCTCAGTATGCCTACTAATTGGCATCACATCTTGAAACCCCTGATACAACTGTCTCCCCACACAAGTCACTTAAGCTGTATATTTGTCTTTTAAAGAAAAGAACAACCAGCCTATTTAAACAATGAATTGCCCAACATGTACAGACTTCTGTGGAACTCAAAAAGTCAACTCTACTGGTATTACTCTATGACATAAACTGAATATAAAGATGGTTGACGCTCCCCCTCTATCCCTACTATACTTAAGTAAAGCTAAATATACCCTGGATATGGCCACTGCCATCTTGCAGTGGTGAAGTCTGCCCAGTAGCGATATCCACAGTGGGGGAGTTCCCGCTAAAAACACCCGTCTGACCAATCACGGAGGCAAGTATTGGCTGTCACATCTCTCAATCATGGCCGAAAATCCCTTTTTTAAAACCAAACTTATTAACAAACAGGATGATGAGAACTACTTTCAGTGGCAGAAGCCATCTTTGGGAAAAATGTATTTGGCATTCTCTTTAAGTTTTTAATTCAGTCTATGTCCCATTCACTAACATAGAGGGGCAGGCTTTATGATCTATACTGCAGACAGACACCAGGGGGCGATCAAGATTGAAAAGTTACACTATAGGGGAACTGTCATGCTGTCCATCTTTATATACAGTCTATGGTATATGCGCATTAGATAAGTAATAATATTAAATGTAATAGAGGAAACCAAAGCATAATTTCTGGGTGTGCCACTAAATTAGAGTGTGTGTTAGAGTTGGATAGTTGTGTTAAAATATGTGGCATGCCCTAAAAACCTGATCACTAACCATCTTGCTAAATGGTCACTTCAAAACTCAGTGTAAGACTCGGTCATTGTGGGAGTCAATTTGGATTGTTTTAATGGGGTTGCTACAGGCAGTATATGAGCTGACCTCATGCAGTAAATCATTTAGTAGTCTTTGCAAACCAAACCAAATGCCAAGAATTATTTGCAGCAGCTACTTGATCCAGGTCTGAAAGAGGCTTGCTGGTGTAGAGAGGACATGTCATCAACTACAGTTACTGAATTAATCATAGAATTACGTCATTACAGACTGATGTTAAGGCTGGTGATTTGTAGTCGTGTTGGACATTACAACACCAGCCCATGTTAAGTGCAGTGACCCACCTGTTCTCCCTTTATAAAAACACAACTTGAAAAACTTTAACCTGTGAGAAATGACCTCTCAAAGTTTTTGAGACTGCACATTATTCGGTATCTCCTTCCGCAAGCTGTTTCCATGTTTCTCTTGGTAAGCATACACTGGCTCATCCAAAGATAACAGAGGTAATGCAGAGGTGAGACTATCCCTTTTTTATTATCTGACAAAGTGCAAAAGAAAAATAGAAATGAGATGACTTGATTAAAGATGAGAAAATTGATAACACTTCAATAAATTGAGCTTATTGAATAAATATAAGCTTGTTCCAAAGTCAACGTGATGAAGATACAGAGTGAAAGCTAACCTGGCCCACAGCAGACCTTTAAAAAAGGCTTGAGTCGAGGCGTTCGCTATTCAAAATGTTTCTAGTCCCACTTAACAGCATTCCGGAGAGAACATTCCACATCATCCACATACCTAATGATAACAAATAGCCTATTATTACACACATATAAAGACACTAATGATCTGTCAAGAAGTAGACAGACATGCAATTAAATTTGCTGCCTAGCATTTTACTGCAGGCACAGCAGACAGTGTGGTCGTAGTGCGGGGCTACCCAGACTCCAAAGGGGCGCTGCTGTGTTTCCTCTCACTGAACCATGTCCGTGGTTGGCCTCTAAATGCCACCCTGGCAACAAGAGCGGCGCAAACCTGATGCTGATATTTTCGCTGGTTGACAAGATCATAAGGGTGCAGTGAGTCATTACTAATGATAGGAAGAAAAGTGATACAGAGATCTGGGGAGTGGCAACATGGAGAGAGGTTGTGTGCACATTTGTATGGTAGATATGAAGCTACAGCCAGATACCAGTTAGCTTGGCTTAGCCTGGAATCAGCTGTCTTTGCTCTAACAGGAGAAAAGACAGCCTCAGAGCCTCTTAATAATGGTGCCAAGTACAATAACTCAAGTGTTGCACTGATGCCGTGGTCCTACCCGACGCAAATTACTACTGCCATTATTTGTCATACCTCCACTATTTTCATAGACATTTGATTTTTTTCGCCACATACATAAACTACCACATTTGCATGTAAAATGACATACCATCATAAATTACATTTATTAATTTTTATGTCTTTTGCCATGGTTTTATGTGATGTCATTGTTCCTATTATTGTTGTTTTGCATCTCTACCCCTCTCTCTCTTTATCTTTCTCTTGCTCTCTCTTTCCTATGTATCATTTTGTCATCTATTGTAATTTTACTGGTCTTTACGACATCTATTACACATCTGTCCATCCTGGAAGAGGGATCCCTCCTTAGTCACTCTTCCTGAGGTTTATACCATTTTTTTATCCCCCCATTTAAGGGTTTTTTTAGGGGAGTTTTTTCCTTAGTCACAGGACAGAGGGATGTCATATGCTGTAAATCTCTCGGAGGCAAACTGCGGTTTGCAATAATGGTTTTAAAACTAAAACTGAATTGAATTGAAATCAAAAACAAAAGCTTATGGTTTCATAGGGGTTAGTGTTTCCCATAGAATGACATTGTATGTGCGGCAGTAATTAAGTAAAATTCTGAGGTATCTGCTTTTAACGACGTCTTTTTTTTTCCGTGTGCAGCAGTTTGTCACTCTATATTATTCCAACAGCCCTCCTAATGAACGGTCAAGCTCTAAAATCTATTTGGTGGTGGCATATGTTTTAATTGTGGTGGCCCAACACAAGTAAATGACAACATGTTCTGATTGTAAGTTGTCAGATATTGTCGCTTTGTCAGTGGACTTCTGCGTCTACATACTGCGCTCTAGGTATCCTTCTGCATGAGCTGTTGATGTTCTGCGATGCCGCTACTGACCCTGGGATGTCAACAAAAGCACATGGCCGCATTATCAACTGACAATGTCCATCTGCATATCATGCTAGTGCGGCAGGTGCTGTCCCACCATCTGGTTGCTTATCATACAGCTGCGCATGGTGACTTTCGGTGTTGGGACCTTGAGCAAAAATTACTGCAAAAGCAGCGGCATCTGACAACTTCAGAATGAAAACAAGCTGTAAAGTAATGTGTGGAAAACCCTGGCTCATGTGTCTGGCTATTTCTCAAAGAGGCACAGTGCTAGCTGTTTCTGACTCCGGTGTATCCTCAAACAACAGTTCATTTGATATCCTACAAAAATGCATTGATGTCTAATGACTTAGTATGTCACAAATGACATAACATACTTAACATAAAAATCATGTATAGGAGGTTTATGATGTGGAAAAAACGTGTACCCTTGGTCAGTCTTCAATTTGATGAATAACAGAATAAACTTGAAGAGCCACAGTTGATCTTACTTGAATATGTGTTTAATAAAACACAAATCAGATCCAAGAAGCTCTTGGTACAGCATGTACATAGACAAAGACATGCCAAAAACTTAAAGGAACAGACAATGACTCCACAATGACTCTACATTAAACACATCATGCAGATGTGTCTAACGTTGGAGTCTAAACATCTCCAAGGTCTTGATATTACAGCGTCTTAACCTTCAGACACCCTGGAGCCTTCCTCACATGCCTTTATGCCAACAGTGAAGGACTCTGAGACCTCCAAAAATGCCCAAACCATGACCATGGATGAGTTATACATTCATACAATTACTTCTTATGAAACATGTATTAAACTGTAACCAACCACAACCCCTCCCCAGGGATCAATATATTATTTCTGATTCTGATTCTGGTTTTAGGCTCCAAATAAAAGAACTGGACATAATTTTGCCAAACCTTAAAAAAAATTTGAAAATGGTGCATCATTGGGAGGTCTGTCAAAGTGTTGACTGTCACTAGCACCGTGTGTGTTTTCACTGTAAGAACTTGGCTGGTGTTGCTTTAAGCCAAACATAAAGAGCTACATTACAATAACTACAATGAATGAACATCTGTCAGTGTCAGTGACTAGCTCAGATCTTTAGCTTTAGGCCTGACCTACACTTTACCTCACGCTGTATAACCAAACAAGCTGTGATGTGGCCATTGTTTTGTGGCTTCTTCATAACAGCACCCTATAAAAGCTTGGCTGACACCGAAACTGAATAGCCACAGTGCTTTCTGACAGCACCGGCCTTTGTTCGAATAAGAAAAGTTAAAGATCCCTAAGGATGGAGCCTCTTGGCCGCATCGTCTCTCCCTCTGTACGTGACAGACACACCGGGCCAAAAGGCCAGCCGAGACAGAGACTGCTGAGAAAGAAAGGCGAGAGCTGGAACGAGGTAGAGTGATGACAGATCGGGAAATGAGGATGCAAGAGAGACAGAGCTGGATTCTTTAAGTCAGAGCAATTGCATGCACTCTTTGTGCTATTAAAAAAAAAAAAAAAACTCTCTCACATGAATGTATGCAGGATGCACACACACACATAGCTGGCTTTTTTTTCTCTTATCTCAGACTCCCATGCCAAGAGACCCTGTCATGCCCCCAACCTATGAGCACCCACATCTATAATTAGCTTAAAGGCACACCTACTTACCACCCACGTAACAAGAACAAATGATCCAGCATAATTGCACATTTGACATGTTCAGACAAAGACCTCCAGGTTCAAAGTTCTTATTTTCTCATGAGGTAGAGCATTTGTGTATTCACAAGGAGGCAAAAGTTACAAAAGGCAGCAGGGAAGACCAACTGGACATACAGATACACATACAGGTAGAGGGGAGACAAAAGATCGGACATTATATAAAGAGTTGAGAGAGACCAGAGCAAATCCAGAGACAGAGACGAGGATAAGCTGGGCAAAAATGTGAAAGAGAAGAAATGAAACTAAAAACTGAAGAGGAGGAATGTGGCAAGAGCAGGTGATGCCACCAAATCATGATAATGATATAAAAAGACAGACAGCAATAGCTATGGGATGGAAAGATGGTAACATATATTATAAAAGGAAAGCTGTCGGTCTTTGAAAATACATGGGAGAGCATTGTGGACTTTTTCAAAAAAAAATGTTGATAAAGACCAATAAAACCAAAGACAGGGCTAGGTTCCAAGGCAATCTGAAATAAGAATATTAAGTGCTGTAACCCATGTAATTTTCAACATAATGTACATTATAACTACTGTTAAAGCATTTTATTTCCAACTCTGATTTTTTCTTTTCTTTTCTTTTTTTTTCCTTTTATTGTATTTTATCTTATTTTATTTCATTTCATTTTTCATTGCTGCTGTTTCTTTGTTGTTGTTTCGTTTTTTTGGTTGGTTTTGTTTTGGTTTTTCATATGCCTTTTAATTTTATGGTATACCAAATTTGCTGCCCAAACTTGTTTTATTTATATGCAATATTTGTTATCATGAAAAACCCCAATTAAGACTTTGTTTAAAAAAATGATATAAAAGACAAACATCAATTACGCCTATCAAACACAGAAGCCAACATGACCATTCCTTGTTTGAAATGACGGACTAATACATAGTAATACAGTGCTTGCAGTGCTGAAATTTCTATATCTATTTATATTAAATATTTCAATGGAGTCCTTCACCCACAAAATCACCATTTGCGTATCAATTACTAACCCCGTGTTATGTCGTAAGAAATCTATTTTCACGTGCCTCCAGTGAATGAGGAATCCTGAAATGGAGAAAATTCAAGTACAAGGTACAAGGTCAAAGTACAAGGCAGTGACATTTACCACTGGAACACTATATCAAACATCCATTTACAAACTGACACCCAACTTGTGCAGTATAATCCAAGTCTCATCTATCAAGTCGTGCGCTCAGTGCCTCTCAAACATACACTTTTCCATTAATACCATACTATTTGCGTGCATGCTTTTGATCTCTAGTCAGTGGAATGCAGGTGCAACTGCATTTCCTTCATGTATCCAACATAACATGAGCTGAGGAACTGATACTGATACAAATGGTCATTATGGGGCCCACACTCAGAGTGCGTAACAAAAAGAAAATACTCACTACCTTTCCAATCATTATTAATCCCTCTGAAAAATAAAACAACAATGTCCCACACTAGCCTGTCTGTGCAGTAGCAATTTCTTTATACTTAATTCACAGATTCATTCATATAATTCAAGACAGGTCCATCAGCTTCAGCTTCCATTTCAGAAAAAACATGGCCAGTCTATGATTAGATATTGTGGTGTGCAGATATGGAATGGTAAAGCAGACATTATCAAAATATTATCATCTAAGATCTAAAAAGAAATTGTCATTATTGTTGTCATTTGTTCATGATGTTTGATTATTTCTGGATGTGTGTATATATATATATACATACATCCAGAAATAATCAAACATCATGAACAAATGACAACAATAATGACAATTTCTTTTTAGATCTTAGATGATAATATTTTACCATTTGTATTGTGTTCTATGTTCTTCTTGGTTTTTATTGGATTTATGTTTCCTGATTGGTTACGATTTTTGCTCTTTGTTGTCATTTATTTTTTGGGGAGGTCTGTTTATATAAGCCTCTGGCCTTTGGCCTTTCGTAACACATTTATTTAAGATTCAACCTGGATTTTATGCAGTTTTTAATTGTGGGCAAATATTTACAGATAAATACACCCTAACAGTGGGTCATAACTGATGATTAAGAGAGATAACTGCATAGAATACCTTTAAAGATTTCTGTGTTTGGAAGACATGAATGAGGACCAATACAGACCGGGTTGGGAAGTTCTAAATAGATGTTGGAAAAAAGTTTTTGATTTTGTTCTTTTTTGTGGAATTTGTTGGAAAATATTTAATAATGCCTTTTCCCTTTAATTGACAGGTGTGCAATCGCTTTTTGCTCTGTCTAATTATTCTCTTATCTTTCTGGCAGCAAACACGGCTTCCATATCACTAGTAACAAAACACAGAAAGACAACTGAAAGCCTCCAGTTCACATAATGTTAATCACGTTGTTTCACCTTCCCACAGTTACAGGCCAATGTAATGCTGTGCAGTTACACTGTAAAGCGATTGAGAGTGAAATGCCGCAGAGAGTTAAGATAATGACATTTAAGCCGGGGTCATTATATTCAGGAAGTTGTAACATACGACATCTGCCCCTGGTCACATCATCAGCCTCTCCGTGCTCTCACTTTGTGACATCTGTTATTAATGCTGAGCAAGCATATGGGAAACCTTGATGAAACTCAACGCTTTGGATTCATTCACAATAAAACAGCCAACATCTCTAATTGGCTTTTAAGATGGTTAAATCTCCTGACAGAAATCACGCTGACGTATCGGAAAAATCTCTGCGGTGCCACAGTCGACTGTTGGCCAGTTCCAAGTTTGCATGCTTAACTTGGATGCAGTTTACATCCATCTCGCTACAATCTGATTGTGCAACCATATTTGTCAAAGGGGGGCTCTCGTTTCCAGTGCCAATGATAACACAGCTAACGTATTACATGCAAAACTATCGGATGGAAATACTGTTAGTGTAAAAAAAAAAAAAAAAAACTCTCTAGTTCTCTGATGCTGGCCATGTTGACTGTGGTTGCTAAGTGACAATCTCTTATCTGGATCAGCATTTATCCACAGAGGTAAATAAAATATGTCTGTGTGTGTGTGACCCAAGTTCAAATGCTGACAGCAGTACAGTGTTCAAGAGCTAAACAACACAGAAACAGGCTCCAGACAATGAGAGGGGTCCAGTCGTGGCCGCGCGGTGCCCGGCCTGTTGAAATAGCGGCCTCAAATGCAGTAAATATTGACTTTGCTAAGCCACTGTTTACCTTTGAGGCTTCTCAGAGAAACTACAAGGCAATTCATGTTTGATTCCAGCCAATTGTGCTGGTTTTCAGAAATGGAGTGCTACATTGTAAAGCTCACAGTGTATTTTAGGGTGTTTGTATGAAGTAGTCCTCCCAAAAGATTTAATTGCACTGTACAGGAGTCATTCTGGACATGCAACGACTGCAATCTGCACGCTAAGGAGGCTGAATGCAAGGAAAGACAGTTTCCATTGTGCCACTCTCCGTTTAAACCCAGACTTACACAGTGGCTGACGCCTGAACCCCCTCCCTCCTTTTAGTATAAACTCAATCCAGAACAGATAGCGGGTGGCCTGCCAAAACGCCAGCTCAGCATTATTATCCTAATGTATGCTCTCCGTACAGATGTTGTTATGTTGCACATACAATGACTGCACTGGATTAGAGTCTCTGATTTTAAAGGTGGAGCAACTATTTCACTTGAATCGGAAAAGTTAGAGACTTCAAGATGTCACTCATTGAATGTCCTCATGTTTCACTGCGTATACATACCTTTGTATGATAAACACATGAACTAATGCCTTTGCACTCCGCTGACATCGTCTCGCCTTTGACACAGAAAAATGCTCTTGAAAGTCACTGGTGTGCATTTAACTTCAAGGACTATAAAAAAAATGTTTTGCTAGGCATTATATAAAGGGAGGTGCCATGATGATAAAAAGAGAGAAAAAAACAAAAACGCAGTGAACCTTGGGTTGTTATTCACCTGTCAACTTGAACAAATACATACCTGGGCATATGATGTGGTGCTTCAAGACAAAAATAACAGTTCTGATTGATGTATTATTGAAACTAGAAGAACTTGGCAGAAGAACATTCTTGTTTGTGTCTAAACTGCCCTTTGAGCACATTTCTATTACATGTAGTGTTTAACTTTGGATTGCAACACAAAAAAGGATAAATACAAACTATAACAAAAGATTTTCTATTAAAAAGTTTCCTTATTTTGGTAAAATCATAGGAATAAGTCCAATTATCATCTGTTAATCAGTTACTCACCTCGTGTTATGTTGAACTTAAGAGGAAAACTTTGTTTTTCTCGCATGCCTTCGCGGTGGACAAATCAAAAAACTGACAAAAGTCTCAATAAACTTAAGACATTATAGTCTGCGCTAAAAAACAGCAAAACTATTTAAAACATCTGTATACAAACTCTCACACACCTCGTGCAGTATAATTCAAGTCTTATTCATCCAGTCATTTGCTCGGTACTTCTTAAACAGAACCCTT
Source organism: Plectropomus leopardus (assembly GCF_008729295.1). Classification (NCBI taxonomy): domain Eukaryota; kingdom Metazoa; phylum Chordata; class Actinopteri; order Perciformes; family Serranidae; genus Plectropomus; species Plectropomus leopardus. Next base: position 5,635,337 of record NC_056472.1, read on the forward strand.
TCTAACTGGGACTAAGGGGAAAAATTAATCGATGCTTTCTTCGAAGCGGGACTCCAGTTCCTCAGGTTTATTCAGTGGAGTCAAGCGGGAAATAAAGGCTTTCTTCACAAATTCACTTTAACATATGGTGAGTAATTGATAAAGGCTACAAATGGTCATTTGGGAGCTTAAGTATTCCTTTAAAGCTGCACTAAACAGTCTAATCGGCTGAAGCCCTGCATGCAGTAAAAAATCAACATGTGGGGCGCCTGTCGGCTCAGTGGGTTGAGCGGGCTCCCGCATGTCCTGGCCGCAGCAGCCACAGGTTCAATTCCAGCTTGGCCCTTTGCTGCATGTCGCCTCCTCTCTCTCTTCCCCTTTCACACTTACGCTGTCCTGTCGAATACAGGCATTAAAAAGCCCAAAAATTAATCTTAAAAAAAAAAAAAAAATAGTTCAACAAGTTATTTTGCCTAGTAAGCTTATTTGCTAAGTGCACTGTATCACATTATATGAATATTTGCAACTAAACAATGCACAAAATCCATGTTAAGCTTAGAATTAGCATTTCATATGAACTTGCTACATATGGTGAAAGTGTTGACCTTAACAACTTGAACATATTTCTCATAGACTGGCAAAGTCACACAGCTGCTAGTGGCATTTAACGTCTGAGATGGGGGGGTCTTAATATGTAGCAACCACGATCCCCAGCAAAGAGACGAAGCTTGTAAACATTTTGCATTTAGCAACAAAAGAGCCAGAAATTTCCCTCAGGAGTTTGCAAAATCCAAAATAGAGCAAAAAAGAGGGCAAATATTAAACATATACTTATCAAGGAACCAGAAACATAACTCCAAATTAATGCTAATGTAGCTCCATATCTGCTGATTGTGTATAGGCCAAAAAAAATTCATTAATACTGATGACATATAGCATTTTGGCCTGTTGAACATGCAGCAGAATTCATATTCAATGCACTAGGTGCCAAATACTGCCCAACCATTATGGTACAATCCAGACAGGTTTTGTGGTACATTATTAGAACTATTACGGAACTTGTACGCAATTGAGATCAATGTTTGAATGACAAAAAGCCACCACTTTAACAAACAGATGAAGCTAGAATTGTGATGTATTCCGTGTCCGAAGGAGGCATACAAGAGGTGCGTCAATGTAAATTCCTTCGTTCTTACCGTGTGTTTCAAGATAAAATGGATGGCTGCAGTACATCATAGTGAAATTCCATTTAATATAAAGGACTGATTCGCTTTGTCAAGGAGGCCGTGTCATAGTGTGATGAACGAGTAGAAAGACTTCATAAATACCCTGGGAGAATAGCACTGTGGCTGGGACAAACGCCCAGGATCCACTTAGAGAAACAGGAAGATTTATGGGCCAGAAAGAGAGAGGAAAAGAGAAAAGCCATAGAGAAAGTGTGAGGTAGAGGACAAGAAGGAAGACAGTGACAATTGTTCCTTTAAAGTAGAATGAAATACAGAGTTGTATGATATAATATGATATGCAAGGTTATGTATGCATGTTATCCCCTCTCTTAAACACACTATTTGACTTACAAAAAATCCTTTGCCTGTAAGTCATTTTCTAAAGCACCTTTTATGGTCTGAAATGCAGACAGGTCAGCTTTCACTGAGGCAATAAATTTAATAATGCTGCAAAAAAAATGGTAATGATCTCTTGGCTGTCACGTACAGAGAAAAAGTTTTACAACAAACATATCAGTGCTTTTGTTAGAACTACAGTCGTGCCCATTGTGGAAACAGATGTAAGAAATAAGTATTGAGGCTGAAACTGTGAATTGCATTCTGTTGTGAAAGTTTATTCCTCACCTTGAAAACAAAAGTTTGACAAAACAAACTAAGTACAATGAGGTGTAATTTGTTCGGCAGGTGCAACAGACTTGTAGGTGAGTGAAGGAGTTGTCAATCAAGCACAGTGCACACACACACACAAACACAGGCAACAGCATTAAAATCACCTGTGTGAGAGAGCCATTGGTGTGCAGGGCCTTTCAAAGAGCAATTAACCATAGCCATGCTACAGTAACCAATGACAACCCTTTTTTGGTTATCTTCAGAAAACCCTTACCTGACAACACATACATTATTCAGTACACTGGAATAAATCTACTCAGTTTATAGTTTGTAAGTTACGTATACTTTGTAATGACCCTTCTTCTTCCCCTGCTTTATTTACTGACTAACCATATACAATGATTAACGCCTTCAGTTTCAATTTGTGCTTTCTTGTTTCACTGTGCACATAAAGAATTCGAGTAAGTAGGGCAGATAAAACAATCAGTAAAAAGAATGCAGTTTTCAGGTGTAACCTTACCCATATCTCTGGCAGAGGTTGCTGAGGTAGTCAAAAAGTTCCTCAGTATGAGGCGACAGGTTTGGATGAGATTTGCTCTGAGATGCTGAAGGCTATGGAGCTGTCTTGAGTGACATGCTGTCTCCTGGAGGTCGGGGACAGTGTCTACAGAACTACTCAGTCTCCCTGGGAAAGTGCATTACAGGATGCTAAAAAGGAGGCTCCGACCAACTGTCGAACCTCGGATTCAGGAGGGGCAATGCAGATATTATAAGGGGGAGGTTGGGGGTGGGCTTTGGAGGAGTCCAGAGTTGACGCAACAAGCCATGCGGTATTTGTACAATCAAAGCAAGAGCTGAGTCCGTAAAATTGGCACAAAGTCAAACACATTTTTAGTGGGTGTTTGCTTCCACCACGTTTGTCCTTGTCTCCTTGTCCTTGCAGACAGGAGATTGTCCTGTTGGGAGACCTCTGAACTGCATCTCTGCTCTTTGCTGATGATGTGGTTCTGCTGGCTTCATCACATCTTGACCTCCAGCATGCACCGGGGCGGTTTGCAGAGTGTGAAGTGGTCAGGATTAGAATCAGTGCCTCTGGTGCCATGGTTGTCTTGCCAGTAAATGATGGCTTACTCCCTCTGGGTTGAAAGTGAGTTAATGCCCCCAGCGAAGACGTCCAATGAACTCAGTGTGTTGTTCATGACTGAGAATAAAATGTGAGTGGAAGCAGTAAGTTGCACTGGACCACAGTAAAGAAGAGAAAGCTGAGCTGCATGGCAAAGCTCTCGATTCCTGGTTCCATCTATATCCCAACCCTAGTCTATGGTTATGAGCTTTGGGTAACGATCGAAACATTGAGATTACAGACTCAAGTGTAGGGTATCTGGGCTCAGCCTGAGGAGCTCAGACTTACAGAGGGAGCTCGGAGTAGAGCCTCTGCACTTTTGCGTCAAAAATTTCCAATCCAGGTGTTTGGTATCTGATCAGACCGCTTTCTGCTCAAGGTTTTCAGGGTATGTCCAACTTGTAGGAGGCCCCAGGGGAGACCCAGAAAACAGTGGAGGAGCTGGAAAATGTTGCTGGGGAGAGGGATATCTGGAATACCTTGCTCAGCCTGCTGCACCCCTCAACTCTGAGATGAACGGATGAAAATAGGTAGATGGATGGCAGAGTTTTCATCCTGTATTTATTCTCATGGATCCTACCTGAAAACAAGTCTGTTCTATTTAATTACTGATTAGCCTGATAAAGACAGTTTGTCTGGCCACTGTCCTTTTAGCTCCTCAGGAGCTTCACTGCTGCCAGGGCAGTTTATTCTGAGCACAGTGACGCCATAACAGAAGATTAAGTTGATGCATATTGAATGCATGGATACGTCAGTCGCGTTTATGCTCTGCACACATCTTGTGTCTGGTGAGAATTTCCAGTTACTGCATGTCTTTTTAATTCATGCATCCAAAAGTACAGCTTGTGTAAGACTTGATACATTGCTTAGGTGCTGGTTATGTTTTGCACACCGCTTAAATTACTAGGTGCTTGTATTTAGTAAAGTTAAGTACACGGAACTCCCAAAAAAACATACAAGGAGCCGTATCTAAATCCTAAAACTGCAAAACTTCCCATGCCATTTCCAGACATATGTGTATGCCACACTTTCTTTGCCTGCTATCCTAAATCAAATGCTATCCCGCTGCTCTTGTAGTAAATCTTGTAGGACCTAGCAGTAAATTAGCCCCTCGGCCGTTCACAGGGAGCACGGCCTCTTAAGGAATAATTTCATTTTCACATGACTTTGTCTTCAAAGTTCAAAGTGTCCTCGCTTTTTTTTTCCTCTCTTGTACAAATCAGCGCAGTATGAGGGGAGGAGTAACGAGAGAAAAGGGGAAAGAGTGACAGCAATAAAAGACTTTTGGGGTGTAAATGGGTTTCACATTTACATTTTCAGAGTGAGTCATAGCTCATTAGACAAATGATATCAAGTGTTCTTTTTTTCTTGGAGGTGAAACAGAGTGTGGCAAAGTAACAGTTGAGGTGTCTCATGGCCAAATGGATGTGTGGGTTGGAAGACTTTTCCAGGAATCAGGTTCGGTGATTCAGTGTGGGAATGCTGAATACCTTTTTATTGCTCTTCTAGAAAAATAATTTCGCTGCTTAATAGCTTTTGATGTGTTTGGTGTTCTTTCCCCTAATTTTCTCGCTTGCCCACAAATCCTTTTGTAACTCTGACTTCACCTTTCCTGGAATGTCACAGCCCACACCACTCCCTCTGTCACTGTTCTCTCAGCTCCATACTGGGAGGGAAACCACACCTGACCTCACATGGCTTCATTTTAGGCACTTCAGTGCACTTTTTTCGTTCACTCCTTGGCCTTAGTTCCCTTAAGCATTTGGCACACTGGCTTATTTGCCTGCGCAGAAGAGGCAGAGAGAAATGGAAGAGCCTCACCAGCAGGTTGGGACACATTAATCAGTACTATATCCAGGCTGACAAAGAGCTCAGGTATGGGTCATTTTAAAAGGAAAACTCTCACTTAAACCTGAATAATAAGTCAAAGCACCATCCATATACATAGTGTGATTATTTCTCGGTGACATAATTCTTTGATCACTACAATATCAGATGAAACTGAGAAAAAGAAAACAAAAGCACACTTGAAATAGGAGATGAATTGAAAAAAAACCTCAAGGTTAAACATCGAGAGGGGCTGTGAAAGTGTTTTGAAACTTTGACGGAGTTGGCACGTTCTATGTTTTTCCTCAGGCAGAACACAATCATTTTCAGGGAAATCGCTGATACCTTCCAACCGCATTTTTTTTTTTTTTTGTGTGTGTGTGTGTGTGTGTGTGTGTGTGTGTGTGTGTGTGTGTGTGTGTGTGTGAGTGTGTTTGTGTGTGCTGGAATCACTCCACAAACATATTGCCACCACAGATATCGTGAAAAAATATTTTGATTGGGCCATCAAAACATCCCTTATGCGGCTGTATGTAATCAAACAAACGTGGCATATTTTTGAGTTTAATTTAGGGGTAAACACTAATTTCCCTCAGGCCTGTGGGACACGTGCAGTGTACTTCTATGAACTGTGCGGCTCTGGGCTCGACGACGTTTAAGCAACTCCAGGTCTGCTCAAGTGATAATCCACACATGCAATGTGCTGTAAATTGTTACAAGCCACAAATTTTGATTGCATTTCATTGTTTTGTCAGTTGAAGCTGAACCCAACCTGCTTTGTGGCCAAAAAAGCTGACAAACACGGCAGCAGGAGCAGCTGTGTGAGGGAAAAGGCCAGCTCTGTGGTGAGCATAGACTGTGAGGGATGCTACATTTCAGTAAAATAAGTTTCTAAGTTTGTGGTTTACTGTTGGAAATACTTCATGTAGCATGTCTTTGTACTGGGTCCCCTTTTAAAAGAAACCTGTTGAGTTTTGACCCACTATTGGCCCTATTGAGTTATGCTGTAAATAGGCCTATCAGGAAAATTGTTGCAAAGATAATTGAGATAAATGATATAATAATAACAATATAATAGGATATTATTGCAAGTACACTATTTCAAATAGCAATTAACTTTTAATTCTTAGGAATATTCAGACATTGGAAATTGAGTCTGAGAAATAATATATATATATATATATATATATATATATATATATATATATATATATATATATATATATATATATATATATATACATATATTCAGATAATAAAATATAATTTCCAGATATATTTAAAAAGGTGTATAGAAAATTCAGGTTGAAGTGACAAATTCAAGTGACCATTGTCTGCCACGGTGATATCCATACTGAATGTGGGCAGTACCATGGGAATCGCAGTGTAACCAGGGTAAGTATGATAAGTAAGTATGATAATATCACAATACTTGGCCGACGATAACGATGCTACCGCAATATTGCAATTCTGCAATAATACATTTATTGCAAGACAATTAATCTATGATACATCAGAGTATCCTACTAAAGAAGAAAAAATATCCCTCAAACGGCAAAAAGCAGTAATTATGTACTTTTTCACTACACTGAAGTTTCAGTTTCACAGAAACAACTGAACAACTGAGATGAAACAACACACAACAAAGTGCATAGTCTTAGCATAGAGCCTCTTACACACACTGACTGCAAGTGTCCAAAACGTGTTGCATCATTCTAATGTTAAATAGCCATAAACTGGAAAAAGGCCAAACTGCCAGAAAGCAGAACAGTTCTGGAGTTGCCTACTGCAGTAATTACTGTATTTTCACAAATACAGTGGTCCCTTGCTATAACGCAGTTCACCTTTCGCGGCCTCGCACTTTCGCGGATTTTTTTTAGTGCAATTTTGCATGCTTTTTTTTTTTTTTTTTTTTTTTTTACAGCGCATTGTGTTCTGCGTCCTGATTGGCTAAGGGCCTGTAGACCATTGTCAATCAATCTCCTCCGTGCCGTGTCTCCTGTACAGTACAGAATGCTTTCAGCTTGCCAAATTTACATAAATCTTCGATCGCTAGGCACGGTCGGAGGAACTGTGAAATACTCGTGAGTCACTATTAATAATTTCTGTCCAGCCTCGTAGGTTGATCGTTAAAATTAAATTCGTTATTTCTAAAAGCCATCATAATTATTTATAGGAAAACGTTTATATTTTTATTTCTCAAACAAATGTTTGGGCCTGAAAACAGGTTTTGATCTTTAGTTTCATCCTAAATACCGGACTTATTTTTCTAAGAAGGTTTGAACTTTGTGTTTGTGTTGATGTGTTATGTTATGATGATAATGCCTGTCCTAGAAAAGTGTTTAAGGTGTGTAGTGAGGAGTTTTACAGCCTTAAAATATCTATAATAAAAAAAAGTAAATTATATTATTGTATTATTGTAAAAAATAAAGCTGACTACTTCGCGGATTTCGCCTATTGCGGGTTATTTTTAGAACGTAACTCCCGCAATAAACGAGGGACCACTGTAAATCTGCATTTATATCCACTCATATATGGAGCCCTGCAGGCCACTGTATTGTCAACATTACTGTCCTGCAGATATTTCACAATAAAAAGCCTTGTGTGGTCAAACTGAAAGTAGAAACGACAAACTTTTTGGCTAGTTACAAGGGGCTGGCAAGCTAACGAATCGAGACTGTTCCTCAGCAGCTGCAGGCTACCAGGAAGGTACGTTGTGTTGCCTTTTAAGTGTTTTTGGTTTTTTTTTATTGTTATTTGAACTTGCACACACACAGGCCAACGTGGAGAGAGAAAAAAAAAGTGAAGAATCACTGCACCCAAGTAAAAACCCTGCTGCTTATTCTATCATCTACTGGCTAAAATTTGGTTACATTCTCATGTAAACAAACACACACATACAAAAAGGGCAATATCAAGGTCAGCAAAATGATGGAGGTCAGGTCCATATATCCCACAATAAGGCAATCTCGTAACCATCCTAACGGGCCTAGTTGCAAAGTACTTTGCTGTTTTTTGTGTACAACGCACATGGGCACGTACAATGACACGTATGCACACAGAGGAGCATGTGGAAACGAGATATATTCTTGCCAACGGTTTCACGCTTCTTCACTGACAGTTGACAGCAATCACAAACCAAGAGACTATACAATATGCCAACACAGGCAGGAAAGAAGCTAGCCGAAGTAAACAACGCATTAAAATGTTACACAATCAACTTTCAAACTTCTCATGAGCAAGGCCTTGAGGACACAAGCAATGCATTTTGGTGAGAAACACTATGTAAACATAACTTCTGTTGTTTGCAAGAGAATTCCACAGATTACCTTTTTAATTTTTTGTTATTACTGGTGTGAGTAACACCAGTCTCTCTCCCCCGTCTTGTGCATTTTGAAATCATGAACTGCTATCACTACAGTAAAACCTGGACACTTGTATGACAGACTGACTGGACTTCCCGAAAACATATCCATTGCCAACTGGCAATGTGTCGAACCTAACATCCAAAATCTGGCCGTCTCAAACCTCTGAAATAAGCATCCTTCTTCGCAAACACCTTACATCACACCTCTCTGTAAGCGGACCTCATTGATTTGAACGGGGAAAGCCCCATCAAGATCGAGCAGCGAGGCCCTGCAGCCATCTGCCTGTGATTACAGCTGGGGAACAACATTACAACAATGGCCACTTGGGCACAGCAAAAAAAAGCAGGGGAGAGCCCAGCAATGATCGCACACAACAATTACTGGGGAACCAAATCCCCCAAGTCGGCTGTTTGTAGCAGTGAAACCCAGAGATTTGGCAAGCCAGGGGTTGTGAGGCGTCCAACTTGCAACTGAAGCCAACCAGCACACTCCCGATCAGATCAGCGCCATGTGTGGTGTCATGCTGAGTCCTAATCAAAGCCATGTCTATACATATATTGTGTGTGTGTATATACGTATATACGTATATATTATATATTTGTTATATGACAAAAAAGGATGACAAATTGTCATTTTTCCATCTGAAGAACTTTGCACAGTTCAAGAGGATTTAAAAATGTTTTTAACCAAACACACATTCTAGTGTCGATTCAAGTTGGTCAGGTGGTTTGTCTTGACAAATATTGGATGGATTATTGTGAAATACTGCACAAACTTTTATGGTATCCAGATGATTAATCCTAATGGTTCTGGCAATCCCCTGATTTATTTCTCATGACACTTTTGGGTCAATACATCTCCTCGTCCCACACTCCAGGCCAAACCAAGACTTTTGAGTCCCATTAGCCATTGTGTTAGCATGTTAGCATAACTTGCTGACACACTTATATGTTAACATGCTTACTTAGCTTTGGTTAAGTGCAACTGAGGCTTGTTATGTACAGCTGAGGTTTTTTAGAACATTAAAAAGGGCTGACAGGCAGTAAGTGAAAAAGAAACAAGAAACAAATGTCACCTGTTGACAGAGCACAACTGTGGGCCTGCCTTTTCTCTTCGTATGTTTCAGCGTCACTACAGAATTCAGGACTCACTGCATCCGAGGATGAGGTATTAACCATTATTCAGGCACTTTATTCTGCATTCTGCCTTACACATTTTAACCCAGTCTTTTTCCCTGCCACACACCCTTTTTGAACAAGTATGCCCAAACATGAGGCAAGGTGGAAATGCAAGGCATGTTTCAGTCAATTAAACATATTGTTAAAGCACGTATTTTTCATTTAAACATTTTATAATGCAAACATGAGACAAACACAAGAACACAAGATTGATAGTATTTACTTCATATCTTTTCCTAAATAATAATCAAATAATCAAAATGAACAGGGGAAATACCACTCTGATGAGATTTTTTAATGATGCAATGTACGCAGAATACTCAGGATCTCAGGAATCTCAGGAGGTTTTAACATACTGGATTCAGTATTTTAAGTACTGATGACTAATAAAATATAAATGCAATTTGTTTCAAAGCATGACCAAATAAATATGTTTTTTTTTTGTTTTGTTGTAAAATACCTGTTAAGACTATTTATTACCTGGACAGAAAAAAACACAAATTAAGTATCAAGTAGCTCACCTGGTAGAGTGGGCGCCCCATGTACAAAGGCTATGTCTGTGCCGCAGTGCCGTTGGTTCAATTCCAACCCATGGCCTTTTGCTGCATGTCATCCTCTCTCTCTCCCCCGCTTTCACTCTATGGCTGTCCTATAAAAAAAAAAGGCCCAAAAATCATTCAAAAATGTATGTGATTTATTAGCGCATTTAGAGTTCAAATACACATTTTTTTTGTGTTTGAAGCATAACTTGGCTGTGAATGGGGTTTTTTTTGCACCTAACAGGATAAATGTTACAATTTTGTTTTGTTTTGTATTTTAGACTTATGTAGGAGCTAAACTGGAAATTCCAAGAATCTTGCCAAAATGTATGCCAAATGCATGAACACAGCCAAAATTATCAAAAAAATAAAGAATGAAAATTCTTAAAATGTGCCAAACAGTCCCTAAGCGTAAAATACGAACATACACTAAGTTACTTTTTTTAACCCAAACCATGATTCTTCCTAAATGTAACCTAACCTTTAGGAGAGCTAATTTAGGGTAAGTTACTGTAACTGCTAATGAATATTTGAGTAAAGCCAGAGGGACATCCTGTTGGCTTCCTTTTATGTTATAAATTAAAAACTCTACATCACACAGCTGATGACAGGCTCCATGAGATGAGGCAGAGATTGCAGTTTAATTTTAACAACATTATTTAATGGGAGTGCCAGAGACTGTGGAAGCCACCCTGGTAGAAGACACCCGAAGGCAAAAATAACAGAAAATGCTGAGCGCCACTCTCTTAGGTTACAGTGCGAAAAAAGCAATTAATCTTCATTATTTTTATTAAGGTGATATAGTCACCTCTGCCAAATTCTGTTCCGCTGTGAGGCTGCAGGGCATCACAGGGACAGTAAGTCAAGGTGCACGCACGTTTCTGGTGTGGGAATGTTTATGTTTGCGTGCATGTGTGTAATAAGTCGGCGTCCCTTTCAGCATTGGTGAACAGAAGCTACTCACGCAATAACAGATAGCCTAAGATCATCACTGGATACATTCCACTGAAGCCATTAAAAGTGACTTGTGTAAGAGCGGTTTGGCAAACAACAATACTTATCTGAACGGGTAGACAGGATTAAATGCCCCGATGCTTTGGTATGTCTGTAAGCAGACACACACCCCAATATAGCCAAAGAGGGACTTCCCCACAAATCCTGGAAGTACAGCGTTCTCATACTTAAAATAAATGTGTACACATCATGCTGTCATGGGAAAAGACAGAAACCCAATCGGCCCAAGTCTTACATCTGTCAGGGCAGAAATACGGCTGAAGAAAAGGTGAACCATGTTTATATGTGCAAAATAAATAAATCAGAGATAGAGTGTATAAAAAGCCCAGAAATATGAATACTCTAACAGCTTTCCATAGTTTAACTGCCAGCGTGTAAACGGCTTTGTTAGTGTAATATCTCACACGACGAGCGTTTTGCCAAGCAGGTCTAGAGTGGAATTTATTTAATGAGCGCTGTAGGAGATATGACTTAGGCAATATTTTGACACCTGTTTCAATATGTGATTTCACTCTCAGTGGGAAAATCAAGTTATACGACTGATCATCTACAGATTATAACTGCAGGTTTTATGAGACTCCAACCAGTGCAGTAATGGCATGTACATCTGCGGATGCTCGTGTGACCACTTTCTAACATTCAAAACTGTTGATCGTAATGGGCTTTGTTGGTAGTAAAAAAAAAAGAAAGGGAAAGAAAAAAGGAATACTTACTAACACAATTGTGCTGTTTTACAGACTGAGAAGAGCAGAATTTCTCAAGATTTGATATATTTAGTCCAATAACAATTATGAAAGATAACATTTTGAGAGTCTAAAGGAGCCGCACAGTGTAATCGTTTTATCTTTATTCAAATTACCGCAACACTAAACTGAAAGTTATCAGTCCAAGAGAAGTTTACCACTTTGCTGCGTTTGGCTTCCGTAACTCTCTACTGTAGAAACTTGGCTGCTGGTGCAATATTGTACCTTCAACAAGCATTCAGATACAGTATTTTCCTTAAGTAAAAGTAGCATTACAACAGAAAGGTACTCTATTAAATGTAAGAGCTTAATCAAGTAAAAGTACGTAAGTATGATTGGCAAAATAATAATAATAACAAAAGTGCTACAAGATAAAAGCATAGCATAAAAAAAACAAAAAAAAAAAACAAATGAACCAAAATAAAGCATATTTAAAAGTAATAAATAAGACTAAATAGAACAACCAGCAAGAAGTTACTTAAAAAATGTACTTTAAGCCTCCAGGGGTAACTTTTTTTAATGCTGACTGCAGAATGCAATGGGTATAGATCGATGAAAAAACTGTTGGTTTTGCTAATGGTTTGCCATCAGTCTGACTTTCACTATGTAATTTGGCCTGCCTCCAGGTACAATCTCCAAGGGAAAAAATGAAGGATCCATTTATGGAACAGAAGAGAGTGTGTCAACCACTGCGCATCAAATGCAGGAAGAGAGTTTTTAAGTTTCATTTTACATGGCATTAAAATAGGTACCGAACGGAGTCCACAGCAACGGTCAAAATAAAGTAATGTTAGGTTACAGAAACTCGGTTTCTTTCATTTCAAAACAAATAAAATAAAACTATCTAAAACAATTACAAAAATTACTTTAACTCTTCAGTGTTGATCGTTTGTCTGTGGATAGTTGCTGAGCTCAGAAAAACGGACAGCGATCCTGTATAGTCTTGGTGACAATAACACTAACAACAGCAGCATCACTCGGAGACGCTAGATGAGGGTAGCATTGAAAAGCTGAAGATTCATTACTTTCCACTTTAAGCAAAATGATATGATGTGCGGATATGCTCTTTTAGTGGTGTCTTTTTTCTGTATAATATTATTGTGCTAATAATGATCCATTATTGTGAAAGAGGCATTTTATTATTCTTTAAAAATGACTTGTATTTAATAGGCCTGCCATGTGTTTTGTGTCTAAAATCTTTCATACTGAAAACCAATATTTCCCTCTAATGGAGAGGGGTGAAGGTAGCATGATGAAAATATGCAAGTACATTTTTTGCAGTTTTTAATATAAACACATTACCAAATGACTAAGATATACTTTATATACATACAGGATAAATGTCAGTACCATGTCTGAGCACTTGTATGTGATCTATCTTGTAGTGCTTTTTTGTTTTCCTCCCGCTGGTGGTTGTCTATAGGGATAGTTTTACATTGTTTGACATTTCCCTAATCCTTGTGAAATGTTCCACGTCAGAGAAGCTGTGGGTACCTACCTGAGCTGGACTCTCGCTGACACACACCTTGGCAGTGCAGAACAAGAGTCCATTCTCTTTCACTGCAGACCATGAAGTAAATACACGAGCGGTGTAACAGAAACGCTTCAGATGATGAATTGCTGCGAGTTCATTGGTTCGACTCTGACTTCATGTCTGAGTGAGTGACATTTCCGAAGAGCTAAGCTTTTCAACTTGTCCCAGGGTTGGCTATAGCCACCCACTAATGCCACTTGAAACCCAAGCCAACAGTTTCTATCAAACAATGAGTCACGCGTACAAAGAGGCATAATCCTCAACCTACCTGTATCCTTGAATTGAAACATTTTGCTTTTGATATTTCTTAATCTTGTCGACTACGAGCTAATTTATACTCTCTTTACGTATAACAATGGATTTGTCTGTTTCAAACATTCTAAATGTCACTGCTCGCATACTTCCACGTGTCCTTCATGGTGGCTTAGATACAGTCAACAGATGGCACTAGAGGGCAGGATCAAAAGTTTGAAAAGTGGACGGAGAATTTTCGTCACTATATAATCGATTCATTCCATTTCTGCCATTTTTTAAACGTCTTCATTATCCTCTGTGACTGGATCTGGTTTTACTATGCTACACTGACCCCACAATCTCAGGTGGTACTGCTTAGTTTAGTCAATAAGCTCTCCGGAAAATGAGCACAAATATTGACAAAATGAACACAAAGCACGGAGAGAAGGCTCCATGCATTTCCATATGCCTATGTAATGTTGAGCATAAATGATCCTGTCACAGTCATACTATAACGTTAATTCTGCAAAATATGCAGATATGAGATCGAATTAAATCGCCGTGGAATTCTTCAGTTAACTTATTTGATTTATCTCTGATTCCCTTGCAAATAAACTGCTGCATCCTGACCTCTACTATTCAGGATCCAGGTCTTTATTTCACACACATTGAACAGAGAGGCCTTGCACTGAATGCTTGTATAGTTCATTGTATAATGCTTTCCCAGTGTTTTACCTCCAATGCCACTGCATAGAAATATGCATCTCCTCTAATTTCAACAAAAATTTCTATATCAATTTCTAGTCACTGAATCGTATCAAATCGTAGGGGAGGGAGAGAGAGAGAGAGAAAGAGAGAGAGAGAGAGAGAGAGAGAGAGAGAGAGAGAGAGACCCTGAGACCGTTCGTACTTCATTTCTCCTGCACGTCTCACTTTCTGCTTTAAATTTTGTTTTGTTTTTTACGTTTGTTTGTTTTGCTCTGTTTTGTTTGTTACGTCTATATACAGTAGACATACCACACACACATGCACACGCACACACACATGCACACACATAAAACAAAATGTTCTTGCTCTTTTTATTTATGCATCTATTTTTTATCCAAATGGATTGCTGTTGATTTGAACATCATTATTAATTTTTTTTCTTTTTTTTGTATTTATTTATATCATTATTTGTATTTCTTTATATATATATTGATGATACATATATCATCAATTGTATTTGAGGCTTTGGCAATATTGTTTTACAACAAGCAAATTGAATTGAATTAAAAATGAGATAGAGAGAGAGAAAGAGAGAGAATCAGAGTCTTTGGCACTTGAACTACAGAGGGAGATTTTCTTAATCGGGGGGCATGTGAATACCAGCAAGATAAATCCCCCATGGAGTCCAGACACTGGTGCTGGTGGTGGCTGATGACTCTAAGATTGATGGCCATTGAAGCATATAAATCTGCAAAGACTAGAGGGTGATAGGAAGGTGAGGGTGCTTGCAACTGCAACATGAAAGAACTACAGACAGAAAGAAAAACAGCCAAACAAGAAGCAGTAAGATGATAGGCTAACAGAGAAGGTGTGTCACTGTGCTACTGGTTAACTGTGATCACCTGACAGAAAAGCTGATGACTTAATTTACAGTACTCAACAATAACAGCAAGACACTTTTAGCGTGCTTGCATGTGATGAGAGAGTGGTAGATGGTATGGAAAATTAATTACATGCAAAACATTGCAAAAGTATTGTCTCAATGACTGAGCCGTCTCTAGAGTTACCACGTGATTTGGAATGCTTTGAGCTCATCCTGTTGCTTGAATTTAATGTGCGACAGTAAATGCTTGGTCCCGGTGTTGAAGTTCAGTTATTGTTCAACCCCCTGACTCCATACGTTGCTCTGCATGATTTATTATGTGTGAATCACAGCGCAGGGTAACGTACAGAGTGCTGAGCTTACTGCACCACCTGTTGCTGTGAGTTTTGACAGTCTGCTCCTTCACTGTCACCACATCTGGTCGCATGAAAGAGTCAAAGCTAACACTAGCTTGACCCCCTTCTATGTATAACACAGAACGAACGCAACACTGAGGGCCTGATTTACTGAGGCTTTTGGGATTTACTGAAGCGCAGATGTGACGTATTCTGCCCCAAACACACGCTGTATTTATCAAGCAGACTCACCAGGCTGGAGTCACAGTTTATGTGTCATTTGTGCAGCTGTTCGCAAGGTGCACCTCTCTCCTCATTGCATATGTACTTATGAGAGTATCACGCAAAAAATAGAACAGGCGACAGAGTATACATACAACTGTCAAGAAGAAAAGAAACAATACACATGGATGCAAGACAGGCAGCAGCAGTGTTTTTAACGCACCATCATCTGCGCTGAGAAAGGAAAAAAACAGAGAAAATGCATTCGAGTGAAGTTGTGGAGGGGTAGATTTGGGGACTGCAGAGGGAGCTTGAAATGAGTGAATCAAGTACCCTATGGTAACGTAACATACTCAATCCAAGCCTAGGCAACATTGGCTAACGCTAGGTGCAACCTAGGCTTAACTATAACTCATTGGCTATTGATGGTACACATTCCCCAGTAGGGTCGGTGACCAGTGTACATGATTCGACAGCTTCCATAGTCAGCCCTAAAAAATGTTTGGTACGTTCCAACTCATGTCGGGAGGAGTCTGTTCTCCTACCTTGCACACACTTATAGATTTCTGTGCCAACTTGCCACGCAAACTGGCCGCAACTCGTGCTGACTGGTGTGGACTAGGATGGAGTCGTCACTATTGTGAATCCTATAGAAAATCTTGAGTCATGTAGTTTATCCCCAGCTTTAGACTCAACAATATAGGTGAAAAGTCAAAGTCACAGTGACCTCATCTGTCTCGTTCTTGTGAACCTGATATCTCATAAACACCCTGAGGGAATTTCTTCATATTTGGCACAAACGTCCCCTTGGTCTCAATGATAAACTGATGAGAATTTGGCATTCAAAGGTCAAGGTCATCTTGCATCCATCTCATTCTCTTGAACAGGATATCTCAAGAATACCTTTGGGAATGTCCTCAAATTTGGCACAAATATCCACGGTGACTCAAGAATGAACTGATTAGAATTTGGTGGTTTAAAGTCATTGTGACCTCATGAAACAAGTTTTTGAGGCCATAACTCCAGAATTCATACACTAATCATGACATCATTTTGCACAAATGTCTAATAGGATGAATGATGAAGTCATGCCATATATCCAAAAGGTCAAAGGTCACCATTGATGTGACATAATATTTTGCATAATGTCAGCCTGTACAATAATACAGGCTATATAAGACTATATAATAATATCTAAGGGGCAATTGCTGACTGACTGCAAGCTAATATGAAGACCCAAATGTGTGAATACCAGTAGTATGTGCAGGTAACAACAGCTCGGCATTTCTTTTCACATTTTACAACTTATCAAACCTAAACGTGTGTGAGCTGAAACAGCAGACAAGAATATTAAGCTAGTGGGGGGCTCAATATCAACACATCCGGACAATTGGAAAGTAAATATGTATTCTTATATACATAGAAAATCAGTCAACAACTACTTGATAACTGACTAATAATCTAAGTATTTTTTCAAGCCATAATACCAATCCCAAATTCACACTTCTAAATTTCGAGGATTTGCGTTTTTTATTTGACCTGCGTAATTGGACAAAACAAGCTCTTTGGAGACATTGATTTGGGCTTTAGGAAAATGAAATGGGTATTTTTTTGACATTTCAGAGCCCAAAAAAGTAATCAATTAACAATGCAAAAAAATCAACAGATAACTCAATACAAACATAGTTACTTGCAGTCCCAAAAAATGTTACCTGGTGTGTTAGATAATGATTCCTGTTTTAACATGCTGATTTGTGTCAAATACATAACTGATGGTGTAATGGGTGATTTTTTATTTTTTTTTCTGTGATGCGCATGCAAGTAAGCATAGTTTGGATGCCAGGGTGTACCTCAGCATTGTTGTTGACCAGGTGCACCCCCTCATGGCCACACTCTACTCTTTCAGGGTCATGTGTCATGTCACAAAACACTCGAGATGTTTTCAAGAACTTAGAATTCTGTGACCAACTTTAAAATTTCAGTGCTTTAAAATTCTGAACAATCATTTTTGCACTGCATGAAGAGAGTGTGTAACTCCGCTCCCTCCCTTGATAAAAGCAGGATGTTAAACTGTGAAGATGCTCTCTTGGCCTTATCTGAAAACATATATGCTGTCACATAGAA
Organism: Plectropomus leopardus; assembly: GCF_008729295.1. NCBI lineage: Eukaryota > Metazoa > Chordata > Actinopteri > Perciformes > Serranidae > Plectropomus > Plectropomus leopardus. The sequence continues at coordinate 5,652,983 of NC_056472.1, forward strand.
CAGTAGTGAAACTTAATCCCAAACGTAAGGAAGCCCAGTCATGTACCGTATCTCTACCGCATGTGTACATGTTCAGACAGCTCCAATCCAACGTGCCATAGTTCACATGAGCAAAGCTGATAGGTGTTTATGGCTGTAATGGAACACTGACTGGTGTCTTCAGAGAGGAGAATAGCTGAAGCATGCTTCTTTCATATAACATTACTCAAGCTGTGCACTTCTCTACTTTTATGTCCACATGAAAAAAGTCTTTTTTAGACCAAAGAAACTTTTCATAGTTAGCAGAGGTGAGCAATATATCAAATATATTTTATGTATCGCACCTTGTTCCATGTTAGATATATAAAATGACTTAATCGCGAACAAGTATAAACTGTCACATTGTTTCTATAAGCCACCGGCGTTTTGGTTCTCTGGCTCTTTCCTATCTTTAGCTCCCACAGACACACACGAAGCAGGGCTTTTGCAGAGCTCAAGACTGTGACCGTTTTGTCACATTTTGCGACCATGGAGCACTACTGCAATTTACAAATATTAGGAATATATGAACTGGAGAGCTGTTAGTTTGTTTCCAGCTTACAGAGAATAAATTATCACGTTTAACCCTGCAGTAACAGAGTAACTTAATGAGTGGTGGTAGTGTGAATAGGTCAGATGTGTGTTTGTATTTACAGAGCTGCGATCGTGACTATTAAGTCACATTTTGAGACAACGGAGCACCAGTGCTTCTTGGAAATATTAGTAATGTATGAACTGGAGAGTTGTTAGATTGCCACCCACTAACTGAATGAATCCTCACGGTTAAAGGCACTTCAGTTTTAAATTTTTCTTTTTATAACTAATTATAACAATACTTTTTAAAGATTTTTTTCTTTTTTTTTTTAACCATCTTTAGGGTTATAGTTCATTTTTCAGTTTCATTTTTGTCTGCACCACAAGAACGAGGAACAATTGCAGTTCTTAAAATGCTATTTTCAGGAAATGTTTTAGGTCCTATTTCAGAGTAGGTACTCTCCCAGCAAAAGTGTATGGTAAGTGTATGGTAATTGGTCAAACACATAAGCCAATGGAGCAGTAGCAATAGTATTTAACAACAGCTAACACTAAAAAACACCTCAACAAAAAAAAAATGGAAGAAAACGCAGACAAATGGACCAACAGTTAAGTCCAAGCTTTACTGACGGTATATGTAAGCGAGGCAATAAAATGCAATTTCTGACCAGTCAAAGTAAAATGGGCGTGGGCCGGCTAATACTACTTAAGCGTCCTGTGAAGCTCCCCGAGGTCCCTCTTACCCCTTAAAAGGTGTAGAATGGTTTAGTCCACCCCTGCACTAGGATTCAGCTCTGAACACAGCTAGAGCCGAGTGACTGACCAGTTATGCTGCTGGAGCACCAGCATAGATTGTTATGTACTTCGCCAAAAGGGGAAACTGGGTTTAAGCGAAAAACAGAAAAAACAATAAAGGTATAAAGGGGAAACAAGGCAAACTGACTGTCAAAAATTAAATAACTAAGTACTTAAAAGGTGCATGAAAGGCACGTATCGAGAAAGGAAGTGTGGGGGGGCCCACAGAGACTGCTCATGCAGTAGGGCCCAGAATTTGGTGCTACGCCCCTGTGCGAAGGCAAACAGAAGAAAAGCTCTTGTAGTTCTCTGGGAGCTCCCCAGAACTGTTGGTTCCAAATATGTTTCTTCAGTAAATTAATCATTAGGAGCAATTTAGTCAATTAAAATTGTAGCTAAATGGCTTTTGATGTTTTTTTTAGCAATGCAGCTTGACACTACAGAACCCTGCTTCCAGTCTACTGATCACCACGCAGACACAGATGCCCTCTAAGTGCAGTCTTACTCAGACTGACAGATGTTCCACCTCTTACGGACTATGACTTCATCACAAAATGAATAATAAATTGGACTGAATTGTACAGAGAAGACAGGGATTAACATTTATTACGTTCTTTTTCACACTGAAAATGGTTTGTACAAATATATATCATCTGCACGAGAGCCATGTGCCAGTCAAATTCAAAACCTTTGACTAAAAAACATCTTAATAATAAGCCAAAAAGGAGAACAAAGCCAAGACATAACCATAAATGGAGTGCATTTTTATGACACAAGTGCAGTCTACTGCTGGCCTCAACCAAAACAACAGAACATGTATATTTATTGAAATTACTGTACCTTGTTTGGTTTCTCAAAATCTGTGTTTCAGATGTATTTTTTTTCTTATACTGACCTAAGAAGTCTGGGTCAGTTTTAAGAAGGACAGTCCAAGTTTATCAAAGATGTTTTAATTAGGTACAGTTCAATTTTCTCTGATGGAAAATGGTGGCTTGCCTGTTAGGAGAGAGTTACAAAGGGTCTTCTTAATGAGTGAGGGTACAATGGAGGATGAGAAGGACATTCCTCTCCCCAACAAAGCGTTGCAATTTGCAAAACTGATCACTGATTGAGGGCAAGTTTGTACAAGTACTTATTAGACACTTGAAAATCACTTATTTCCTGTTATTTAAAAAGGGATAACTCCTTTCAAATTGCCATCAATAAATAAAATTGACAACCAAAATCAAATCAGTTCATGACTGAGTCAAAGTGGACGTCTGTGCCAAACTTATAAAAAGTTTGCTCAAGGAGTTTTCAAGATATCGCTTTTACAATAATGAGACAGATGAGATCTGACCTTTGACCACCAAAATCTAAGCAGTTCATTTTTGAGTCCAAGTGGACGTTTGTTCCAAATTTGAAGAAATTTCCTCAAGGGGTTCTTGGAATATTACATTTCCGAGAATAGGACACACAGCCAAAAAGCCACAGCTATCTGCGATGTGGAGGCATAAAAGCCAATTTCTTTTTCTTAAACAGACAGAAAAAACGGGCAGAACCTGGAGTGAGGTGGTCTGGTGCACAGAGTTGTACTTAGAGCTTTAGTAGCACATGCTAATGTTTCAACATATAATACGAGTTAAGTCTTTTACTCTGATGATGTCATGTTTTATGTCAAAACATTAGTTGCTGCACCTTATTAAAATGCCCTTACTCTAACCATTTGCTCCAGAGCTCATACTCTGTACTTCAGGTGATACATCTAGTCAACTTTATAAAATACCAGAGCAATATTTATGTGCAGTATTTATTTAAGAAAGGGAATTTAAAACACCATCTTGCATGCAGTCATAAGTCATGTTCACAGTTAGAATAATCTAAAGAAGGATTTCCCCCAATTTAATTGGTATTACATGCAAATGTCACTATCCCAACCCCACCCCCCACGTCCCTGGGTTCAAATCACACAAGCCTTGTTTTGTGCGTCACACCAAGGAGATTCTGCAAAGGAGAACTCAAAGTAGGTATGTGCAAAGAGAAGAATGGCACTATTGTGTGTGGCTGGTTGTAGAGTGCAGATTCTTGTTAACCTTTGGAATCTGGCATGGTATCGGGCTGGCAGGAACACAAGGGTTGGCACCTGCCTTTGATATGCCTGGACAAGGAGGAACGTGGACAACCTTGTGTCTCATGCACTTGCCTGTGCGTGTGTGTGTACACACACACACACAACGGTTTCATAATAGAGACTTATGTTCATTTTCTACCGTGGACACATTCTTTTTTTTTTACAAGATGTGTGCTGAATTAACCCTTGGATTAAAGAGAGATTAAAGATCTTAAAAAAAAAAAAAAAAAGAGCTACAGCGTTCTTTCCTTTTGCAGCAGAAAGCTATGACCTATGTCCCTGTCAACACGTCGTGACTTCAATCTTTCTGTATCCCCTCTCTAAATCAGAATCAAAATCAGAATCAGAATCAGAATCACGTTTATTGGCCAAGTTCAACAAATGAGGAACAAGGAATTTTTTCCGGGTTGGCAATGCTCACAGTACAGGGGAGGGAATTAAGTTAGGGATAAGAAAAATAGAAAAAAAGACAGACATAGACATGTAATTGTATTTACAAAAGGAAGAGATAGAGAATATATACATGCTAAGGTTTGTGCCAGGGGTCCATAAACACAGCGCAGGCAGAGCTTTTCCTCAGCAGCAGTTTGTCACTCACAGGATGGTTAATTAATCTATACATTTACAGCTGAGGAGATCATATGGATGGATGAGAGGAGCAGCTCTTTGTGAGTGAAAGCAAACTTTTGGACCCAGCAGAATAAACGGTACATTTTACTGTCAATGCACCTGCTGCTGTGCAACGCCATCTCTGCCCCAAGTGTGCTACAAAGAACCGAACGGTCCAGCTACAAAAAATGATTTACGGCGGCAGATGTTTTAATTGTGAGGGCCCGCCACAAATAAATGAATCTGACAGAAACCCTGGAGTGTTAAGAAATATTTTGTTTACGTGTCTACATTTACAATGTTTTGGATCAATATGTTTGTTTCTGTATTTGTAAAATCTGATTAAAAAACACATTGAATTCTTGTTTCATTTTTTTAATGACACAGTTTGAATATTTTAATTTTTATGGTTTACTGACTTACATAACCTTTTGGCTAAGGTCATATAGATTTTAGGGATATGGAGCATTTGAAGATACTCCATGAAATGTCATCATAATAAGCAAAAATACCATCACAAGTACTGGTGGATCATTTCTATTGCAGAGTTCAATGGGTTCACACTTTTTTTTCAGATTTCAAACACATGTACCTAATTCTGAGCAATTATATCAATGCTGACATCAACCACCAGTCAGTGTTTGCATCTCTACATTATTTTGAATATTGAGTGTGCAGAACCCTTTTTAGCAGTACTCCATTATGACCAAAGTTTTTTCTGTCTGTCTGTATCCTGTGATATATATTTTTCTCGTCTGGAGTAGGATTTCATGGTCTGCTGAGTTAAAAGCAGTACTAGAGCCCCAGGGCGACTGTTTTGTCTGTCAGCCACAAGTGTCGAGCCTCACTCATTTTATCATTTACTGACCTGAGACAACCCTCTACTGTTATAATTGGTTACCAACCTAAAAGTGGGACCAATTCTCTACTCCATGGTTGCTCCCTTGTACTTTTACTTTTGTTGCTCTTGCCTTGATATTGTGCCAGTTCCCCTTATAAAACTTCCTTTGGCTCCCCGCCAAACCCTCTCAAAATGCCCCCGAACGGCCCCTGGCAGAGAGCAGTACTGGCTCATCCGAAAACTGCAGGTGTTCCCGCTGGTTGTTTCCATGTCCTCACCCCCTTCTGCCCCTAAATGGGCATTTGCCAGAGGATTCACACACCCAGGGGGTCTGCATCAAAATGGTTGCACTTGGGCCAGGAATTGGACTGCAAGAGGGGGGTGCTTTATTTTGAGGCCAAAGGCACAGCACTGTAGAATTGTGGCCATCGTCTGGTAACAATGACACAGCAGAACCAATCGACATCAGTAGGAACTCAGACACAGCTGCAGCTCCAGGCCCACAATGACACAGCATGGCACTCCTGAGAGTACACGATGTTACAGACACAGAGGGTGCTCCTGGAGAATATGCACTGCAAGTACACAGATGTAGTTCAATATTTAGTTGTCATTTGCATAGTAGATAGCAAAGTATAGTTTTTTACTGGTAAGACGTTTAACTTTTCAAGTCTTTCAGATAATGCACAATTGATGTGTTCTATTTATTGACTGAATAAAGCGAAATATTTTTTCATTGTAAAAATGTGGCTATATAAAGCCTGCCAGTGTTTTGTATACAGAGTAGTGCTGCACAATTTGGTAAAAATGTGCGATTGCAATTATACTGAACAATGTTGCGATTTGCGATTGCGTTACGATAAAATAAATAAATAAATTATATCATGAGTCTACCTTGTTGGTTATCAAGGAACATGCAGAGAATAATAATAGTTTTGAAGTGTGTATTTCTCAACTTAGAACATACAAATATTAAGTAGAATAAGAGAAATACAAAACCTTTAGTTTTTACAGTACTGTTTTCAAAATAACTTAATATTTTCAAAAAAAAAAAAGTGTTTCCTTTAATAGGCTAAAGTTTTCTTCTTGGATTTGGCTGCAGGTGGACTTTCCACATCCAGGCTATTCTCCTCCATTAATATGGTGCACTGTGCTTTAGGCTGCTGCTGCTGCTGGTGAATTTCCATTACCTATAATAATATTGATAACAATAATGATAAAAATAATAAGATGAAGAAGAAACTTAATTTATATAGCACACTTTTAAATACATTAAAATCTAAATCAAAAGCAAACACATAACACAGAGACAATTCCTAGTAACCAAAGAGCTGTCTGGAACTGTGTAGGGCTGATAATGCAGTTTCACTTATTCAGAATGGTTGAATAATACTCATTATAAAGAAATACAGATTAAAAAAAGAAATAGTAGACATGGCAGATAGGCAAAGTAGTGAAGAAATAATTAACTTACCAATGGCAAGATGAAGTATGGCCAAAACAGCGGAATCTTTGCCAGTTATTAAGCTGCGGTTTATGCGGTTATCTAATCGCACAGCCTGAAATCGCGACTGCAATTGCGATTAGATTAATAGTGCAGCACTAATACATAATCTGTACATCTTAAAGGTCCAGTGTGAAGGATTTAGGGGGATATATTGGCAGAGATGTAATATAATACAGATGTTAATCTATAACATAGACTATATAAATAATGGAGTTACCGTGACATCACCCATTGTTTTGGCGAGTGCCAACATCTGGCTTTTGAATACAGTGTTAATGCGCACAATTGGCATTCGCACCCAGGTCAAATGACTCTACAGTAGACATGGGTTTTAATGGCCTCTGGCACCAGTCGCCACTGATGGGAACCCAACACCTGGGTGAATGCGGTAATTTCACCTCTTTAACCAGTGAGATGCAATGACGCACTGTCACAACTTACCCTCCATCTCCTCCTAAGCAGTTAAAACATTGATCCAGATACATCTGCACCAAGTTTGAAAGAGAGACTGAACAATCAATAGATAAATAAAGACAAGAAACCACTGAAAAGCTTCAATGACCTCTGATCATACTGCTGTCTACTGTTTAGCTGTTCTCCTGCATGTCCGCGACATCCCACAGACACAACAACAAAACAACACAGGCACACACACATGCCAGCTGACAGAAAGGCACACTCGTCCTGGGGGCTTGTGCCACACCCTGTAAAGTTGTAATAGATGCTGAAATTAGTTAAAGAGATCAACATGTTTTTTAAATATGCTTTTTTCTGCTGTAAAGTTGGATATTTTAACATGGAGGTCTATAGGCATTTACTCTGTTTTGGAGCCAGCCTTAAGTGGCCAGTCGATGAATTACACTTGACACTTGGTGTATTTTTCAACCTTGGACATTGCTGCTTGGTCTATAATTACCTGAAAATAAGAATTCCTGTCATGCATTGATTTTAACATGAAACTTCTTTATTCAGTGTTTTCACCATTTGAAATCACCGGCTCTATTAGTTTCGGTGAAGAAGAGACCTCTGTAATGTGGCACAATACAACACCCATACACTGAAGACATCAGGGCATGAAACTAAACAAAGGGTTTAAAAATTCCCCTGTCCTGAGTTACAACAGAATAAACACAACAAATGTTTGGCACAAAGTTCAATGCCAGTTAACAGCATCATGCTGATGTGTTTAGACATTTGTGGATCTAAAAGTTGTTTAACAGAGTTGCACACAGATAGCAACACTCACACATGGGAGCTGCAAAGTTGTACCAAAGTCTTGTAGAGAACAGCTCCAGTGGAGCAGCTGGTATTTGTCATCTTCACAGGTAATCTGTGGCCCATCCCATCAAAAGTCCTGACATTCTAATGGCATGAATAGAAATTCACTTTAACTGTTTTCAATGAACTTCATTGGAGATTGTCTTTACCAGATGAGTTCTCACCTATTCTGTTTAGGCAGCAGGACATGACGCAAAAAGTATGCTGCGATTTTGCAGTGTTTTGCTCACACAGTCAGTGCAATTTTGGCATTGCTCCTTACCGACAGAAGTTCCTGCTTCTTACTGAAGACTTTCTGTAAATTACCCTTCTTCTCAACCCCTAGATGTTTCTTCTTTTCCAGTTTTGAACCAGTCACATTATAGAAACCTCATCAACACAGCCCTACGTTCAATGCGAATTCTCTGGGCATTTACCTGCTGTATTCACACATGGGCTCAATCAGACATTACACAGACTCTATACTTGCAAGCTGGCAGAGTAAAGTCTGTTCAGTGTGTAGTCCAACTTTTTCAGACACTTGTGATCTCCCATTTAGCTCCTCAGGGTAATGTCTAGATTCATTGCACATGTGATTTAGATAATTGATTTCATTGCACCACCATAGCATGCTGTTGAGCTTCTTCATTAGGAGTTTTGCCCTCTCTTTTTTCCAGTTTTCCACTCTGTATAGGTACAGCATATATTAGGTGCAGAAATGGCAGTAAGTTAGTTTGAAAATTGTAATTGGAGAGGTCTCTGTGTGTCTATTTGTGTGTGAAAGCACGTGTACAGGACACACATGTGCATATTAAAACTTGAATGCAAAACCTTCGTAAGCTTCCAAGACTTGTTGGGCATGCCAAGTGACAGTTGGCGAAGTCCGTGTTCTGCAAAGGTTCATGTACCATCTTGACATTAAATGGAAGCCCCCACCAGCACCACCCACTCAACCACAAACAACCCTCGTGATGTGCTGCCTGGCAGGCACATGCTGGACCCTGGTGTGCCCATTGATCATCATCATTTCTCTGTTTTTCATCCAGTTTTCCCTGGGTCTCCCACAGAGAGCTATACAATACTCACTAAAGGGACCCACTGATGGATGGGTGTTGTTTATGCCTAATTACAGACATGCACAACATCAATTTTCATCATGGAAATGCTGTAATAGATAATAATTGATGGCATATTCGGCATAGTCAGCATTTTTTTTTGTGCAAATTATATAAGATAATCATGATGGTGAGTCAGGGAGTTTTCATGACTCAACATCTCCAGATAAAACTGGCTGTGTATGCTTTAGTACTCATTTATTTGAAGTGGGAACTCTGCGTTCTGTTCTGTTCAAGCTACAAACAATGACAGCTTGTGTTATTGTCATTTTCAACGACAACTGTGTACTCTTCCTCTATATAACACATAGTATCTTTAATATATAGTATCAAAAAAGGGTACTACAACAATTAGTCTAAGTATGGTTGTCAAAAACTCATCAGGGTAGCACTCTGATCTGATAAATTACAACATAGTTTTTCTTGTGATTTAAAAAAAGACATTTTGAAACTCTTATTGTACAAAGTCGAAGAATTGTATACTTATATGCAAAGTTTGTTTTTTTTAAATAAATGTCATATTGTATAATAAATCATTTAAAATTGCTCTTTTTACTGGTCTTCAGAAACTTCAACTTATGCAGAATTGTGCCACTTGACTTTAAACCAAATCAAGAAGAGGGATCATATTACTCTTTTAGAATAGATTTTAAGGTTCTTTCACTTGTTTTTAAAGCTTTTAATGGTCAGGGACCGGCATACGTTGCAGACTCTCTGTTGTTCTACAAACCTTCATGAGCTCTCAGATCTTCAGCTTCTGGGTTTTTAAATGCACACATATAATAGATTTATTTATACGCACAAGAAAATAGGCAGTGCAGCTTTTGATTAACTATGCTCCAAAATAATGGCATATCTCTGAAGTGGGCTCTTTGAACATTTTAAAACGACAGTTGAAAACCTATTTTTCTTACTGGTCTATAGTTTTAATCCTTAAATTTATATTTTTTGTTTATCACCGACTGTCTTTTGATTGTCTAATGTTTTTGTCTTTTTGCTTTTTTATTGCTTTTTTTTTTATTATTGTGACGCACTTTGAGCTGCATCGCTTGAGTAAAAAGTGCTCTCTATAAATAAAGCCTCTCATGAAGCAGGCCACTATGGCTCAGAGGTGGAGCGGATTGTCCTATAATCAGAAGGTTGATGGTTAATTTATATATGTGGATATAATAAAAAGATGTACAACTGCTGACAAACATAAATCACATTTCTACCACATGAATAATATCATATTTTCTTACATTTAGAAAACTTGCCATGTGAGCTTGCAAATCAGATACATCGATAGATTTGGCTGTGTCATAGAAAGAGATGAGAGTACCACATGTGAAAAGGATCTTTTTTCTCTGGTTTGACATCTATCCACTCTGTTAGCACATTCTGAGATCTGCACAGCATCGATGGTCCACAGAATGACTCCAGTTGCTCCGATGACAGTGATGCAAAACAGAGCTTTCCTGCTGTCACATCACAGAGAGTTACGGCATAAAACTGACCTCCCAAGAACACGAACTAGGAGCTCTCTAGGAGGCAAATTGGATGCGGTTGCATTTATCCATTCAAACCTGTAATTACCTGATTTCATTTTCATGGTCTCACACAAAGATGCACAGCGGATGTGAAGAACCTTAATCCCGGATGTGAATAACTACAGTATCCCCCCTCTGCTGGTGGGGAAATGCTGCCCCTGAATTGCTGCAGAACATCACAATCAGCTGCCTTTGGATAAAGTGCTGGTACTCATCCTCAGCTCTGTTTGTGGCAGAGAGCATCTGACTCACTCTACTCACTACAAATTCCCACAACCACACAATGGCAGAGGTTCCTACATCCTCTCCAAACAGATGCAGACTGTATAGTCCTGTAGTACAGCTGTTGACAGGACATCTGTATGCAGAGAGCACAACTCAACAGCTGTTGAAAGAAACAATATTGAACTGATAACATATCACTTGCTCAACTACTTAGTGGGACAGCTGAGTGCTTGCAAAAAGGGGTTATCTTTCAAAATGAAGGTCAAGAGGCATTAAATCCTAACAGCGTATGCACATGAGGTGACTGTGGTCAAAACTACAGCCATCCTCCTAAAGCGGTGAATCTGCAATATTCTATGATTACATGTGGAAAAAAAAAACAAACTAAAGAGCCGATGTGCATTTTATGACACATACTATTTTACTATTTTCAGAGTCAAATTTCTGAAAGCTTATAGGAGAAAGACACAACAATACCTGAAATGTGGACTAACCACACTCAGGATCTTGTAAATGCTACTACCACTGACAACCAGAATATATACTTGAAGTTTAATTTGAGGTTACAGCTTGCTTTTGTGCAGTAAGTCATGTAAGTCCACTCACGTGACTATGAAGGGGTCAGCAGTTAGGTTTATGCAAAAAAAAATAGTCTGTTAAGATTAGAAAAAGATGATGGTTGATATGACTTATGAATGACTAGCAAATAAAGTGAGAAAATTATCCTATATTTTAGTTTTACACATACACAAACACTGGTTCCTGGTCAAAGTCCTGTGCATCTTTGGCCCATCCATCACCCCTCCCATCATCTCTTTGCATCCATTGCATATTTGTGCCCTATTTTAGATTCACTGGTTTGAACATCTAATAAAGATGCAGCTGGATGTACATTGGAGTTGACTGAAAGTCTTGTGTGTCTCCTACAGACTCCCTAAGTGATTTATTTTGATATCCTGGGAGATAGAACCATAGACTGTAAATAAAGATGGACAACATGACAGCTCCCCCAAAGTGAGGTTATTCAATCTCGATCGCCCGTTGGTGTCTGACTGCAGTACAGGTCCTAAGTCCCGCCCCTCCATGTTAGTGAATGGTCATAGGCGGAACTAAAAAGTCAAAGTACAAGCCATATACATTTTTCCCAAAGATGGTTTCTGTCTCTGAAGGTAGTTCTCATCACCCTGATGTTTGTTCAAGTATTTGTTTTCATGATAAGTTTGGTTTTATTAAGTTATTACTTTAAAAAAAAGAGGGCTTTTCCGCCATGATTGACAGCTGTGACAGCCAATCCGTGCACTAACATTCAATGCAGCTGCTCGCAATTGGTGGGATGGGTGTTAAGGCGGGAACTCCCCCACTACTGCGAAATCACTACTGCGCAGATGCAGGGCTCCCAATGACATCACCCTCGCAAGATGGCAAAGCTCATATCCAAGATATTTTTACCTCACTTCAGCAGGCTGAGTGGTCAAATATGCACAAATAATGTAAAGATGAAATTTTGCTCTGCTCTTAAAATGAGCACACATTTATTCTCAAAATGTAACCTTTGTACAGTATAATACAGTCCCTCTGGGGTGCTGCAATCACAAGAATTGGCGCAAATTCAGCCAATCCTGATGAATTCTGTTCAATCTTGCAATTTTGTCCTATCAACACAACCGTACCGCAAATTTGATCCTTTTAAACGGGTGAAATCTTACTTCGTTGCACAGCTGTGCACTGCATATTGATTCTCTCTCTCTCTCTCCCCCTCTCTCTCTTTATCATGAGACTCCGGTTGTGGGAGTATGAGCTCTGTGCCTGGGACAGCGAAGCTCACTCAGTGACAGGAAAAAAAAAAAAAAAACATCAGGCAAAATCCTAGAGGGACTGATAACAACGAGGGATGATAACAAATATCGACGATCGATTGATCAGTTGTTAAGAATTTAATTGACGTGAAATTTAAGCGATTAATCATTTGGCCATGAAATGCACGCAACGTATATGCAATATGTTGCTTTTAGCTATGACTAAGGAAAAAACACATTTGATATTGTTTGAAATAAGGAAAGGTTTTTTGGGGTTTTTTTCATATTATGATTAATCGATTAATCAATCTTTAATCTGACCGATTAATCAGTTAAGGAAAGTGTTTACAATTTGCAACCCTTATAATGATGATGCACGGGTTTTGTTTTGTCTTCTAAATAATAATACTCTTTAACCAGTTTATAACTTTGCCACTTCTATTCTGAAGGCCAGAAGTACATACCAGTCGTACTGTTACTGGTGAGCCCACACAGAGCTTTGGTACGACCTAGTATTTGGTCATGTCTCGCTGTCTCACTGACACATATGTCTCCACTGCCATCTTTTTGATGTGCCGTTGGCTCATCTTACGTGTAATTCCTCATTTTTATTCTATAAATAACTCCTCTTGGTCACAAGTGAGGAGACAAAAATAACAGTCAGGTTCTGCTTTGCAGGTGATGACACTTGCGGCTTACAGTATGCCTTAAATATAGATTTCACAAGGGAAAACTAAAAAAAAAAAAAAGAGTTTATTTGAAATACTAAGCTTGACCACTGTTGTCCTGTCCAGTCAATGGATGAAAGAGTATCTGTATGGTATTTTCTGGGTGTTTGAGAGAAACTTAAACAAAGTCTTCCTCAGATGTATCATCATTGGCAGGTAGAGATGAGGGAAGAAATGGGGAACATTAGATGAAACAATTTCTGTGGTTTATCTCTTCATCACATACTGCTAAATGTGTCACATGCTTTCATGTTGATCTGGAAAAATGGTTGAGTCACTCCGCCGTGTTGTTAATGTACCTTGCTATGCAATTGCTTAATATAGAATGATGAGCGTGAGGAATTCTGCATTTCAGCTATGTTTTCCATGGCATGAGCACATCCACACTTTCCCTCAGGGACAAAGACAGAGAGCAGTAGTTTTTCTGTTCTCTCTTTCACACTGATTAACGCTGATATTCCTAATACATTTGGGCCAAGCGACAAAAATGGACTTTAGTGTCAACATTTATGTGAGAACACTGCAGTCATGGACCGACTTCTTATTAAATGTGCAGGAATTGTACAGATAAAACCACATAAGTCTAAGGAATGCACTCACTATACCAACTGAACCAAACAAAATCTACATTTCTTCATTTTGGAAACAAAATGTTTGGTCTACGAGCTAGCACACATGGGGTGTGCTGAAAACCTGACTTAGCAAGCCAGAGACACAGCATGTAAACAGTATGACAAGGTCCTGCACTCCCAAAGAAAGAGTGTTGTTCCAGCGTGGACAGGTTCTTGGCTCACTCACTTTGAATGACTGATTGGATTCTAGTCAAAACTCTTTTTCTGGCATGGCTTGCAGGAAAATAGAACAATATTGGGCGCTGTCAATTTGTCAGGGTATTCCATTACGTTACAATGGTGCAGATCAGATGTAAATATGAGCTGAGTCATTTGAGTTTGCCAAACAAATATTGCAATTTCTTGGACAAAGTCTAATCTGATACATACATCTCAGAGTCCAGGTCACATGTTATGTAAAAGAATACATTTGTCAGCCAAAATATTCTAAAAGGTCAACCCCAAACAAAATGTCCTTGGGAAAAAATTACGATATAAGTAAATTTAAACTGTCATGTGGCAGAGTGGAAATGAAGAAAGTCCAAATTACACGTCCACCGTGACATTTTCCGAAAGCATCTTGGTTTGTACACAAAACCATCATAAAACCTAAACAAGCTTATTTCTCAAATCCGATCAGTGATAACCCTAACAGTCCAAAAATCCTTTTGTCAACAAATGACTGTTTGATTAACCCTGTCCCCTTAGACTCTGATGACCTTTCTCCGTCACAGAGATGTGGAAATACAAATAGGTCTGTTTTACTCAAACTTCCCTGCTTCCGTTTCAAAATAAAAATCCTCTGACAACATCTCTGTTGACAGAATCCCATTAGTTGTTGGCTCAAAGCATTTGAGGCCATTTGAGGGGCGGTTTGTGTCACTCTATCCGTGGTGTCGCTCTAATATCCAACGTTTTTGTGGGTCTGTGAATGCAGCGCAGCAGGATCTATTGATACTTTCACAGCTGATCAGATCGATAGACAAGAGGAGGTATTTACAGATTTTTGTAGGTGAAAGACAGTTTTAGGCCCAGCAGAATGAACATTTGAGTTTCACTTTTAATGCACCTGACGTTATGCTGCGCGTCTCTGCAGGTACTGCGCTATAAATAACCCAAGGGTGTTTTAATACGCCTCTTAATTAACAGTCTAGAGACTATGGGGGCCACCATAGTCTTTGTTATTAATGGGAAACACTGAGATTGTGACCAAAACTGGATTATTAACTGGCCCAGGGCCCTCGACATCCATTAACCCCAAATTATTTCCTCATGTTCATGCTGAGTCCAAATCTAGTATTAACACCATTGTTGTAGTTTGTTTTGTGCTCACCGGAAACAAAGTCATGTTCAATCAAACCCAGCCATGGTTGTGACTACTGTATGTAATCAGAGAACCTAAATTCTGTACAATCTGGAACTGATTGCAATGTGTGCGCGATGCACATGTGAAGTCATGACGCATTACTTTCAGCAGAAAGCAACGTGAGATTTTCAAGTATGACAACATGCTACATTTTGACCTCATAAAGATAAATCCTCAGTTTAATAAAACCTCTACAGAGTATAAATCTGTCAAAACTACAAATACTTGATAGATTTATTTCTGCTGAGACAATTATACTCGCCCACTCCAAACTCAAACTCAACTCATCATCCTGTCACTACCCTTGTACACGCCCTTTCCAGCCAGGCCTGAATAGTTTGAACCGGTTCATTTTATGCTACTTCAAACTGAAATCTGAGGTCAACAACTTGCCAACTTCAGCTCATCGCCAGAGTTAGCAAATGATAAAAACCACGATCCAGAAACAGCTTAAACCATAAAGCTTAGCGGGAGACAGAGCCGGGAAACAGGTGCAGAGCAGCACCTGTTGCGACTTACTACTAAACATTTGTTTTAAGTTACACCAGAATTCCATTAATTGTAGTTACTTTGGCTCTAACTAGGTTATTTGGCAGCTAGATGATGACTGTTTCCCGGAATGAGAGAATTTGCTTACCTTCAGCTACCTGCGGGGTAAATAAATTCCATAAGCTTATACATTTCCTCATAATAGGAAAAGCACAGGTGGTTACTGGGACACTTTAATAGAACAAAGCCATTGTTAATGTTATTAACAACATCTGTGCTTTTATGGCTATCACCAGTCAAAATGTCTGGTGTAAATAAAAGGCTTAGTGTTGTAAAGGTGCCCCATGGAGTTTTCTTGCATTGTGTGTGTCCTTCAGCTCTCAAAATAGTGTCGAATGCATTTCCTTCCCAATAAAACACTTAACAACGTTTGTAAGGACATTTTTTTAAGCAATGTGAATCCAGCATTGTTTACATCCATGTTCATTTGCCAGAAGTCTTTTTCTTCTGCCTTTGTTAGTGCACTGCAGCATATCTTGAAGTGTCACTCTTATCTTTAGATCAGTAGAATATTGAGATATACCATTGACAGATGTATTGTGCTTTGTCAGTGGACTTTTGCTTTCACATATTATGCTCTAGGTATTCTTCTGTGTCTGCTGTTGACATTCACACAATAAACACAAGGATGTCAAAAAAAAAAGCACCTGGTTAGAATTAGGCAACAAAATCACAAAAATCAACATTATGCTTTGGTTCTACATTCATATGAAAAGCAAACACCAGTCTCCCAGGTGAAAGTCTATTGTTGGTTGGACCTTTGTGTTCCTCAGCTTATTTAAGTTTATTCGAGCTTCGAGCTTATTCAAATGTGTCTATAATAATATTACGGGCAACCACACACTGCCATCTGAAATAATTAAATGTAATCTTAGTCATACAAAAACTTTACAGAATGCCATCATCATCTCTACTGCTAGTATTACCCCTGCATGTGGTTTGTCCAAGTGGTGTTGCCGTACCCCAACAGGAGCTTTTCTTTTTCTTTTCTTTTTTTTTTTGTAAAAATGGGCATATTTGTGAGTGCTAATTAATCCACTTTCACTCATGTTAGCTGTAAGCCCATTGCTAATTGCTAACAAAAGTGCTCACCGGTGTATTGAACTGTCTTCACCGTTATATTTGTTAGATAACCAATTTTAAGTCATGTTGTCAATCATTAATTTTAAGCTGCATGTACAGTAGTAGCTTTTATCTATTACATATTTATATGGTATACAGTATAGCGCAGCACCTAACGATTATTTTTTATAGATTAATCTATCAATTATTTTTTTGATTAATCAATTAATCTATGGATTATTATTTCTATTGATCTAACTATAATTTTTTTATTACTCGATTAATATAACAACACATTTACCAAAAATAACATTTTAAAACTTGTCATACACCGCAGAGCATTATTCTCAACAAAAAAATAGCCCAGTCTTAACTGGTAATCTGTGTTTTACAGTCTGATATATAGTCTCTCCAAAATAAAATTAATGCAATAATTCATGCAAGAGCAGGAATGTAGTGCAATCTACATTTAGCAATCCAACAGCAAAATAAATAAAACATCTTACAGTAAAATTAGTGCAATTTGAATAACACTATAACTTTTCTCTAACAGAAATAATATTAATTAGTACATGCTTTCTGCATCAGAATAGTCCAGCGGCCTGCTGATATGAGTGCTGTATTTCCATATTTATAAGCACATATTCCTCTCATTTATGAAGTTATACAAGCTCCTGCACAGCTGACACAGTCAGATAGCTTTTGTTTTAAAAAGGGAAGCAAGGAAGTTGAGGTAAAACAAACATCTGTGTATCTCTCATCTCTGTGACAGAGAGACTTTAAACTGCAGTATGAAGTGGTATAGAGTCAACAAACGCGAGCATCACGCAAAAAAAAAAAAGCCACGACACACAGTTTCTGTAGATGTGCAGCAGCTGACATGCAGCTCAGATCCGCCTGACAAGCACTGCTCAGGCGAGCAGTGTGCACGCTCTAACTTGATACACGAGCACCAAAACAAAAAACAACACGCCCGCAGCTGCTCACGCTCTCATTACGCGCGCTGTGTGAAACGGTGCAATGCGTGGACGCACGTTATATGAATCGACGTATTCGGGTAATAGATTACGTCGATTACGTCTATGCGTTGCCCCAGCCCTAATACAGTATAGCTGTGCATGTGTATAATAAACAGTATAATAGGTAATAGGAAATTAGCTAGAAGATGTATTTTCTCTGTGACTATAGTCTTGTTTTATTATGTCATATTTCCTTCATATTGCTATGAGATCTTTCTTTTTTGTTATGAAAAAAGGATGACTAATGATGACATACTGTCACTACTGACTGAACCACAGCACATGGTTTTGTCAGGCATATCTGCCACAAAGCCAGGTGTAGCATGGTACCTGAGAAACAAGCTCCAGGGAGTTCATGATGATCAGTATTCATTGTAGTAATAAGTAATAAATCTATCAAAAAGATGACAGCGTTATCTGATAAATTGTGCGTGTTTCTCATCCACTCACCATGCTTCCAACACAAATACACAGCACTGCCAGTGGAAGCCACTCTTGTGAGGTGAATCCTGATTTAAAGTTTAGCAATAACATAAAAAGAGTCCTCTCCATTAATGTGTGTTGAAACAGACCATTTTCTATCCTCACACTTGTTGCACTTTCTCTCTCTATATTTCTCCCATCATTTATTAAAGCGTGGTACATGATCGTGTCTCCAAGAATATCAGGAGACAGTCTGAAGCCATAAAATGAAATGGATATAATATAATCTACCCATTGTAAGCTTTGGCTGTTTATGGTGTTCTTTCCATCCCACCCTAACATTTCATAAAATATCCATCTTGTCATACGACTTTGCTTTGAACATTCATACTTAAAGGCTAGTTTACACACAGTCATGAAATCATAAAATGTAAACTTCTCTTTAAAGTAAATGTGTTTGGAAAAAAAGCCAACTTTTATGCTTCCTTCTGTAAAGCTGTTACACCCATCTCTCTGCATATATGAGCCATGATATTGGGGACATTCATGTGTCACCATAAAATATCTCACAGAGTGATAAGTGAGGAAAAAAGGCTAAAAATAAGAAGCTTCCCCTACACATCTGTCTTTTTTAAACATTTTACCAGAAGAAAAGGATCATCGTACCTCCATGAACTTCACCTGTCACCTATTATTTGTCTCCTCAAACTGACGTTTATGGGTCCATCCTGACGTTTATGGCCCATTCCCATTCACTCTGAAAGTACAGGCAGACACTAAGGGCACCCATCTGGCTTTTATTTCTCTGCTGCCTGGAGCCCTTTGTCTAAGCACTAGACAGATCCCTCATGTACAGAAAGTGCACGTGCATACTGGTCATGAACACTGTGAGGTGGATGGAAAAAAATCATTTAAAAGGTCCTATATAATGACAATTTTTTAGGTTCATACCTGTATTTGGGGTTTCTACTGGAACATGATTACATGATTTAATGTTCAAAAAACGCATTATTTTTCTTAAACGGTCTACCTTAGGGATGCACCGATCCAATATTAAGATTGGACATTGGTCCCGATTTTGATAAAATAGCTGGATCTGGTATCGGCTAATCAGGCTGATCCATGGGCCCAATCCAGCAGTGCGTGAGCAGCGCCGAATCTGTTGTTTTCTTTTCCGGCACCCTTGCTAACAAGTTAGAGCTTCCAATCTGCATGTGTGAGCAGCGCAGGTCAGGCGTGTCTCAGTTGCTTGACAGCCGCAGCACATCTTGAGAAACAGCAGCTTGCTGATTTTTTCCACAAGCTGTGCACGGCTGACAGCAGCGACAGACAGCAAAAATTGTGTTTTGATGATTATATTCTCTTTATTACACTATTTTCTTCAGTTTAAAAGTCCTTTTCTGTCACAGAGATGAGAAAATACAAAGATGTGTATTTTACTCAAACTTCCCTGCTTGCATTTCAAAATAAAAGTCTTTTGACAACATTTCTGTTGACAGAATCCCATGAATTGTTGACACAAGGCATTTTATTTTGAAAAATTAGCAGGACCATGTTGTCGACGATGCAGGAACTGCATGACTTGATAAATGAGTGAAATCTGTGTTTATAAATGTGGAAATACAGAACACACAGCCGCAGACAGTCCTGCAGAAGCGTCGCAGCCACGGCGCTTTCAAGGTGAACACGAGCGCTTGTTTGTTTGACCAAGTTACTTGTTTATTTTCCAGTTCAGCTGCTATATTTCATTTTGAATTCCTGTTTGCACTAAATATTTACAAATAAGTTTGATTACTATTTGTCTGTTTGACCAAGTTATTTGAGCTACTTATTTATTCTCCGTTAAGCTGCTACAGCTTATTTTTTAATCCATTTTAAGAAGTTCGATTACTTTTTATTTTGAATTTGAATGCTGTTCCAAGTTGCTGCCAGTGCCCAGTTGTTGTTATTTTAATAATAAATAATTAACAATTCAGCACATTTATATCTATGTGTTAGCACATTTATATATGTGTGAATTTGTTACACTTTGTTTTACAAATTTGGGAAATTAATGTTTAAGTCAAGCTTGATGCCTTTAGTGTCTTCCACATGATGAAATATACAGTTTATTAATTCAACAATGGTAGTGATTCCCATACATATACTATATCTTACTATATCTACTATATCTTCCTGGGCTGGTCTTAGTTTACCTGGGTGGGCCGCCCAGGAAGATAAAATCCGAATTCCACTGTTTTTTCCAATCAACGATGTAATTTTACAGCGCATACTGACCGTCCGCCCTCCTGCCCCACCAGTGTTTTCCATTAATTACTAAGACTATTGCGGGCTGCCATTGTCTAATTTCTCCCGTCATAGTCTCAATGGAACTGGACTGTTAATCAAAAGCCATATTAAAACACTGTTGAGTTATTTGTAGCGCAGTAGCGGCAGAGATGCGCAGCATAACGTCAGGCACATTAAAAGTGAAACTCAACCGTTCATTCTGCTGGGCCTGAAACTGTCTTTTACAAAAATCTGCAAATACCTTCTCTCATCTATCGATCTGATCAGCTGTGAATCAACAGATGAATTATCCACCTTAGGAGTGACATTCAGCTGCGAAGGAGATAAAAAGGACCTGCTGCGCTGCATTCACGGACCCGCAAAAACGTTGGATATTAGACACCACAGATAGAGTGACACTAACCTCTACGCTGCTGAAATGCTCTGTTTTACTTAGATTACACCACACACAAAGAGAGCAACTTCATTCTCTGTTCAGGATGCCACTGATTCACATTATCTTTACATAGCAAATAGTTGTTTGCTGCTAATGCTATGAATGTCGTATACAGCTCCTTCAAACATAGGGGCTGAGAGAGAGAGAAACATAGGGAGAAGGAAAATACAGTAAAGTAACATCCCACTCTGGGTAAACAGAACAGCCAAGCTATTTTTATTAGTCAGCTCAATCTCTATGGAGACTTGGGGTGGGGATGGAACCTCCTTTATCGAAACCTGGCAAGTCCTGATCAGAAACCTGTGGGGATTTCTCTGTCTGAAAGAGAGAGCTCCCATAATGACGCCACACATCTCTGAGGCATGAGGTCATCAGTAGAGGGAAAAATATCCCATTGATTTCTTTTCTTGCAAATACGTTACTGGGTAGGAATCAAAGGTCAAAATGTCTTTCGTATGTTGTCAGGACATTTAAAATTGACCCCATGTGTGGTAGTCACATTGTATTGTACATGCTTTAGGCGTGTATGGATGAGTTCATTTTCATTGCTGTAAGGTACCTGAAACTGAAGGCAGGGCCCTCCCACTTAAACCTGGAGCTTTAGAAGAACAACAATCACACAGCTGAGTAAAGCCAGGACTGCCTTCCATCACTGGTCTGCAGCTTCATAACTAAGCATGACAAAGTGCCCAAAAAAGAGCAAAACAAACATGTTTCAGCACAAAGAGACAGCAACGGCAGGCCAGGGAGATTATGAGTCAAAAGTTTACTTAAAGAATATGCGGGAATGATAGATGAGAAAGCTGTCACTTGTGGGGCCCCGGGATCATGGCCCCTTTGCATCAAGCTTAAAAGCTGTCTGACATTCAGCACAAGCTGTCTCTCAAACTTCACCACACAGGAATTTTTGGAGAGCATCCCCTGTTATGCTATTAAAAGTTATTCCACTGTGGCCCAAATGTTGAGGGGAAAATGTGATGCGTTTACAGTGCACATAAGGTTAAGCATATACTGTAGAGCTGAGGCTTGAACTGGGACGACCCGCGCGTACCGACAGCACTGCGCATCACACTTAGTCTTGTGTATCCTAATCTACATAAATATTATTTTCTCTGCCAGATCACATTTTTATGGCCCAACTCAAATCCACAAATATTGATTTGCCAAAATACACATGTTAATCTATCTCTCTGAGGTTACTGTCACACAGTCTGAGAGATTTAAGAACCAGTTTCAAATAGAGCATGTAAAAAACACCCTGATGGGCAAAACTAACTCCAGTATCTTAATAAAAACTCAGAACTTTTATTATTCCAAAAACTCAATGATACCAAAAATGTAAAACAGAATTAAATTCTGACATAATCTGCCAAAAAGCAGTCTACACTTATATTGTACACTACTGAGCTATCACGCTGTACACAAGCCGCCTCTTCTTAAAGGAACAGTTAGCCATTTTGGGAGATACACTGTTTTGCTCAAGGAAATCAATACCACCCTCATGTCTATATGTTGAACATGATGCTGAAAATTAAAAACCAATTCTGAAATGCCCAAAAAATGCAGTTCCTCTCATGCCCACTTGAGGATGGCTCCAAAACAGAGTCAATCACCCATGGACCCCATTTCAAAATGCCCAACTTCACAGCAGAAGTTTGTAAGGATGTTTTTAAGGCCTGGTACAAAAAATGGTTTTGGTCTCTATAATTAATCTCAACATGCACTGTATGGGGGTGAATGTGTGTACTCCACCATTAACATTTTAATCGGGCCCAAAGTTATATATATTTAAAGGTGCGACCGCTTAAGTGACAAGCTGTCTGCATAATGTCACTACAGTCTGTCAGTTAGATTCAACCCTCCAGTGCTACAACCTTGCACGAAAATATGGTCACTTAAGGCTAAAAAAAAAAAGAAGGCAACAGTCGAAATGCTTAACTTGAGTCCTTAAAGTGGCGGTCCATAAATCAATGGGTGACGTCACTATAGCTACAGCCATTATTTATACTGTCTCTGGCCGAAACTTTATGAAACTGAATGTTTTAATGAGCTGATAACCTTTTGAACCTGCTAGTAGGCCCCATATCTATCTACTCACTGATAACACCAATTAAATCCAGTGATAACTTTCTAATGCAATGCCCCCGAGGGTTCACTACGCTGACCACAAACCATCTATCTGGTGACATTTGTTGCAGCCTTTTCTCATCCAAATCCCATCATCTCTCAATGGCCATATCTCATCTAACTCTCTGACAATAAGCATATTTCTTAAGATATCAAACTATTTCCTTAACAAGTATCTCATTTATTTAATCCACACATGACGATGAGGGTTTACAGAGGTGTGTGGATTATGTGTCACACTATTTCTCAGCTGGGTCCAGAGACGGGTCAACCAGCTGTCACCAAAAAGTTACTGAGACTCCAAAGGCGCCATTTATTGCCAGACATTAGTATGGTATCCATCTTTTCATGTAAGTCTTGGCAAGAAAGTAACTAAATACGTTTTGGAAATGTCACAGTATTTCTTTCGCAAGATTCAAATATATAGACACCCGTCCTTGGTATACCCTTCAAGTAGACTTAAAAAGTATCCCAATCTGTCAGTCTTCCTTACCACAACTGCCTCAGTGAGGCTCCAAACAAATATATGTAGGCCCATCTCTGGCAGCAGCATGCCTGGAAAATAAATGATTACCAGCTCTGGTTGCAGCTCCATCGGCATTCCCTCGTGTCCTGTTACCTTCCCATGTCAGTAGAATGCTAATATGCTCGTACAGCTTCATCGGACATGCAGGGAATGCCGGGGACACCAGCCTGAGCATGAGCAGGGTCCCCTCATGGAATGTTTTCCTAGGTGTCATTTTCTCATTCCTTCCAGTGTCTTTGAGAGCAGGAGTTCAGGGAAGCTCAAGTACACTGAATAGTATTACTCAGTACACATTATGGTACCTTTGGCATGAATCCAGTTGACCTACAGTCGTAAAACCTTCAGTTAGCCTCAGCTATAAA
Source organism: Plectropomus leopardus (assembly GCF_008729295.1). NCBI lineage: Eukaryota > Metazoa > Chordata > Actinopteri > Perciformes > Serranidae > Plectropomus > Plectropomus leopardus. Next base: position 5,676,817 of record NC_056472.1, read on the forward strand.
TAAACAAAAGCACAGTTTGCTTTTGGCCAAGTGTATTTCCTTCTGAGAGATCAATTAAAGGACTGCATGTGACATTCGGAGCTTTTCTATGATTCAGAGTCCCATTCTGTTGTCTGCACATGGGTTTCGTCATATTAGTGGCTGGCCTAGAGGTCAGCAGCTAACAGTGCTAACAGCACTAACAGTGCTAACAACGGCAACAGTGCTGACAGAACAGGTGTTGACGTGCAGAGAAACCAGAGAGTGGGTGCCACGCTTCTCCAACGACACCATTGGCCGGGACGACATTATCATCTGTTACCGCCATATGAGCGCAATGCAGAGCTGCAGCAATTAGTTAGCCTGTTGAATACACTCACATACCTCTTTTCCACCAACATGGAACTGGTTCCCATTCTGGTTCCATAATTTTAAACTTTTCAGAGCATTTTGACCAAAAATAACCAATTTAGTTGGAACCAAAAATTAGCAGGTTTTTCTTAACCCGAAGTGTGAACAGTGACAACATTAGTGGGCGTGTCATGTTCTACAGAGCAAGGGTGGAGATGCGAACAATGGAGAATTGTGTTTCATCTTTGTGGGAAAAAAGAGCATGCTGTGATCTCTGTAATAGTTGGTCCATGCTTGTTTTTTGGTTAGAAACAAATATCTATAATAACAAAACACAAATTTGCAGGATATCGATGTATTGCAATATTCATCCAATTTTTACTTCCATTGTGCACTGTGCAACGTCCTCCGTTGATGATACATTCTTGATTAAAATGGTTCCATGCAAAAGTGGTGGAAACGTGAGCTGGTTCGCTAGCACCAAGGCTCCAAAAATCTGAACCAAACCAATTCAAGAACCAGAGCTACTTTGGTTAAAAAAAAAAACAGAAACTCACATGCCACACTGCCAGACCATCCACCAGAACAAAAAACAGAGAAGCTCAAATTATAATACACACACCACGGTAGCGTGACTTCTTTGTCTCCTCAGGACATCATTAGTCCAGTATGTTTTTACATAGCAAATAGTGGTTTACTGCTATATTAAAGCTCTGAATGTAATTATGTATATCACAAAAATGTTTTTTTTTTTTAATTTAAGTGTAATCTAAAATGTTATTCACTATCTGTTGAAGGACAATGTGCAAACATTTGACGTGGTGCATTTCTGCCCTTCAACCTTGAGAAAAAGTTTCTTAACAACAACAGAACCACAAGTTGCCATTCGCTTTCATTGTGCATTTACAAGCTACAGGCACAGGCCTTAGAACCAATGGCCATTTACAGATAGTTTAGTTTCCACGCTCATGTCATGTCAAAATATGTGTCCAAATGCACTGTGAAAACAGTCACATTGTGCCACGAGCCCCTAGATTCATACTTCTGCCTCATGAATAAACATAGTACATGGAGCTGAAAGTTAAAGATTCTGAATTTGGAAACACTAGTTGACAAAACGATCAAGCAATCTTTTTGGGAAGAATACATAGTACATAGTATTTTACTAATAATATGTAGAGATAATTATACTTTATACTTAAAATTAATTTTACTCAATAAGAAAATGTTTTAGTTTTGATAAGAATAGTAAATAAATGTACATAAAGGTAATACTTGATGTACGTGAAAGATATTTGATTTTTGAGTCTCATAGAATCATAAGAGTCATAGACTGTAAAACAAATGGATGTAGCTGCAGTGACATCATCCACTGGTTTGTGGACTGCCATTTTGACGCCTTGATTTCGGCATTTTGGCCCTCACCATATTGGTTTTGTGAGCCAGAAGTGATTGTATTTTGGCAAGAGCGCGGAGCTGTGGAGGAGCAACGGGGGGATCTGACTGAGAAGCCAAGGCCACCATCAGCAGACAGCCTATCACTCAAGTGGCCCTGTCTTTAGTTGTGCATAACTTTGCCCCTTAATAAAATGTAAACAGGTGAGCAATATAAAAAATCACAACCATACAGTTGTAATAGATGGTGAAATTAACAATAGAGACAAAAAACATTTTTTTTGTTCTTGTTTTTTGTACCAGGCTCTTCACAGTTATTTTCGCTATAAAGATGGGCATTTCAGCAGGGGGGACTAAGAGGATTTACTTTGTTTTGGAGCCAGCCTCAAGTGGCCATTAGAGGAACTGCAGTTTTTGGCCCTTTTTTGTCGACTTCATTTTTTTATGCCTGGAGATTGCCACTTGGTCTCATTCCCTGGTTGCTAAGTACTGGTGCTTTGGGTTGTAGGTTCAGTCTGAATACCATCTCAACTCAGTAACAATACTATGAATTGTGCCTAATTTCTTATGATTATTTACAGAAAACAACTTCACTTAGGATAGGATATTTTGATTTATAGTCCTCATCGAAACATAATGCCAATTAAGACTCAAAATGGTTTTAGAATATCTTTAAATATATAGTATGTTGTGAATGTAATAGTGTAAAAAAAATGGTTATTTGCTAATCTATGTTTAAATTGATATATTTGTGATAGTTGTGAGCACACTAGATTACTTTGCAAGTGACAAACACACACCAATCTTTGTGTATTTATTCTGCTTAAAAACACACCTCGGTTTCTATCCTTGAATACCAAAAACCCAGTGCGTGTCTTTTTCTAGACTCATTGGATACAGACAGTGCACAACACATTTACCACAATTACTTTATTAACTACAGCTGATAAAATCTTTCAGTGATGGTTTTAACGTCAGCCAGGGAAACTGAAGAGCGCCAACCAAAAAATGAAAAGCCTAATGTTTATTATTCCCTGTATTTTCATTCCTTTTACAGTTTTATTCCCATGACTGAGGCCATTTATAGTTCCTGAACCTTCAGCGGTGTCAAGTATTCTGATTCTAACCTGGGAAACACAAAGCCTTGGTTACCACCACTACATATTAACATAAGAACTTTTACAGGAGTTCAGTTAAATTATGAACATAATGTTCCTTAAGTCATGTTCAGGTTCATGACACAGCCAGAGTCAGTGATATTTAAACTGAGGTACATGTCAGGTTTCTGTGCATACTCACAGACACACACATACATGTGAGTGTTCACATTATCCATTGTCTATTGTGTGCATCCTGTTTGAACTGGGTTTCAAGTAATGCAGATTAATTTTATAGCATTTCTCCTTCTACCAAGTGCAATTCATCTATCTAGTGCCAGACACCGTTTATATCTTGGAAGTGACTGAACTCTGCTATTGTCTTAAAAAGCTGCTGACCGCACTGGTCAGCATTACTCAACATTACTCAACATGACAGTAAACACAGACATTGTTCTTTGTCCTGAAACAACATAATTAAAGCGAAGCAACTTTTTCAATTTCTTGAAAGTAAGTCCATTTTAGGGTAAATTTAAGTGTAAACAAGGAAAGTTCATGCTAGGGGATTTCCAAGCTGTTCTGTTGCATTCACTACTATGTAAGGGTGTAATTTCCCCTGGGGATAGGTGGGGGGGCATATCCCCCTCCCTTTTCATATTTCTTGTTCTTCCTATAATCTCTCTGATCATTGTTCTCTTGCTGTCCTGCCACAATAGTCCAGAGGAGAGAAATCTGAGCGTGTAAAAAAATTGACTGGTCATGGGCTTTTTTGCCCTGGCTTTTGCTTCATAGGCTACGTACAGGCTTCCCAAACTTTTAACCTCTTCTCATTTCTCAGTTTGTACATCCTAGATTCCACGTTTTAGTACCACTAGCCTATTGGTTAATAAGACGACATCCACCAATGGCTGTGGCTAATGGTTTTTGTTGTATCACATTTTTTGCGGGCTAAAAAGCAGGGCTCCAGACTAACAGCGCTCCACGTTCTACTGTCCCAGGGGACAAGAGAAAATTTGTCTGGGATGCCGCAGTGATAAACTCACTATCACTATCAGGGACACACCCTAACTCTTCATTGATAATGCTTATTTATGAACAGCTTATCCAAATTGAAACTGGATGAGAGCTGGATAAATTAGGTATTAGCAGGAACTGGACACAATTCAGTGCTAACGGAGGTTGCACTGTGTCACATAGTGATGCGTTCAAGCTCTATTTAGTAAAAATGAGTTTTGGGCAAAGGTCAATTACAACATTCTTGTGATGTGTTCAAATGTAATCTCAAATGTAATAAATGCCGCTGTTTAAAGGAGAAATTTGTTGATGTTTTCAGAGAAATACAAAACAGATGTCAGAGTGATAATTATGATATATAGTTAAAGCAGTTATTATTCTAAAAGATGTTATTTTTCAATGTGAAAAGGTTTCATAAATGTGTATGACCGAATTTGTGCTCATTCAAAAGGTAATGTAATGAGAGGCTGAATGATTTCTAAACTGTTATTCAGTTATTTATTTTAGAATAAAGATTTCTTTGTTTCCCTGGTAGAAAAGAAGTAGCTTTAATGAACAGGATAGTCTTAATAAAAGGAAGAGAGAGAGGAGGTGACATGTGGCAAAGGGCCAAAGTTGGAATCGAACCCTTCGCCGCCGCAGCAAGAACATAGCCTTCGTACAGAGTGCGTGCTCTACCAGGTGAACCACTGCCTTCAGAAAAGGAGGAATATAATAACAGGATCAATGTCCCTGATATAGGACTGATGCACAAAAACACTGATACTTTCAGCATTGACTGCATTGTTTGCTTAATTTTTAAGTTTTAAGCTTGTAAACTAATTGTAAAAAAGCTCATGACTGTAAAAACCTGCAGGCACAAGAATTATATTACTGTCAAAATAAACAGAAAGGAAGTATCTCTCTTCTCTAAGCAGCAGATCTTTGAAAATTCCTCACTGTGTCCAAAGCCATGTGGGAAATAGGGCCCATCATTAGTTTTGTGGCCTGTAAAGGAGAACCTTAATAGCCTCAATTTTTATATCAACAACTCAACTATCTAGTGCAGTGCAGGGACAGAAACCACAACATCTGGAAACTGTAATCAAAACAAAATAAACACATGAACCATGTCAGTGAACGCTTACGTGCTCACTGCCAAGATTCATTTTTTAACCGCTTTATATGTCAATTACGACAAATTATTACCAAGGTTTATCATGCTGTATGGTATTTAATATACTGAATGCATTAAGTAGTATGCCAAGGGGAGATGCAGAAATAGATGTACTTGTATGACCTTTTTCTCAATGACCCCTGCATTATTGTTAAAGCACCCGTCAGCTGTATTTTAAGCAAGACTGTGTCCTTGAGGCAGAGTGGAGTTGGATTAGTGCGAGAGGGTTTGGTCTATGGAGACTAATCCAGACCCCATTAGATTTTTCATGCAGGCAGCCTATGGCATCTTGCCAAACCTGTCAGACCTGTACATTTGGGGAAAGACAGTAATCCCCGCCTGACGGGGTATCTGCAGATCTTGAGCAGTCTTATAAAGCATTGAACACAGTCCCCTGAAGCTTAAGTTAAATTTACCAAGGTCTTAAATATTTCCTCTAACCTGCTGGAGACCAAAATATTAGTTCAAACTTTTTTATTTTTTTTTTAATGTAGTCGCAAGCTTTATAGGAACTATTACACATCTATTAACTGAAAGTGAGACTGGCACAACAAACAAGAGGCAGTTCAGTCCTTATTTGAGGTTCAGTCAGCGTCATGAGGGTTGATAGATTACCAACCTGTCCAATTATCAGGGCTAATATTTGGCATTTTGGCAATTATCTATATCAGCGTTTTATTGTCGTGATTGCAGATAAAATTAATTAATGAAAAAGTGTGCGAATTACACTCACCCAACACAAGGAAGGCAGTCTGTAATACATGCAAATGAAGTGTCAGCATTGGAAGAACTTTTACTTTGTAAAACCTCAGGGAGACATTTTTATTCATTTGTTTTTTATATAAATTTTAATTGAACTTTATTTTAAAAAAAAGTTGCTGGAAACTGATGTTACAGGTTTCAGTTATTTTTAAATTTTATTGTAAATGCATATCGGTTCCAAATATCGGTTATCTGTCTCATTAATTACCAGTCATCGGTAACAGTATCGGCCCTGAAAAAACAATATCAGTCGACCCTTAGTGTGAACCTTAATCGCAATTAACGCACTAATGCTGACAGCCCTCATACAAACAAATACACTCTTTCCCTCAGCAACACCATCTCAGATTATTCAGTAGATCAGAACCAATGCATCATGATCATAGATTCTTTCCCTGAGTAAGCTCCCTACGTAGGCTACAACAAGAACTCCTCTGAAGAACACTGATAAAAGACAAAAGACATTAATTATTGGATTCATTAAGTCCAAGTAAAAAACAGCTGTTAAATGCAGGATTACCAAGCTTCTTAGAGGGACACAGTTACACTCTTTGAGAAACTACAACGCTTATAAAGCATAGGCAATTTATTTATTTATATGTTTCTAGACTGCATCTTTTTGGGGATATTTTAAAAATAGTGAATACAGTACTTTGATGTGTATATGACATCACTAACCTTGAGGGGTTAATGGCTTACTGTTAGACATAAGAGTTTGAAATGTAGCTTCGAAAAATTGTGAAATGCACTTAATTTATTTAGTTTTGACTAAATATATTTTTGGGTGCTAAAGCACAAGCCCCCCCCCCCCCCCCACCCCCCACTTTCTGCAGTGATGAAAGCAAGCCACAACAATATCAAAGTGATATCAAAAAAAGAGTCTCAAGATGCCTGTGGCTGAAACTAAAAAGGCAATGAGCATCAGTTCAGTGGGACCAGTATGATGAAACATGCAATGAACCCAGCAGCATCACTGACAGTGTGACCAGGAACATCTGTAACATGTTGATGTCACAAGTCTTGATAATTGTACATCAAGTGGTTCCCCGTAATGTGAGAGAATTGCTGGTCCATCCATCCTACAGTGAACCCGGTTTGTAGCTCTGTCTAGATTTAATCCACATCCAGCTCAATGACATCATCCCCCCATAAAACCATGGTGCCCACTGCCTGCATACGAGCTCAATAAAGCTGATAATATCAGACAATGTAAACAAGTGGCTGGTGAGGAAAGTCAGGCATGGAGTCAGCCTGATCTTTTTTCTCAGGAGTTCGCAGACTAAACCACAGCGATTACTGTAATCACGTTTGAAAGGTGGGGAGAAAGAGGGCTCACATGTTGCTTTGTCTCCTGGAAATTAAGGTGCAAAAACAACTTGGTGAGGTTTAGGGTAAGATCATGAATTTGGGTTAAAATTAGTATTATACTTTCTAACATGTCTGGGGGGGACTTCAATGGCAGATGTGCTAAACATAGTTGTGCATGAAGAAGAAAGAGGCCAAACCAGCCTCAGAGGTTCACAGATGGGAAAACACCACAAATATGCTGCTGATGACGTTGTGTACATGTTAGATTATTTAGCCTACGTTACAATAAAAGTGTGTACATGTGTGTGATTCCCAGAAAATTTCAAGCCAAACAGTATCTCGCAACCTGCAATTTCAACTTCCCTGCTACGCCAAAGTAGCTGTATGCAATAGATCAGGGCTTGGCCTCAAAACGCTCCATTTCGTCTAGACCAACAAATAGCAATGCATTGTAGCTATTGATGCAGTCCTGAATTATTTGAAGAGGACTAAGTGCTCCTTAAGCACTATGAGAAATTTAATGAGCACCAACTAATCCTCAGCTGGAGCTAATCTTGACCTGCTTCAATTTCACCATCAATTCATATTGCTATTGCTACCTTCCTTCCACTGTGAATTTCCCTCCCACCCACTTACCTCCCTTCCTTCCTTCCTTCCTTCCTCCCTTCCCCTCCCAATTAGACGTATTTACTTCCCCAAATCCTAATCTCTAAAACATCGGCAGAGGCTTTAGCCATGGCTCCCTCAAGGCAGCTCTGCTCCTCCCAGCCCCTCTCTATCTCTTCTGCTTCACTCCGTCTTTTGTTCAGCCTGATGAGGTCATGTTCGAACCATTCCTCTTTGGGACTTCGTGTGATACAAGCCCAAACAGAGGGGAGCCAAACCTCTGTTCACACATGAGATCAAGATAGTCGGGGGCATGTTTCCACAGATTGCCCCTGGGACGATGTCTGTCTAGGTGTGTCTGCGTTTGTTAAGAGTCAAGAGATGCACTCACGAGACATGATCATTAGCTTGTTATTATAATGACGCTAATGATAATGGAAATGTAATAACTCTTTCATTAGATGCTCTTTTGAAAACTCACTGGTATCATGAGAAAGGAATCCCAAACATACTGAAAGGGCCTTAATTAAAGAAATACAGTAAATGGTTATGTGGGATTCCAGTTGGGCGATGCAGAATGCCACGTACGACATCTCCATAATTGCTGCTTGTTAATTCACTTCTGTTGATTGTTTTATTTGCGCACAGTGTTGTGAGATGTTGCACATTCCTAGTCATTGCTATAGAGGTTTGTGAAGTGATGGGAGCTGTTCTCGACGCCCCTGGCTCCAGACCTGAAACCTTTAGGGTTAACTTAAGGGGTTAATTATAACCCCTGAGGTGCGTTTTCAGGGTTGTCAACTCTCGTGCTTTCTTGATGCTAGAGACACCCTCTGTCAGGCTCTGTCTCATGCTCTCATCAAAACAAATCTTATGAAATAAGAGGAAACCACAGAACCACACCTTGGTAAAGAAATATAGCTATAGGATAATACTGCAGACTTCCTCTGCACACCGGAGGACATCGTCTGAACATCAGGACTTTCTCCACGTCTAAGCACAGCCATTGGTCCACATCAGGGGTTGGCCAACTTTTTTATTTATATATATAAAAGGTCATTTTCAATTTTTGTTAACCCTTGAAAACCTGGATAAATATCACTTTTCTTGTGCTGCATTCAGACACCAACAAGTATTTAAACCTTAGAAATATGACCACTTTTGTTTGCTTTCTTTTAAAACATGGGAAATGGCAAAAGGCAAAAAGCGACTTGGCATGAACTGTTTCACAAATTGCAAGAAATAAGTAGATTTGTATTACTTTTTAAAGAAGCTACAAATAAAGGTAAAAAAAACTTTGGTAATAATCATCATTAGATATTTCAAAGGATTTTTTTGGTATCAATGTCATTTTTAAACACTTTTTCATGTATTTTTTTTCTTGTCCTTTTTTTGTAATTTTCAGACAATTTTGTTTTTTTGATTGCAAATTTTTGGGGTCATTTTGTCTTAAGTTGCCATTGCCATCTATGTTTTTTAAAGACATCAAGCCAATTTGCTTGGTTTCAAAGGGTCAGTCAGTGTGCAAAGTCATCAATAATCATCACTAAAATGTCAATCGCTTGCTGCTTAAAATTCTCCGTAAAGACTCTGGCTACATCCTCACCTTTTGTCGTCTGAGGCAGCTCCTTACTTACACTGAAATCAAAGTATCTTCCTATAAGAGTAATAAATATCAATTGGGAAATAGTTGTTAACCCAACACCAGCATGAAAGCTCAGCAATGTACTGCTGTGGTTCAGGCCACAGCAAAACATAATTTAGCCACCTAAAAAATAATTAAGTATGGCGTTTCTGATATAACGGCTTCAAAGCCCCATCGGTAAAAGCTGTCTTATGGCAAGGTAAAGCAGTGAAAATATTCTAAATATAGCATACACTCAAATCAAACAGATTTTTTTTTTAACCGAATGTACAACTATAAGACAAATAGTTCCAACCAAGCCATGTGATTGGTCAGCAAGGCATTTAGAAAATATCAAAACCAGCATAACAACACTCCTTCCTCATCACTAAAACCATACTGCACTGTTTTTAACAGCTGCACTTGCAGTCCTTCTACATATAGGCATTGTTTGACAGGCAAGAAACAAGGAGTATTTCAGGATATTAATTGGCATATTCTAGATCTAAATTCTAATGGCTTAACGAAGTAAAATACAGCTAGAATAATGAAGTGTAACCGACAACCCACTAATGGTGTAAACCATCGACTGACACAAAGAGGCATTAACCAGTATAAACTAAACACTGACAAAAAGTGACATTTGCGTTTTGGAACAGAAAAAAGCAAACTTAACTGCAGACTAAAAACTACTCAACAAAGATCTAGGCATGATGGGAAAGTGGGTCTTGCTTAGGCTAAGTGAGTGTTACCACAGTGAAAGTTTTGTTTTTCAAAGGTTAAATGCCATCAAATGTGGATTGAAGCATAACATTTTTTGTCACATAACAGCTTGTTGTGAATTTTGACAATAATGTCGCATCTGTATTTTTTCATTTATTTTGAGATTACCTTGCTCTGAAGTTATCGGAAATGTTTATCATGCTCTATCAGCTGTGCCCTGACATGGAGCTGTGAGCTTAAAAACAAAGTTTGCTAACGTAATAGCTAGTGGCAAAAAGCTAATTATTTTAAATTACCCTTGGACATGAATATATTTTGCGTAAATATTACATTTTGTTGACAATAGTTGTAGAAGGGGGTGTGCTGTAACGTCATAAGTAGTTGGACAGTGATGCCTTAAGGGCCAAGTTAAAAGAAATCAAAGAGCACAAAATAAACCCCCCCAACACAAAACATTACAACACAAAATCACAGATTCCCCTGGCCAAATCTCTGCTTCTCACCTTTGTTACCAATATTTCACTATAGCAGACTCAAAATACACTTAGCTAAAACCCAACTATAGTACTACACACGCGCGCGCGCGCACGCACGCAGGCACGCCGGCACGCCGGCAGGCGCGCGAGCAAAATAAAACGTTGCAGGCTTGAAAGTTGCTCGTGCGGCTGATACTTTTCCTCAACAGAGCAAGAAAACAGTCCCACTCACCTTTCGGCATCAGTCCAGCAGAAACAGCCCCTGAGAAACAGTCCGCGGTCCGGAAGCAGAAACCAGATGGCTCAAGGCAAGTCCTCTCCAGTAAGCAATGGTGTCCTCTCGTGCTGCAACTCACCGACGTTAGCTTTAGCATGAAACCCGAACACTAACACACAACTAATGACTTTATCAACTAAAACTTTCACCAAACTTATTTCGCGTTTGTCAGTATTCCTCGTGTTCGATGTTTACTTCCTTCTTCCTGACCGAAGTCTCCTCACGCTGCTTCTGTTAGTCTCTCCTAGCCTTGTCCCCGCCCTCTCACCTTCTTTTCCCTACATACAGCCAATTAGCGCAGGTGGCTTGATTGATACCTTCATTAACCAATCAAATAAAGGAGCACAAAATAAAGGCACAATCCATAGTTTTCATTGAGTTTATTCCAAGGTTTGCTTACAATACTATTTAGAGCTGGTTATTTTAACCACTCATTTAACTGTTTACATATGGAATGCCATTTTAGTCAATAGCAAACAAATACATAAATAAATGAGAGCAGAAAAAAAATATGACCAGGGTACAAAATTAGCACCATCGCCTGGCCAACCAGTCAAAAAATACAATGGTGATCTTTTGAGTGGCTGTTAGATTTTGAACATTACAAGTTATTTTGCAGATGGACAGAAAAGTCAGTTTTGGACCCTGAATATGACTATGAAATAAATCCATAAAAAAATAAATAGATGGTGTAAAAAATGGGCAATAAATAAATAAATGAACTTCAATTTATTTCAGGGTACTTTTGTTGACACTTTTATTCATTTCAGCGTGTCTTTATTTTGTAATGACACATTTATTTCCATCTCTTTTTTAAATTCCTGATGCAATATGCAAAAAAGTAGACGTGGTTATCCCACAGATACACAGATTCAAAGCAATCACACACCAAGAAGAAGGGGAGAACAAGAAGGAGAAAAAACATTAGAGAACTACTGTTAGAAAATAGACAGATGGCTTGATGTAACAGAGTTATAAAACTCTCAGTGAACCGATTTTCCTTTCGTTATCAAACTCAATTACTTTCCGTTTTGTTTCCTTCATGAAGTATTTTCATTCACTTTATCAGAAACTAAATTGTTTTACACCAGGGCTACATCTATCACATTAAACCTGTAGTATAAAGAAGAAACATAACTTTAAGTTGTTGAGTTCTGAATACTTTTGTGGGTACATACTGAAATGTGTCAATAGCAGCATCAAAAGCTGGCACTAAATGTCTTTTTAGATGTGTGATCTTGTTAAAACCCCCACAAAGTACAGTGGTGGGTAGAGTACAGAAAATCTCTATTGGAGTACAAGTACAATAACTTCCATCAAAAATGATGCAATACTGAAATTAAAAGTGACAATTACCAATTGAGAAACTCTAATCAAGTAAAAGTAAAAAAAAGTACCTGGTTAATAACTCAAAGTACAAATAACTTTTCATTTAAACTTCTTCCATTTTCAAAAATTCTGACAAGATATTCCTATAGTATGAGATAATCCCCCAAAAATATTAATTAACATGAACAATCCTCTTTCAATCAAAGAACCAGAGGGCTAAAACTCAAATTTTTGATGTCAGGGTATAAAGTCCAGAACTGCTCCATCAACAATGACATTGGGAAGATGTTGTAGACGACAAGTCATTATCATATTCATTTTATTATGTGTCCTCACTCTAAAACAAAACTTTTTTGCGGGTCCAGAGGGTACAGAGAGCTTGCAGAGGTCGGGGGAGGAGTTTTCAAAAGCAGATATCTCCATGATTTTCAGGAAGCACAGCAACACTTCATCATGTAAATGGTATCTTCTTTAGATTTTGGTATTAAATGTTTGACCGGATGTGATTAGAGATTGTTGCAGGGAGCTGCTTCTTGTTCTGGGTTTTTTCTTATCATCAACGCATTAAAAAAAGTGTTGCTTCTTTTTCTTCCTGCATATGCTGCAGAGGGGCTTCTACAGTCAGGCAGACTAGTTGTAAGGAAGGTACTGATGACCTAGGTAATGAAGTAAAAAGTAGATTACTAGCTAAGAAATAAATTCAAGTAGAGTATAAATAAGATTCAAAAACTATTCATTCCTTCAAAAGCTGCTATTTTTACACACTCATTACTTGTACTGTGCTGCCAACCCACCATATTTAGAACTTGTTTAATCAAACATGTTCACTCTGGAAGACGTCCTTTGTTGCCCCGCCATATCTCTTTACCAACAAACAAATCTGTGCCGTCATAAATCCATCCGATCAAAACTGCAACAGAGCTAATGAGAGAAAATGAGCTGCAGTTTGGGATTTAGAAGTTTCTGATTTCGATGTGAGTCATGACGTGTTGTGTTCGTGTGTCAGGTTTCCAAATCCAGCCCAGATCTGTTACATGAACTCCACAGCCTGCTCACACTGATGGGCTTCAGCTGCCAGGAGGAGGTGTGGAGTTCAGTGCCTGAGGCTGCGCTGATCAGGTGCAGCAGCCAAACACACATTTACACTGACACACATGCAGACGCTGACTAGAAATTACAACAGAAACTTTTTCTTCTCCCTCTGCAAGAGATTCAGGAATATCCAAAGGTGTCATTGCTCCATCAACTCCAGCTACAAACTCCAGACCCTTTTGGTCAAGAGGGCCGTCTGAGTCCAGGCTCCTGGGGATCATCACCAGAAAGTGATGCAGCTGCTTAGATGGCTCATGTTGTTCCCCTCCTGCTGATAGTCTCATCTGTGCATCAAACTCTGGGTTCAGGAGTTTGTCTCTGCTGCTGCAGGAAGCTGCTGCCAGCGTGGGAAGAAGCTACAGATGCCCCATGAAGAACACCTTATGCTTAAGATGCAAAGCACCAGAGCCTGCAAGAGATGAAACCACACAGAAAAAAAAACATCACACACAACAGGAGGTGACAAGATAAAAACAGCTAACAACACCCATCTTGCACTTTATGTGCAGGCCAACTTTAAAATTCATTTCTGCTATTTGTTACAATCCTGGAATTTCTAACTTTAAAGCAATACCTAAAAAATGTTGATATTTAAATCCAATTTTGCTTCCATAGGGAAAATTTGACATTCAGGGCATAGCATTTATTTATTTATTATTGTTATTTTTATTTTTTTAAGATTTAAGTCTTTTCTCTTTATTAGAAATGGGACAGCTTGAAAGGGGGACAGAGAGAGGGGATGACATGCAGCAAAGGACCACAGGTCAGAGTCCAACCTGCGGCTGCTGTGGTGAGGACAGCAGCCTCTGTAGTGGGCCCGCTCTACCAGGAGCACTACTGGGCGCCCCACCATTTAATCTTTAATTAAAGGACCAATATAACGAGGCTTATTTTTCAGTTCACCTATTACTTTTGTGCCAACGTTTGTGCCAAATTTAAATGGGGCCTACTCAAAATATTGCGTTCATGAGAATGAGGCAGATGTAAGGTCACAGGGACCTTGACATTTGAACAACAAAGTCTAATCAGTTCAGCATTGAGTCTAAGTGGATATTTGCACCAAATTCAAAGAAATCCCCTGTAGGCCTTTTTGAAACTTCCTGTTTAAAAAAATGGATGGATGGATGGATGGATGGATGGACCATAGATGGATGGATGGATGGACCTTAGATGGATGGATGAATGGATGGATGGTCCATAGATAGAGGGATGGATGTATGGATGGATGGATAGATGGACCTTAGATAAATGGACAGATGGATAGATGAATAGATGGACAAACTGAAAACATAATATCACTTTCACGAAGGCAAAATAAGCTGAAAAAACAATCACAGATGATGTTTGTAAAGCAGTGAAATTTACTCATGTATTTAACTCACAATATTATTCTCAGTAGGTAGGAAAGTACTAAATAGATCTACACAGCAACCACTGGTCTGGACTATTGATGCTGCCAGTTTTTAAACACGACATACTGGCCAGTCTTAGACTTGTAACTTGTCCGCCTATCCCACTACACACCTATTAAAGCAGACTGCTCCCTTTTGTTGTGCCCTTGTCCTCCACTCCCACGTCCCACAAGGCCACTCACTGGGACTCATAAACACTTGGTAACACATGTAGTTCTTGAATGAAGTGCAAAGTCACCGCCTCTGAGTAATAGTTGTGTTTTTTTTCCCTCCTCTCTGTGGCTGCCTATAACATTTCGTCAAGCCTTTACTGTGGTTAATTTGCTGTGAGTTTTCTCTCCAACAGAAGGAATTAGCAGAAAGGGTTTGTCATCTTTGCATTTTGTCTGTCTCTGAGATGACTGCATGGGTTGCTGTGACTGTATAACATTGACAGAAATATCAGACTGAATGTATTTGCTTTGGTTGACATTCCTAGCGAGCTGTAGCATGTAATGAAGCTGTAGAATCATATGTAGGCGTACTAATCTATTATCCAGTCAAGCATCCATTTTTGAGCTGCTTATCCCCATTAGTGTTGCGATGGCAACTGGGTGACAGGGAAACGGTAAATATTTATGTATATGCTATTCAAAGCCTGTGATTGGTGGAGCAATGTCAGCAGCACCAACTTCTGATTCATATTATTTTACATGTGTATCCATGGAAACTGCAGTTTTGTGTATCAGCCTCGACACGTGCTGCCGGTTTTGTTTTGGTTTCCACTCCGGGCAAATGAAACACATCTCAACAGCTGAGGGCCTCGTCTGCAGAAAGAATGAAGAGGTGAAGCTGAGTGAGCAACCGAAATGAGACACTCGAATCCCTCCAACCTCCGCTCACCTTGAGCTGAAGATTTTGACGGATAAAAAAAGTTAAGCAGGCTCTCTGCTGTCTGCACGCTGACACCATCTTCTATTAAGCTAGAGGCTTTGTCACACGGCCCCTGCTTGTTCTGCTTTATTTTTTGGAACTGACATCGGGAGTCTTGGAAGCTGCAGAGATTAAAAATGCATGCCCCTGCCTGTCTCGTGTAAGAGCAAATGCATGTTAGCAGCGCAACATTTCACTTTAGGCGATCACCATTTTCATATCACTGACACTTAACACATTAATGAGATGTTGGAAGCAATTGGGAGACGTGGATGACTGCATGGGTGTTACATCTCCCCTCAAATCCATGATGTGGTGCTTGGCAGAGGGTTAAGACAGCGCCTGTCACGTCATTCTCAAAGCCTGCGTGTCGGCGGGTGGTCCGCCAGTGTGTATGGGTCAACGGAGATCTGGACTGTCATCTCTCTGCTCGCACTGACATTGACTCTCTGAGACTTAACTGGGACTTCACAGAGTTTCTATACTGTGTGGCCTCAATGCCCAGACTTTAAATGAGGTAACTGTCAAAAGATGCCTTTGCCATCCAATTTTTAGTGATATTTTAGAGGAGTTAAATATCCAAGAGACCGACATAAACTCATTTTTTATTTACCTACTCTTTAAGTAAAAGGGGCCAGACCACCAGAACACTATAATTGCAGTATCAGACGCTAAAAGACTGTAAAAAAAACTTTAAAAAAACTTTTAAAAAACGTTTAAAAGACTTAAGTCTGACAGTGTCTTATGTCAGAAAACAATGTGAGTCTTTAGTAACAGTATAAGATTTTGCAAAGTCTTGGAATCTTGCAAAATCAAAATTTGCAAGACTACAACTAGTTTCCTTATGAGATTATTTAGCATCCTGCTCCTGGTGTCAAATATTAGACCAAACATCCTTTAATAAGTATGATCAGGTATTCCCACACATGTATTTGTGGCGACCTGCCATGATTAAAACATCTTCCGCCATGAAAAGATTTGTCAATTTTTGGAGCTGTACCGTTCTTTATGAGTTGAAATATTTATGTTCTTCTGCTATTCATTGCACCACACTCTTGGAGCACAGAGTGTACTCTGGGCACAGATGGAGCACTGCAAAAGCGACTGTTTTGATGACTTCAGAATGACAACGGGCTGCATCTGATCAACTGATAAGAGAAGCACCTGCTGCGGAGAGGTGTGTGAATGCAAACTTTTAGACCCAGCACAACTAATGCTTAAATTTCGCTTTCACTGTGTCTGCCGTTACAGTGCTACATCTGTACCTAGAGCCCCAGCAGTGCAGTGTAATCTCAACATGTGCATTTGCTGACATCATGGCAGCAGCATCCTCCGCGGGAGTCTACTGCAAAGCGGTAATATGTGACAATTTGGGATTAAAACGCCTTGTCTGGTTAGCTCTGCCTGGACTGAGGGAGCAGTTATTCATCATACCACTAAAACTCCTCAAATTGCTAATGAAGATAAAAGGAGTCATGAAGAATTCCAATTGCATTGCGTTCACAGACCCCCAAAAAACCGCTGCACACATATTCTAATTCTGTGTGAAACACTGGCTATGCTCAATAAAGTGTCATTGTTGTAACTAAACTGCCAAAGTGCCGCAGTTATCCTTATTCTGGCTTTTTTGGCAGTGACCAAACAGCATCATGCACATTACAACCACCATATGGAGGGTAGCCAATTATGATTTGCATGAAGCCTGGAAAAACCCAGAGGGACTGCAATCAAAGGAGAAGCACAAATGTGGTCGAGTGTAAATGAAAGTGTCATCTGGATTCCGAATACGAGGCACTTGAAGTGACAAAAGGGACCAGAGAGACACTGGGTGAAAAGGGCTGGGTGAAGGATTGCTTTATAATATTACAATAAAGGGTGCAATAAAAAAATGCATATGGACATGAGGAATGAGTTTTGCATTAAAAGAGCTGAGAGACGAACATAAGATTGGTATTCTAAAGCACGGGAGGATTGGAGTATTTGTCAGGTTGGCACTTCAGTGCAGACAGCTCATATCTCCATGTCAGCAGTGGCAGTGTTTGTTTTGGATACTGTCCGTATTAAATAGACATGTCCAGCAGCCAGCTTTTCTTGACAATTAGTGACATGTAAGAATTTTCTTTGGCACCGTGTCAGCTGGTTTGTTTTTGTAGCCTCAGATAAAAAAAGGGAGTTTTTTTTCAATCCCAGAAAAGATGGGTTAGTGTGATAAGAGTGTGCAAAGCAGTGCAAAGTTTCATCCTTTGTCTGAACTAATCCCTACACCAGCACAGTTGCTCCGTCTCACTGCTGCATCAGTCGTAACTCAACACACCCAATAAAAAAAGGGCTCTGCTAATGTTTAAAGGCGCTGTCTGGAGACAATGGTAATATAATACCAGCAGTAACATGGACGCTGGCATTGCTGGCAGCGGTGCCAGTGCGGATAAACTGCCTCATAACCACTGGGAAGAGTCTTTCAGCTCAAGGACTGGCAAAAGGATGTTGCTTTTGACCATAGGGCGGAGGGTGGAAACCATACAGGAATTTAAGTCAGTAAACCGGCAAGATGGACAGCGGTATAATGTTTAAGGGCAGTGCCCCTGAGGAATCCAAGGGTGATGGTCAAGAAAAGAATGCGGAGGTTGTGCCAAGGAGCCTTGGTGGCGGCGAGGTTTCCACACCACAAAGCTCGCCAGGCATGTACACAGATATGCCTCTTGGGGGTGAGCATGACCTCTTATCCTTTGGACCGATCATATATTAAATAGTCCTCCGAGGCCAAAGACCGGCATGTCCATCATGAGGTGCTGTAAACATTAATGACTCTGTCAGTTTCTGGGATTATGATTACACCAGCAGTGTATCACTATGTGTAAGACCTCCACAAAATCTTGCAAGCATAGACACAAACATGCCCCTGTGCAAGTGTATTCATTTTTTTGTTGTCATGTGAAGAAAAGGTCACAAACACAGTTTAATGTCCCAAGGGGTGAAGATTGGTGTCTATAACCACTATTTTATACAATAAAAATTGTTTCAGTCAGATTTTTCTGATTTTACTCATCATTAAAGACTAAGATGTATGTATGATGGTATAGCAAAGAGAAAACCAATTTCGTTTTAAAGAAACCAATCTCTGTGGCAGAACACATAATACAACCCATCCAAAAGCGCTTTATCTTCTGTTTTTCACTATATCCTCTCATCAGTTTTAATGCATTTTATAGGGAGACGCCAAGACGCCTTTGCTACATCAGAACGTTATCCTTCAAAGGGGTTTCCATAAACCATTTGATGCATCAGTTCTTTTAAACAATTGTGAAATTAAAGACGTTTAATCAAATTTTTTCTAATGTAAAAGCATCAATATGTTTATGGACCTAACCATGATAACAAATCTTTAAACTAACCTGATGGTAACTTCTTGAATCAACAAAGTGATTCATAACGTCCACTTCTCATGCTGACCTGAGGTCATTAGCAAAAGGAGACACAGGAGTATTGGTGAATGCTGCTCTGCACTCCAGTTTGGAAATGGATAGTGAATTTCAGCTTCTTCGTTCTGGCCGACTTGTGGGCCCCAGGTGCAGGACTAAACAGTGTAGGAATACTTTTGTACCTGTTACTATTGCACTATTGAACAAAGTGAGCACTTGGCACTTAAAGCTTTGGAGTGGGTGAGTGTGTGTGTATATATATATATATGGACATTTTGTCATGACATTCTTCTTTTACCATTCTTACGCCGATACTATTTTAATACCAGATGATACTAGTTTTTATGTATTGGTTTAAATGTCTTTTAAATCTGTATAGTTATAATGTCTTGTTTTGCATTGCCAAATTCCTTG
Source organism: Plectropomus leopardus (assembly GCF_008729295.1). Classification (NCBI taxonomy): domain Eukaryota; kingdom Metazoa; phylum Chordata; class Actinopteri; order Perciformes; family Serranidae; genus Plectropomus; species Plectropomus leopardus. The sequence goes on from NC_056472.1 coordinate 5,696,163, forward strand.
TCTGTAGAACAAATTTACCCCTGGGTACAAATAAAGAAACCTTGAACCCTGGAGATCTATATCTCTAAATGAGGTATGCATTGATAAATATTTTGCCACACAGCTGAACTGTTAGATGCTGTTTCATTTTAAATAAAGAAAGTGAAATCAAATATGAAACAAAGACGTTGTGTTAATGATAGGGTATTTCAAGGTCAAGCTGGCAGTTATTTGATGTTTGAAGGTTCGGAGAAGCTCTTTCACAAGAACATGCTTTCTAAAAATCCCAGGTCCCCGAGGGTGCTTTTTTCTGGAAAATTGATTTTCAAGAACATGCAGCCAAAATCACAAAGTCATGTTGTGAGTCATATTGGCCCTTTGCCAATATGACTGTTAAGATCAACATAAACCTGCCTCTACAATAAGCAGCACATCCCTGACTACAACAGACATTTAAAGGGGTCTGTTGGGACTTTTTTACCTCCCGTCAACCTTGTGATTATGTGCAGTAGGTCAGCAGATCTGATCCTGATCTCAGCTGAGAGTTGAGTCATAAGGAACAGGAATAATATGGTTTTCCTCTCATCCTGTCTCCACAGAGACCTATTCAGAAAACTACGTCACAGGATGGGCTGAGTGAGTGTATCCAAACACACCTCCGCTAACACAGGACTTCCCAGGGTGACCTTTGAGTCTTATCAAAATAAGTCAAATGATGATTTGTTCTGTCACATGGACACAGTGTAATTGCTGGATGATGTCACTGTTTTTAATAGCCACATTACGGATTTGAACATCTGAGCATTTGAGGATCCTACTGATTTTGCCTTTTAAAACCTTATAATAGCAATTTAAAAAAATAGTTCCTCACTTTCTGTGTAAGTAAAAAACAAACAGCAGCTATTGTGCATTTATTTCCATTTTTCAAATATGGATAAATCTGTTATTGGACGTATTTGTGAAAATAGTGTCTAACACAGTGTCTGCAGGCCTGTATTAATCCGTCAGATGTGTGTGAGATGGATGACTGAAAGATCAATCTGTTCCCGTTCATAGGTATTCAAATACTGATGTTTTGTTGCCCCTCCACATCTGATAGCGATACACTGGGCACCCTTTAGTGTGTCTATATGATGCACAGTTGAAACACACTGTAACATAGATAAATTCAACATGTTCTCCTTGCAAGTTGCCACATATTGTCACTCTTCCGCCTCTACATATTACGCTCTAGGTATCCTTATGTGTCTGCTCTTGACATTCTGGGATGCTGCTACAGTGATGTCAACAAAAGCAAATGGTGGAATTATGCTGCATGTAGTTATGTTTAGGCAACAAAAACACATGGCAACCAACGCTGGGACGTCAACATACGCACATGCTTAGGATTATGCAACAAGGGCTTAGTTAGGTTCAGGCAAAAGACACAAATGGCAAGGTGGTAAGGAAAAAAAACATCACGTTCAGATGAGAAGCGAAGACCCGATTCCCACATCAAACTCCAAGGTTTGTTGAATGCATCCACTGCCCCTCGCTCCCACCCTATGTGGACCTTTGTGCTCCTTATTTTACGCCCTTACCAGCAGCGTTTCAACCTGATGCTGTCCAGCCGCATATCATGTGGACACAACAGGTTAGAATGAGAACAGGCTGGTAAAGTTATGAAATGGTAATGGTTAGGTTTAGGTACCAAAACAACTTGGCTAGGTTTACAAAAGATCATATTTTTGGTTAAAATAAATATGTTTGTTACACAACATAACTTGAGGTTAATATGTCACATTAGGGGACCACAGTGCACAACAACCTTATATAAATCAAATCAAAACACTGACTTTTGGTTTCACACAGGTAACGAGCTGTGGTATCTGGAATGAAAGTCCACACATACAATGTTTAATGCCCGCCTACACAAATATTTCACAAATGAGAAGTTTTGTTATCAGGATCAACAAAAAATTCTGTCTCTCTGAAGAATACTTAAAAGGGTGCTGTCATAGGTGCATGAGAACAGCCTGTGTAATGACAAAAATGAACTTACAATTTCAATTTCTTGTTTTTGTTCATTGCAATTTTGAGCAAATACAGAAGTCCCACACTGCATATATTATATGTACTGATTCCTTTGCAAAGCCATATTTTAATTTTGGTTTCTGTCTGACCTAGTTACTGGAAGTGCGCCTCACTCCATTCTCTATTGGTTGTAATATAAGCAGCAGAATTGCCTGAAGCAGCGAAGCAGATTACATCTTGAAGTCTCCATTTTGTTCTGGCACTCACTGCGCTCCCTCTGACACTGTGGCCTTAACTTGCAGTTGCAAAATGGTATATTGCATTACTAAACATCCTCAAAAGTATAATTACAAGGTAATTATATTGCATTACATCAAGACAAACCCAGTGTGTAATTGAAGTCGAACCAGAATACGAACAGCTAAACAAGCTTTCCAATCCTTATCACAACAGTAATCCTCTAATTAGATTTACTGTAACCCGATACTCTGAGGTATTTTCTTTTCATCTGTTACAGTGGTGCACAACCTTTGTGTGCCCCTCACCCCTCCACCTCCGAATACACACACACACACACACACACACACACACACACACACACGCACACACACACACGCACACACACACACACCTATTCTGCTCATGTGGGACTACTACACCTCAATTCACTGGGTTGTAGGAACAAACTTTTCGTAATATAAACATCCCGTCCACACAATCACTTCCTGCTCCTGTCCGATGACTAAATTAACTGGAGATTTGTCTTTGTGATTTCAGCAGTTTCCCAGTGTGGGTGTCAAAAAGACAGCCCGTCCCCATCAGCGTTATACAGTTTCCATCATGGAGGAAAGCTCCCGGTGCTTCTGAGAGCCAAATGTGCTGTATCTGGTTTTGCTTCATAAACTAAAAAAAAGAATGTTAAAAGGACCAAGACAATAATTGAATCATGGTTCATCTAAGCCTCCTACTGCGCAGGACTACATGTATGGATCTACTTATGCAATGAAGTACGAAACTGAGCATCTGTATTGTTCATGAAAATACACCATGAAACTCTATCCTCTTTAATAACAGATGGCGCGACAAACCGCAAGAATCAGAGCAGTGGGGTACACCACTGGATTCTCATTCAAACAAGATGCTTTTGATTTTAAGTGGGGGACAAAATCCTAGATATACTGTGTCGTTACCTCTGTTTTTACTGTAAAATTGAGACTTTAAAACTTTGACATTATATGTTACTTACATCCTTCAAGTTGAAGGGCAAGTCCACTTACGTTCTATTTAGTGTGTTTCAAACGGAAAGTCTCACTTGACATTATCAAAAAGCTGTGACACAGGTTACAGGGATGCTGCCCTGCTCTGAACAAGTAAGAGATATATAAAGAGTAGTTACCACCATAAAGTTATAGACCTCTGTCAACACTGCTTTCTACTGTTTACCTGTTTTCTGGCCTGTTCATGATGTCAAACAAATACATAATCATCTGCCTTTTTTTTTTAGCGGGTTGTTTGAAAAACCTGTGTGCACGCATACATTTTGGTTTTAAAAAGGGTATCAGTGAAGCGTTTGCTTGGAAAATTTAAGCTCGGAGGTGAAAGATTGTGCTATATTATTATTCCACCTTCATTTAACCAGGTGAAGACTCATTGAGATTCAAAATAACACTGGATTTGTACAGTATAAACACATGAATCAATCCATAGTCAGTGTCAGGGCACAGAAGCTGAGCAATGTAACCTAGCGCTCTGGACGCCACATACTGACCTCAAGATTCCACAACAACACTAACTACTATAACTAACACATCAGAGGCAGTGGTAATTCAACCTATAACATTAACATCTTGTGTTTGACAAGGAAAAATTGCAAATTGCAATTCAATGTAACTGTGACTGCATCTGTAATTCCCATGATTGTGATATCAAGAACACCCGAAGGGAATTTCTTCAGTTTGACACGGACATTCACATAGACTCAAGAATGGACTAATTAGAGTTTGATGGTCAAAGGTCAAGAATTCACATGTTAGTTATTATTTACGTCGCTGTGACCCCATTGTCTTATTCTTGTGAACACTATATTTCAAAAACACCTTGAGTGAATTTTCTCAAACATGGCACAAACGTCCACTTGGACTCAAGAATAAACTGATGACACTTTGGTGGTCAAAGGTCAAGAATTCATACGCTTATTACGACAAAATTTCACACCAATGTCTTATAGGATAAAATGAGGACATTTTACATCCAAAATATCAAAGGTTAACTTAACTGTGACATCATAATGTTCTGCAAAAGCATGTTTCTGTCCATTACACAATGTCATAACTCAGGAACAGAAGGGGAGACATTTGCTTGGATACGGAATTGGTGAGACTAAAACTGTGGTGGGATTGTACTAATCTGTGCTGCCAGGGATGTTTTCATAGACATGATTGTGAACTGCAGCTGCAACTCAACTACAACAGGTAAAGGCAAAGAACTGTGCAAAATACGGGTACAGTCTTTATAAAAGGATTCCAATGAATAACTCATTGAATCGGAGGCATTGCAACACAGCACAGCAACTTTGTGGATGTTTTTACATTTCACAAAATCTATCAATCAAATCAGTGCATACTGTAGTTAAAACAGTCCAGCCAATTAGCACATTATATAGCCTACGCTTCATCCAAACCCTGCACAACCAACTGCATCATCATTTGGCTAAAATATAAAATATGCAAAAAGTGAAGCTGGCAGCAACCACATACTGCAGATATGGAGTCTCTAGTAGCAGGTAAAAAGCCCCAATCCATGTATCTGGGCTGTAAGTCAGCAGTGGAAGACTTTGACCTGCAGGAGGAACAACAGCTCAAACAGAGGAAGAGAGTAGGCTGCGACAGTAAGAGAAATGATGGGTGAACGGGGATGGTAGAAGAAGAAAGCTTTTGGCCTGGGAACGCCAGCTTCCCTGCGGACCCAGAGTTTGGCCGCTCCGCTCGAGATGACTTCACACAACGCACCTGAATACACAGATTTACACACAAGCCTGGCCGGAGCTTCTGAGCCGGAATATTCGACACACTGCCTGCTGACATCACTACAGCTGGTGTGAATTTAGCAGAACTCAGCCTAGGGCCGCCTCTCGGCAACCCCCCCCTTCCGACACACAAACACCTACACACACCAACTCCCAGTATGGGTTCCACCTCTCTCTCACACTCTTTTTTTTGCCTATTTCTTTTTTGACCCTTGAAGGTTGAGCCGATTAGAACAGCTCCCAGCAGCTTAGTGTGGAGGCTGATCTACTGTGAGCTATTTGATGTGAGAAAAGTCCTGGTTCAATGGGAGACCCTTCATCCTAGTAATGACACTTCACTGCCTGAAGGCCAAAGGTCGTGCATTGCATCTTTAATGTTTTGTAGTTGTGATGCATATTGAATAAAAAAAGAGAAGTCGCCCAAATAATCACACATCATCTATAAACATTTGAATCCTTTTAAATTCCCTTGTTGCGCCACACTGCGTCCTGCACTTATCGCTACTTGGACATGTTAAATAGTGAAATCATTCCTTAAAAGATATTGGCAGAGCACATGTGCCTCGTTTATAAACAAACTTTATTTTCCCTCCCTCTGTCAGACGTTTTCCACTGCAGGGATGGATGGTTATAATGAGAGTTCCAGCGTCCAGCTATTTTTAAGGCTGGAGACAGGCTGTTATTGCGCTGGAGGTAGCGAGGCCTTTGGGGTGGTGGATTATTCCACAGACCTGCACTCCAGACTTTATGGGTCTGAAAATAACTGTCCTACCTAGCCCTCCCAATGCTCCCCCCAGTAATCACAAAGTGCAGCCATCCATAAATGAATGTGGTATCTGCTTAAACTGTCATCTCACCAATATTAGGTGAACCCGAGTTCAAGTATCTACGTCAAGAACTGGGAAAACAGATCCAATGTCTGAAAGCCTCATCCCGCTCTAAAGATGAATTGGATTTGTTCATTCATGCCTCACTGATATGTGCTTACAACAGAAAGAAGGTGCCAAGCTTCAGTTTTCTGAGTGTTCCAGGAAGATCCTTCCATGCTCTCCTTCTAGGAAGTTTATTTATCTTGACTAGTCCCAGCAGGGTAGGAGCGCAGGTGACATCAGGAGCTTGTATAAAGGTCAGCAGTGATGGTGAAGACAGGGGCCAAGATGAAGTATTTCTTACTTCCCAGCTGCTCAATCAGAGAGGCCCTGAGCAACTAAAGATGTTGGAGACTAAGACATGAGAAAGTCTTTACAAAACCTGCCTGTTGCTGTCAGCAGATGTTGTTTGGTATGGCTAACAGATATTCTTTTGATGTATAATGCACACTTTCCACCCTGAAAAATCAAACGTAGAGCCCTTTATTGCACATTAATATCATTCAGAGGACAGATGAGTTACAATAAGGGTCCAGTCTACATTCTCTTGGGAGTAAGACTACTAGCTAAAGTTGATGACCACAGACAAGTGGCACACTGACCAGAGAGCAAGAAGGCAAAACTTTTGCCAAAACTAGTGTCCACTGGAAGCGTGATGGAGATTAAACATAGATGCATAAAGGTGGAAAACCAGCAAAGGTATTAACTCAAGCTGTCCGATCATAGTTCTGGCGGGCTCCATTTGTCAATAGCAGATGCAAAAGGATACCTAGAGTTTACTATGTAGAGGCAGAAGTCTACTGCAGAGTGGAAATATGTGACGACTTGAGAACAAGTTGACTTTGCCTATGTTACAGTGTGTTTCAGCTGTGCATCTCGCTTTGGTGTAGCCAGCTTGTTCTCACTCCCAACTAATCAAACGCTGCCGCTTTGTCAATGGACATTGGTGTCAAACAAAGACACACCAAGGCTCCTTTTGCAGTGGTAAGATACGCGTCAGGGGGCGGCAGTTTGCAATGCTGACAGCAACTAACGTGATATTAAGAGTAGAAAGTCCCTATAGAGCAGGTAAGAGCCGTTTATGTGAATGTGAATTTTAAGCCATATCATGATGTTTTTCTGTACACCTAACCTCAGGCTTTTGTTGCCTAAACCAAAAGAAACATGAAAATGAAGACTTTACTTTTGTTGTAATTCTATTTTGGAAAAAAATACTGTAAGTATCATGAAATAAGCAAATCATGCCAAAACTGATATGTATTTTGAAAAGACACAATGTCCATAACAAGTGGAAATTGACATCATATATATATATATATATATATATATATATATATATATATATATATATATAAATGTGCATTGCTCACAATTGAGGCATCAACTAAATACTGAAGGTTCAACAGAAATCCCACAGCTCTGAGACAGCAGTTCAATGTGGCAGCTCCAGTGTAGCCTGAACAGTGTTTCCAGCAGGCGTGGTCACAACATTCACAAAGGATGATGGGAGAACTTGAAACCAGCAGGGCTCTGATACAGTCCCTTTGAAATGTGTCCAGCTGCCTTGTTGTGCCGGTGGCCATCAGACGGTGGTGCAACAAAGGCCTCGCTTCTGTGTTTCCTTTCGGGAAATGGCACCTGCTGTTTCTCATTTCAGATGTCATTCACTTGCTAGATTGAGAAGCAAACTCACCCCATTACTTTAGCTCATTTTTAGGAATGCCTTGAGACTTTGACCCCAAGTCACTTGAGTTAGGGCATGATTGTCTGCCCCCCCCCCCCCCCCGTTTGTCCAGGCCAAAAGGTTCTACCGATGTAACACTTTATCCAAACAAGTGAGAATATCAGTCAGATAAACCTCTGTAATGTTGTGTCACGTAAGGTCAAAGGTTATAACCTCTGCTTAGTGTAAGTTAAGAGGATTTAAAAGGATGTGATTGTAAACCCTGTAAAATTCAGAATTTCTTCTACTGTAATTTTTGCATTCAGAATTCCACAACACAAGCTAACAATGGCCATAAAAAAGCAACTGTAAAGGAGAGATCAAGAAAGATAAAATGTTAAAAGCGAGAGGGGTGGCAGAATGAATTAGAAACCCATTCATCCTGTGGTAATCACATAAAGCTTACAGAGCTTCCTTAAGTGTGTTTAAGTCATCATATAAACAACATAATTGTACAATTACACGTCCGGCTTATTACCTTAAAAACCAATCAGCAGGCTGCATGTTCTGCCATCCATGATGGGAAAGATTCCTTGAGTTTGTATATGGAAATGGTAATCTAAACAAACAGTGATTGACCAAAGATCCTCTGCCCTTGAGATGTGTTTAGCATGTGATATCAGTGATATCTTCCACCTGCAGGCCAGAACAGTGTAAAAGTGTCTCAAGACTGGACTATAGCCTAATGTATGGATAACTTCACAGTAGACCAGTTTGTAGAGTACAATAGCCTATGGTACAGTAAGTACTGTTTGTAAAAATTTAACTTCCATCATAGAAGTTGCTTTTTGATTCATCTTTTACAAAATTGAGATGATTTTTAAATGGAATAAACATTGCATGTATTTGTGTGTATTTGTGAATGTTGGTGGTGGGAGGGGGGCAAACTGGTTTGTGGAAATTTTGCACAAGTTTGAGATTTTTCTTGATGAGGTGGGGTGGCATACAGGGATAATAATGTTTCTTAAATCTTATAAACTGATGTTTTGTATTTTATCTAATCAAATTCTGTCACTTATTTATTTATTTATTTATTTATTCATTTACGCCACCTACCTGCCCAGGGACTAGGGGCGGAAAATAGCAGCTTTGCTAGAATCTGGTACAATGCATCTCTCCTTGTGTTATATAAAGTTAATGATTTATTGTGCGCTGTCCCTGTCTAAATACATTTACATTACATTAAAAAATTGCATTACCTGTCTCCATCTACGTGGAGTAACGTGGAGAAATATGAAAAAAAAAAGCCAACATATGTATCTGTTTTATGAGAATATCTTTCCATTAAGTGAACATTTTGTTCTGCAGGACAATCCATCCAGAAGTTGAGAAATTTTACCAAAAGGTCAAGAGATCATCAGAGACATAGGGATGTATCCTCTGAATGTCTATACAGGTTTTTATAACAAACCATCCAGCAGCTGCTAAGACATTTCAGTCAGGATTAAAGCGGTGAACCCACTGACCCCCTGAATGCCCTTGCCATCCCTAAAGCTACAGCATTAGTTTGGCCAAAAAAAAAAGAAAAAAAACTCCTCCTTTTATTTAATAATCCATGCTTTTCTCTCTTCTCCTTTCAACTGCTGAAAATCTAGATTCTTGCTGAAGCAAAAGAGTTGTAGCTCAACTTAATCAAATTTCCACAGTGAAGACTCCTCCACAGCAATCCAGTCTTCCTCCTGTCCTGGCTTCACTGCTTTGGCCTCCAGTCAAATTTAGCAGTGAACTCAAAATCCTTCTCATTACCTAACAGGCTTTGCACAACTTGGCACCACCTTATATCAGCGAATTGCTGATCCTTTGTAATTCCATTAGGCCCCTGAGGTCCTCGGAGCAAGGTCTCTTAGTTGCACTGCACTCTAAGATTTGGAATCAAAGCGACCGAGTTATGGATCAGGACACGAACGTTTTAAATGTTAACACGAGACTGAAATTTTCTATCAGACTTATAAATGATTCATATTTGTTTTGATTTTATTTATTTCCTTTTTTTGCTTTTTCTATTCTCTTCAGCTCATTAAAAAAGAGTGAGTGCTACATCCTTTTTTTTTTTTTTTAAATTACAACCATTGTGGTTTAGTTGTGCTCTACTCATGGATGAAATGTTTGAAAAACGTGGTCGGTGTTGTTTGACACCTTAAAATAAACAATCAGTCATTTAGTGAAAAAGAATTTCCTTGCTAAGTGTTGAGGAGACATGAGTTACACTTGGTGTACATATGTGCAACAGATCTGCTCTGTCCTACTTGGGCAGGAAGCTGGAGGAAATTTGATGAGCAGAGAAGAGGGAGATACTTGCATCACTGGAAAATGAGCGGCATGAAGCTGTTTAACAATTTTATAATTTCATAAACAGACAAGATAATCCTTAACAGTGCAAGGCAATTGGGTCACAAACCGACCGCGTGGTGCATCGCTGCGCAAAAGGAATGTCGGATAAACGCAGGTGGTTTCCGTTCCAAACGTCCAGCTGAGCAAAGAAGATGAATAAATATAATAATGATGATATCTTTTCAACACAGTAACAACTAAAGACACAAAGGGATCTGAGATTATGACACGATTTAGTTAAGGAAGGTTAAATGGTTTGATTATTGAATGCACACGTCATAGTATTTGTCTGCTGATGTGGTTTAACCCTTTAAAACCTGAGCAAACTGGGGAGAATGCATTAAACAACTCATTTATTCTCCTAATTTTCACATATAAAAATCTCCAGATAAAATAAAATGCATTATAAGAAAGAATGTGAATTGCCCAAAACCCTCCAGGGGCTTGAAAAGTGGCAGTGATACAACAAATATTAAGTTATAATAATCTATTAAATTTATAACATATAAAGAGACAAATACATTAATTGACAATAATTCTCTCCAATAAACAACCATCTGTTTCATAAGGACAATAAGGCAGTTACATCAAAACACATTAATTAATTGAAGGATTGTGCACAAACTTGTTCAAAATCTAAGAACCTAAGAATAAAACAAGAAAGATAACTTAAAGACACTAACCAAAAAATTGCAGAAAATTAGTAAAGAAATAAAATACAATTACAAGAAAAATAAATGAATAATAATAAATGAAAACATAGGATATAAATATTTTTTCTGTAACCTAATTTAAAATATTTAATCAAAATATTTATAAACATGTTTTTTTATATTTTATCCTAGTTATCTGATACTTTTCTAATGATTCTCTCTCTTTTAAGCAAATTTGCACTTCATTTTCTTGTCACCTTTTATATTTTAATTCTATTTAATTTAAAAAAATTTTTTTTTTGCAGTTTGCAGGGTAGTTCATGCCAAGGTACTGATTGCCTCTATTCCCATGTTTTTTTTTTTTAAAGAAATAAAACCAATAAATTTGCTCACATTTCAAAGGTTTAAATGCTTTTGAAAGGCTTCTGGACATAACACAAGAAAACTGATGTCGGTCCAGGTTTTTAAGGGTTAACTTTAGCAAGGTAATAAAATAAGCGCTTCATAAATTACCTGGTGTTAAGAGTGTTATTTTAAAATAACCTGAGCAGGGCACACAAGGTCTCTCGATTAAAATGGGAAACAAAACAATAGAGCTGTGAAACAAGAGCTAGCTTTGCTTACTGGTTGCTATAGAAGCAGAGGAAGCAGCTTCCGCCAAGCAGGGGGCCGCAGTGGCATGGACACACATTTAGGAGTCACTGGCTGTTTGTGATATATAATTGGTTCGCTAATCATAACAGGATTTTAATCTGCTGTTACAATGTGCATGTCCCTTTTCACAATGTATTTTTTTAAAGGTTGCTGGGGATATCTACTGCTTGGAGCCCCTGTGAATGACTTTTGCAGAGGCTGAAATATCCTGACAACAACCTGGTTCCTTCCCGTTAAAACATAAAAATGAACAAGTCTCCAAAGAGTCACATAGCAATTGGTTTGACTTTTCTCTGGCAGGTGGATGTATCGGGATGAGGAGTGGAACATTGGTTGATTAAAGCCACATCCAGTGCACTTGTAGTGATGAAAGGAGCAGCTGGGTGATAATACCATGGAAATGAATCCTTCTGATGGACTGGACTCTGCTGTATATATCATAAGTATTTCCTCAAAAATACATCTGTTGAAAATTTCAGTGACACTAAACATAAACTTAAGTGTAAGGATATTATTACATTATCCCCAGTGTACTGCTTAGTAGATTTTTAACATGACATTTATGTTGCACTTTACTGTAGCTCTGTTTTGACTCACACCATAGAGTTGCATTGCACTGTCTTACAGATATGCAGTGATAAGCAATGCATACTACAGCTGTTCATCCAAGCGGCCAGGTGCCAAGCACCTCAGTTCCTCTAATGACCACTTGGGGATGGCTCAAAAACAGAATAAGTCCTTCTTGGCAACATGTTCTCGTCCTAAGTTGTCACATATTGTCGCTGTGTCAGTGGACGTCTGTGTTTACATACTGCGTTATTGTTCTGGGATAGGGCTACCGATACCGGGACGTCAACAAAACCACATGGTGGGATTAGGCTACAAAAGCACACGGTAATGTTTATGCAACAAAAGCACAGGCAACCAATGCTCTGACACATGCTTAAGATTAGGCTACATGGGCATGGATGGTTAGGTTTAGGCAAAAAGGCCACATGGCTAGGTGTAGAAAAAAACATCACATTCAGACAGGAAGCAAACACCGGACTCCCACAGTCTACATACCAATGAGTGGTGTCACAGTAGCATTGGGAGGATGGTATTTGCACTCTGGTATACCAGGTGAATGTTCCTGGGCGTCCAAGCAACATTGAAATATGATGTTGACACAAATTTTTCTATTTAGCTATTTTGCTAAAGTTTAAGTACACAGTGTGCATTTAGCAGCAAACTCTACAGTTTCCAAGCCAAAGTTTAACCCATTTATTCACCACATGTTACTCTCTCCATGGCCTGTGTCATTCTTTATACAGATACTACATCACCTGGTTTCCTGTCAGTACATTTGTGACTATTTTGACTGTTTACTTTTATTATTATATTTTAAAATGTACTGCTTCAAATCCCAAAATATATAGACGATTGGTTCGTATTAGCCTTAACCATGACCTCTTTGCCCAGCAAGCTCTCATTACCAACTTGTCAAATACTGCTGTTTTGCCAGCAATGTCAGCGTCAGAACCTGCAAAGATGCATCTTTTATGGCAACATGATATGAGTTAGTTTCAGCAGCAGACACGGGTGCCTGACAGGGACACACCAACATATTCTCATCCCAAGTTGTCACATATTGCCTCTTTGCAGTGGGCTCCCACATCTACATACTATGCTCTTGGTATTGTTCTGCAACTGCTGTTGATGTTCCTGGATGCTGCTACCGTGATTTCAACACAAGCACATGGTGAGATGACGCTGCACATGGTTATGTTTAGACACCAAAAGCACATGGCAGCCAATGCCAGGACGACAATAAATACACACGCTGGCATGGATTGATAGGATTAGGTAAAAAAATAAGGTGTAGAGGAAAAACATCACATTCACACAGGAAGCGAACATCGGACTCCTGCATAAAAATCCAGAGTTTGTTGGATTCATCCACCGGCCCTCCCACCCGCCCTATAGGGGCCTTCATGCTCCTTATATTACGTCATTACCGGCAGCGTTCCAACCTGACGCTGTCCATCATGCGGACATGAAAGGAGGCTTTTGGTGTCAGGATCTTAAATGCATCACAAAAGGACAGGGTATTTGATGATTTCAGAATGAGAAGAAGCTGATTTATGCCATGCACTTCCCTAAACGTATTAATTCCCACATTTTTATTGACACCATGCTTGTGGTGGAAGCTCTCATGGAAGGTAAGCATACACTGCTGAAATTTAAGGACTTAGGACAATAAACGTCTGCCCCACAAAAGTGACACAGATTATGTTTAAAACAGTATATTGTAATATGTTATTATAACCTCATAATATTAAGTAAGTCCCTATTCACCTTTCTTATGTGCATTTCCAATTTGCTCATAAAGTTGTCTGGACTTTCTTTCTTCCTTTTGTGCAGAAATGCATCCAACGGGTCAGCTGAAGCTGCTCTGAGTCTTTATTGCCGGTCTCATGTCGAAACCAGTTTCCCCCTAAAATAATGTTTCCCTATATGTTTCCCCTAGCTCTGAGGTTAGTGCTTAGGTTCTGTTAAGGTTAGGCGTAGCAAAGGTAATTGGTTGGGGTTACGGCTAAGGTTGGGTTAAGGTAAATCACAATCAATGGGGAAACAGATTTTGACATAATGGATGCTTTTTTCCTGGCAACAAAACCGAATGTGGCTACCAGAAAGGCTCAGCAAGGCTGTCCAGGGAAATACGAAGAGGGGATTTGGTACTAAAAAGAAAGTAACTTTTGAAGATACCCACTTGATTCGTCAAACTGCAGCATATTAGTTTTGATGGAACTTTGGAATGCATTTTTTGCTGGAAAGAAGATTGTGGATTTCTTTCTCTACTTCTTAATGGCTGGATATAGTTCTCTTCAAACTCCACTGCATACACACAGTCAGTACATACAGTCCGCACATACAGACCATGCAGTCGTTAAAATTGGGGTGCACACGGTTGCTGTCTAAAATGCACAGATGAAAATTTACGTTTATCATGTTTATCGCAGACCCTCGCGGCCACTTGGACACGCAACATAAAAACCAGCTTTTACAGTGCAGTCACATTAGAAGGGGATTGTTTCGCGGCCAGAATGAACAGGACAGATGGACAGAGTGATCAGTTCAGCCAATAAGTCTTCCAGCCTGAACCGACTGAGTTATTGGTCTTATTAGAGCAGAATTTCTCAAAGTTTTGATGACTGAGTGCCAATTTAGGAGTTCAGCATGTGATTGAGGGCCGCACAGGAAGAGTGCGCACATAAAACAAAATGTCTTTTCCATCTCACTTCGACATTAAACTGCCGAGCTGTCCACTGAAATCACTAACTTTAGCACTGACAGCATGATGATGACAGAACGTAATTTCTACAACACTCGGGGGGTCGCCACTAGATGCTTTGCAACCAGTGGCTTTCTAAAAGTTGGCATTTCTAACCTGACAGACATTTGTTAGGGATTTGGCGCAATAGAGTATTAAGGGATGGGTCCATCTGCATTCTTTTCCATGTTTTTCAAATGGAAACTTCTATTAAGCTGCTATCAAGAAGCCATGATGTAGGGGCACCCGGTGGCTCAGTGGATAGACCAGTGCCCCATGTGTGGGGGCTGTGTCCTCGCTGCAGCGGCCGTGGGTTCGATTGTGGCCTCTGCCCTTTGCTGCATGTCATCCCCTCTCTCTCTCTCTCTCCCCCTTTCACGCTCAACCTGTCCTATGGAATAAAGGCATAAAAAGCCCAAAAAATAATCTTAAAAAAACAAACAAACCATGATGTACGTCGCAGCACTGCCCTCCCCTCACAAAGGATTTGCGGCTTTCATTGCCAGCATAAGAATGGAGTGTAAGGAAAGTGTTAGATTGTAAGATTTCAGCCTGGATGTGGAAGATCGTGCTATTTATTAATAAACCTTTGTTTCATCAGGTATGCACTGAGATTTAACATAACACTGCATTTGTACTCTATAAACACTTTTATAGATCCATATTCAGTGTATTACCTATGGTTAGATGATGGATGGGCAACATGTTCTCATCCCAAGCTGTCACATGTTGCCACTCTGCTGGGGACTTACACTTCTATTGATCATATTTATACATCCTTCTGTGTTTGCTATTTAGGGTAAGGTGTAGAAAAAAACTAAATCATATTTAGATGGGAAGCAAACACCCAACTCCCACATGAAGATCCAAAGTTCCTGCCGGCCCAGTATAATGTACTGGAGGCAATTCAACCTGTTCTGTAGCATGTCAAGCAGATGCAACTGGTGCCGTCCGGCCACGTTCTCAGATTATGCCAACCATCCACGTATCAGGCAGATGCGAAAGGTGGCTTTTGGCATCTGGATTGTCTGCCAAAAGCACTGTCAAAGCGGCAGTTTTTGACGGCTTCAAAATTAGAATGAGCTGATATATTCTGATAGCTCCCCTATTGACAGTCCAGCCCCAAAAATAAAATCAAAATGAGGCAGCAGATTTTTAAATTGTGGCAGGCCACCACAAATGAATGAATGTGTGGGAAACCCTGTAATTCATGTCACTTTCAGGGGCCACACAAAGTGTTTCTGAGGGATGCCAGTGGCCCACAGTCCACTCTTTAAGAAACAATGTATTAGAATATTCTAATACGATAGACTTTTACAAATTACAACCTATCATGTAAAGACACAGGCCACTGAGAGTTAAATTAAAATGTTTGCTCATTAGTCTCTGTCATAATAGAAAACATAACTCACACTCAGAAAACCAGCAGACCTGCTTTCAATCATTGAAGAAGAACAAATATCCCTATTTGGCCTTTTGAGTGAAGACAAGCCAAAGTTGAGACTTAGGTGTACTTCAATTATTGTAAGTATCAAAGTTTCACAAATAGACCTAATTAGGAGCTTCTCTTACTCAAACGATAAGATCTTAGTAATACTCCTCAGCTACAGTGATGAACTATGCGGATCACAGCGCTGCAAACTGGCAGCGTTTCATGGCAGTTTGGTTACACAAACCTCTGTTCCTGCTCCAACTTAATTAGACAGAGTCAGAATTTTCTGATTAAAACAAAGCCTTTGCCAGAATTGCCTGTCTTAGATCATGAAAGTATTATGTAGCGAGGAAGTCTTTGGAAGGATTCCGGTGGATTTAAAAGTATGAAATCTAAACTAAGTTTCACATTGTTGGCAAAACGTGGATAATTAGCATGTATTTCTTTATCTTACGTTACTGTCTACAGTGAATGCAGTCATCTATTCCCATTCCAATCAAGTGGCTTCAACAATCAAAACCAAATGATAAAATGTGGCTTTAATATACCCATTAATGTGCCACAGCATGTTAGAGAAGCAATGTTAAATATGCTAAGCAAGTTTAACCCTTTGTACTCCACAACAGAAATGGTCTACCAGTGCCTACATTAACATTTTTACTTGTTGTGATGTCATTTCTTTGAGTATCTTCAAACTCTTCATATCCCTGTTTTTTTTTTAATTACAAAAATTGCACATTTTTTTCAAATGATTTTACAAAATGAAAACACAAACCATATTGATGCAAACCATAAATGCAGAAACAAAAACAAAATTTTTCATAAAATATTTCCTCTGGTGCCCCTATATGTTTTTGCATTGCAGGTAACGTAGCGCAAAGACATCATTACAAGCATACAACATGAAATGAAGGTAGAAGAAGAAGGTAGAAGGTAGATTTATTAGTCCTTTTTTAAACAACGTTTAAAAAACGGTTATTCAAAAAACAGAGGAAAAAGGTTTTTTATAATTCTCTTGATTTTATATTTAAAATTGTTACAGAAAAAACACTTTATTGGGGTCATTTTCTTTCCCGTTTTTAAAATTTGTTTTTGTTTATTTACTCCACTTTCCTTTAACGCCTTTTTTTAGGTTATTCTCTTGTCACTTCTTTTTACTAATTTCTTGCTATTTTTTTGGCCATTTCTTGTTAAGCTGCTCATTGCTCTCCCATGTTTTTGAAAGAGATCATGCCAATTTGCTCAGGTATCAAAGGGTTGATTATTCATATTTAGGTTTGTGGAAAAAAAATATATTTTAGGGCAGGCTACACACATTCAAAACACAAAAAGGACATTTAATTTGCATACTGTATTTGCATACTCCAGTTGCATTGCATTAGTTAGTTAGTTGGTATTATACACAGCTGGTACCACATTAGCATTTCCCATCATGCCACACACAGGCATCCTTTCAGCAACAATGACAACAGGCAATACCTCAAACTGAATGCAGCCGAGTGAGACTAATACAGGAACACAATAGCACATCATCAACAGTAACAACTTTATAAAAGGAAGTGCTGTGATTGGCCGCGCTGAATAGTAAACCATGCTCTCCTGTTTTATCATCGGAAATCCCCCTGCTGAGCATGACAACAACATGTTCCCCCAAGACAAACAAAACTAATCAAAATAAAAGAAGACAAAAAACAAACTGTCACAATAGCAGTCATTTTTTGGATGTGTTCCCAAAAACTGTTATCAGGCTCCCAGTTTTCACACACTTAAGCCTCAGCCAGCCAGGCCCCGTCACTCGCCATCTTGTCCTGAGTGCTGAGAGGCCCGTGCTTCTGGTTTCCAAAATAAGTCATCAACAGGAGCCTCTCTGTGGGACGAGACAAAGGGAGGCTGATAGGAGCCCAGAGCTCTCACATTATGGCCCCCAAACAGCTGAAGACAACCGCAACAGGCTGAAGCTCGGCTGGACTATTGCATTTGAATAGGGATATTGGACTCTTAAAGCGCTTCTAACCATGAAAAAGCCTTTAGCATCAGGCCAAAACAAGTACAGTACATTTTGTTCCCAAATATTCCCCCATCCCCACGACAACACCATCCTCCTACTGATGTCATTGGATGTAAAGTGAACTGGTATTACTGGTGTACCCTATCTGAGGACACCCATTAAAGTCTCCTATGTTTGGCTTTCTTTTTCCCCTGATATCATAAATAAAGTTGTGACTGCTAATAGTTTTGTGTTTCTTGACCTGCAAATAGTGCAATTTACTGCAATTACCTGCGATTTGTGACTTGTGTCTGCTCACAATAGTTCAAATAAGGTCCTCCAAACAGGCAATCCCCACTAATCTTTCAGTAAATATGAGTAGGCGATATACTTAATCCTCTATGAAAGCTTTCCTGTTGCAGCAGAGGTATAAGAATACTGATCTTCTTATCATAGTGAGGCATCAATTGGCATGAGAAGGATCAGCATGACCAACACTGATATCCAATGCAGCTATATCAAAGTCCCAAAGACGACCTTAATTCAACCGACATTGTTACAATCAAATTTCACTTCCTCAGATATCCGATTCCACAGCACACACAAAATCATAGCTTTACACATCCACTGTTAGGATTAAATTCATTTTAAATTATGGCTTGACATGACAAATGACAGAAAATATGTGCTAGAGTATCACCCCCTTATTGTGAAACATAACCAGATGGTTGTCATCAGTGGTGTAGTGGTAGTTGATGAGGTGGGAGTACTACTAAGTGGATGGGTAGATTATCAAGGAGAAAGTGGGTTTCCCCTCCTATATATTCCAATCTTGCTGATAGGAGGGTATAGTGCAAACATTCAGAAAAAGGTGGGAATACCCCCTATACCTGAGTATACGTTCCACCACAAACTGGTTGCCATAGAAAAGCTCAGGTAAGTTTCTAAGCTGAACAGGTTCAATCAGATTTACATTTGCCAACCCAACTCGGTAGTATCCTTAAAGTCTTTGATAATGTGAAACCCCAAAACATTGTTTAAAAACACATGCAATAAAGGATACAACGAATGTTTGTGTCACTTGTTGAAGTTTTTGAGTGTGGAGCGTGCTCACGTGTCATTCTCACCAACCCTAAAGCACCACTGGATGTTTTCCAAACCCAATCCAAAAAAAATATGTTGCTGCAAACCACAGACACGTTACATTTGAATGTTATCGGATATATGAAAATGTTTCAGCAGTGCTATGGTTAGGTTTAGGCACAAAACCCACTTGGTTATAGTTAGGAAATGATAATGTTTTTGGCTAAAATTCTCTGAGGGGGGGCATACATTTTGCAGAAAAACCATTGATGTCTCAGTTAAAACCAACCGCAGTTTGTGCCACAAATCCTGGCAGGAAGAGCAGTTATGTCTCTGTAAAAATCAGAAGCTTTTCATGGCAAGACGTGCATGGAAAACAGCAATGAGTCACTAAATCACAACCAGTTTTGTTGTGTTTTGGTCTGCAGTGGTCTGAAACTTGGCAGATGTCTCGCCTAGGTGACATGCCATCAGCCATCCCCTTCACCTCCTGATGACAAAGTCAGCTTATTTTCTATGTCATTTTAGAAACGTTATCTGTGAATCATGTGAATGTAACATGTTTAAGGTCTGCCAAAACATACAATGCCAAAGTTTTCTCCTGGTGACTGTACTGTGTTTTCTGCCCTTCGGCCTCAAGAAGCAGCAAGCACATTACTGTTTGGTGTGCCACAATAAAGAAAAGCACTATTGCTAGAAAACTTACTTGGCCACTGTATTTTCAGCAGTAGGTTTCTGATTTTACAAGAGACAAGAATTCAAAGATAAAGATTAACTGGCTGGTTTAGCAGATGTATGCCAGTTTATCACTTCTGTTAAGGAGCAGAGCAGCTTCTATACAGAGCTTTTCTATAGGAATCATCTCTGACTGAACAAATAGATGAGACTCTTTCAAACTGTGTAATTGGTGAGTTGGATGGAAGACTGAATTTCACATTGAGAAGTTGATAAGTAAAACTGAAAAGCATGTTTTGATGACCTTTGAACTGGTGGTCAGACCACAAGAGAAAGTCGATGAGCCTCTCTGAGAAGAGAGTTTGATTTCTTCCAGTGTCATGCATTTGGTTTGACAGCCCAAAGGAAAGACTCTTGGAGACAAACAAAGAGGAAGGAGCAGTCAAGAAAGTCAGAGTGAAAGCACCTCAGAGAGGAAGCCAGACACAGCCAGATAGAAAGGGACGAAGGGGATACACGGTGCAGATTGAAGAAAGAGGCGAGGATGAATGGTAAGCGCTGAAGAAATCTCAGGACGGCTGCTTGGAGAGAAATAGCAGCTCCTCTCACCAAGCGCCTATTTGCTCTGGTACAAATCACTGCTAGGCTCGGCAGGCCCAGAGGGGAAAGCACTTTTCTTCACCTCATCGTCAGGCCTTGGAATCCCCTTCCACTTTTCCAGATGGCTTCAGCAGCAGCAGACTGAGCTGGTCCTGCTTCCGCAGACCCGCCCAGTTATCCCATCTGTCCAACCCAAGCAACCCAGTCACTACTGGCTGCAACTGTTTGGGACAGGGAACTTAATCCCAGTCCCTTGCTGGAGACCAATTTGTGAGGTGGTTTGATGGAAATCCCTACCCCCATCTCTGGCCCTGGTTCTCCTGTACCCAGCAAATAGCCTAATTGATTTATGGTTAACCAAGGAGGAGGGATAGGGGGGCAGACTGAAATGTCATTTTCTCACTCCTCTGTTGGCCTGAATGTCGAGCAAAATATATACAATGTAATATAGCCCCTCTCCTGGAGTAAAAGTAAACTACTGTGTACTTGACAGGATAATCTTTATGTTGGGTGTACCTCTGGAACATTATTCCTGGCAGACAGACATAGTGCTCAAGTAAACTTTAGAGGCAGAGCAATACATGCAAAGTCAACTGAAAGACACAAGTGGACCCCAGAAGATGCAAAGTAGCTCTAGGCAGCAAAAAACTGAGGGAAAGATGGAGCCACTGATCCAACACGTCTGCTTCAGTGTAAACCCAATGGCAATACTTGAAGCTGAGAGCAAGTGAGGTACTATAAAGAGCAAGTAAGTCCACAGAGGTGAATGGGTCTAACAAAACCAGACTTTCACCCAGGGGACCGGAGTCCAAATTCCATGTGAAACCAAAAGTCAGTGTTGTAACATCCTATCTGTTTGGTGGTATTTATGGCACATTACTTAACAAACCTACTTATTCTGAGTTAGGACACATTAATTTTATTTGTGGCGGAATGCCACAATTAAAACATTTTCCACCAAAAATAGATTTTCTAGTGTTTTTGAAATATATATATCATGCAATTATTCATTGCACTATGCTCTCGGAGCAC
The DNA here is from genome assembly GCF_008729295.1 of Plectropomus leopardus. Classification (NCBI taxonomy): domain Eukaryota; kingdom Metazoa; phylum Chordata; class Actinopteri; order Perciformes; family Serranidae; genus Plectropomus; species Plectropomus leopardus. The sequence continues at coordinate 5,717,532 of NC_056472.1, forward strand.
CAAGTGTACCAGTGTGTAGCTGTCAATGCAGAACACCAAGTGCAGTGAAAGTGAAACTTAACCACCTATTGAGCTAGGTCTAAAAGTTTGCCTTCACTCACTCTGCTTCTCCTCTCCCATCAGTTCAATCAGCTGTGTGTTGAGAGGTACACATAACTGATAATGAGTTTTCCCTTTCCACCTTATGGCCCTGTTGTCAGCTATCGCCACACATATTTTCTGGTCCTGTGATGAACACTGCAACTCGAAATATTTGCTTTTTCTAAACCTAACAGAGTAGTTTTGTTGCCTAAACCCAACCCTAGGAAGCTTACTTTTAAAATGTTATTTAGGTTACAGAAACGTTATTTAGGTTACAGATTACTAGTTACCCTGTTACAAGTGTACTAAGTAATGTCAGTATTTTAATTAAATTATCAAAGTTACTTAATTTATCACATTTGATTAAATTTTGATTACTTTTCTAATAAATGCTATGCTAAAGAAGGCATTTCTGCACAGCAAAAAGATGCAAAGCAACAAGTAAATGTTATTTCCTACATATAGACTTTAACTGAAAAAATATATATTGGGATGTAAGCCCTTTGTATTTGCCATCATTATGATTAGAAACTGTAATTTAATTACATTTTTTTCTCAGTAACTGTAACTGATCACAATAGCATGTATTTTGTAATTTAATGATATGTGACAAAGCATTGGAATTTTATGACCTAGGAATAAGAATGGATTGAGTGAAATCAAAGTTTTACATTTCCACAGACTGTTCTGCACTGCTCTGCTGTCCTTTGCTGGAACCTACTGAACCTGCTGCACGAGCAATGTGGAAATATTGGATTCAAATGTTGGCTTTGCAAACATTTTATCTTTCCAGACTGACAGAAGACACCTGTGACAAACTGTTGCCGGATGACAAGTAAAAGAGAAAAAAGCATACTGACGTAGGGAATATAGGGAACACTATTTGAAAAATCACAGAATAACGTGGCGAGGTCACAAATAGTGAAGGCTAATACCAGACATCAGTGAACACCAAACTTACACTTAACCCCACATTTATTTGTGTGTATAACGGGGTTTTCTGATTCAATTAGTTTGCCTTATAAGTCCAGTGTCCTCTCTTTTGTTTGTAATACTGGGTAACAACTATCTGACACACCACATAAGGCAACTAGTGTGTCACAAATGCTTAATTGAGACATCCCCCGCTCTGCATGCAAGGACATTTGAGACTATTTATTGAGGCTTGTGGGGCTCTAGGAGCCCTCTCAGTTTTCACCAGCTGAAAAGGACTTTCCAGCGAGATAGGAGCAGAATGGAAAGCACAGCCAAGTAAGAGCCAGGTTTTGGACTCCAGGCCAAAAATTTCCCCAGCTGCTTCCACCGAGCAATATGCAGACCCAGGTGTTCAGGCAAGATTTGTAACCCAAGCCTAGCAGTTTAACTGTTCCACAACCCCCAATCCCATATCTCCCCTCTGTTTACCCCTCCACAATTAAGGCTCCTTACCCCATATCTTGCTCTCTGGCAGACACAGACAAAGTAGTCATTGAATTGCATATATTTGTTCCACATGTCAACACAGTGTAAACCCTCATCATGTCTTTGCATTTTTGTGATTGTGCCATTTGTATGTGTCTGTGCGTGAGAGAGACAGTTTAAAGTGAAACTATGCATCTTTTGAAAGAACTGCAGCTTTCCTCTAGCAATAAAAGCTGGCTATATCATACAAATAAAATGTGACAGCATCCCTACTTGGATATTGGATACGTGCTGAAGAAAAATTCTCATCTGGGTAGCTGTGTTCAATCTCTTACTCCTGTGATCACATATGATCTGAAACTCAGTTCTGAGATTGTTCTGTAAATAGTTTTCTAATCAATTTTAGGCTAAAAACAAACAAACAAAAAACTGCTGCTTAGGCTTCACCTATTTCTAGTTCATGCACAAATAGGTGATAGGAGATGCATGATATTTATCATCAGATAAATTGTTGGCTGAATTGGGAAATTTAAATATTACTTATTAATCCAATAATTAACATGATAGTCAACAAACAGTGTAGTTAAGCCAGACTGTTTTCATTGACTTAACAAGCAAAGGGGTGGTACCCCTCTAAGTTGTTTCTGCAAACGCCCCTTCATATATGTCTCACATCTACTTTTTTTTAGGTAAAAAGCTACAAAAACTCACAATGTGCAGTTTGTCCCAATAGCCTAATCTTTTTGCCTCTGTCTTGTCCGTTTGGTCCTTTTTTGTCTGTCCAGTCCTGTTCTGCTTGTCTTGTCCAACTGGTCACATGCAGTTTGTCTTGTCCACTTGGTCCTGTTTTGTCTTGTTTGCCCTGTATGTCTTTTAATGTCATGTGAAAATAGGTATGCGCTGTGTATTCACACTGTGTAAATCTGTAACATCACAAATAAAAAAAAATAGAAAAGTTGGTTGGAGCTGCCAATAAATACAGAGACGAAGAAGAACAAAAATACTGCAGCATGCTTACTAAAAATGTGTGTGGACATCTATCACAGTTTCAGAAGAAGATGACACGACTGCGCCGAGGGTCTAATCACCGGCCGCTGCACAAAAGTGTTGAAACACTCAAGAGACATTCGTATGCACAAGCTAATTAGCAGCTGCAGCTCACATCCAACACGAGCCTTAAAACGGCCCCAGCAAACTCACACCAAAAAGGCTCGACTCTGTCATTAAACCCATTAATAAGCACTAGCTGTGTGATGCTTCACCTAGCTCTTAATCTGTATTGTTATCTGCTGACTTTGTTTGCAACATGAAGACCTGCCTTACTGCACTCACTAGAGTCCTTTCCTCTCATTGCGTGCATTTGAGTGTGAGACAGAGCTGCTTGTTTTTTCGAGATGAGTATAGTGTGTGCGGTTTATCAATAGCATGGCTCTATTCCACTTTATAGTTGCCAGTCTATCGTGGGACGGTGAGACGGTGGCTGGACGTGTTTATAAACACGCAGCGTGATGATACAGACACTTCATACATTAGATGTATATGACGCAGAGTCAGCTGACACTCTGTTTGTCTTTGTTAGTAGAGACTTCAGTCTGCAGTGTAGTTTATACACGCCAGTGATAAACCAGAGAATTACACAGTAAAACTGGGCTGCATACGCTCTTTCTCTCTCTCCCCATCTCTGTCTCTCTCTACAAATAGTTGTTTAGGCTACTACACATGAAGTTTACACCCCAGTAACAAAGAGTAACACCATAGTCTAGTTTTGACACTAAGTCTAAACTTTATAATACACTTTTTCTTCTTTATTTTGTATGTTGTTTTATTTTATTTTACAGTTAGCTATGAATTTAAGACTGCCATCTGTCATTTTGAGCAAAGGTTAAAATAAAATGACTTAAAAGTCATGCCAACACACAATTGAGAGACCACTTGTATCAAGTGTTTCAGCATTGGCTTCACCCACAGGTTTGGAACTACAAACCGTCATAACCACAGTAAAATTTACTGCCATGAAGTGCCTTGAAGGAATTCAAATCTTGAAACATAGACATGTATCTCAATCCCACATTGAAACAAGAGAAAGTTTTGTGCTGCAACATTTCAGCATCTTTCACATTTACTCTTTGCCAGGGAGCCGAGGGGTAAATGAGGTAACTTGATTAGGAAATAATTCATTAATTTGGGAACATCTCTAGCCGGCCAATAGGTGTGCCCGTCCCTGTTTAATGAATAAGTTAATTCATGCAGAGAAATTAAGTAATTGCAGAGAATGAGTTACTAATTCATATATAATACATTCCATTTGGAATTAGTTGCATGTCACATGTTGGATAAGGGAGGTAGTTAAATGTATGTGTGTGTGTGTGTGTGAGTGTGTGTGTGTGCATGTGTGCGTGAGTGTATTAAGGGGGGGAACTAGGTTAATGAGAAAAGTTCACACAAAGTCCAACCTCCCTGATTCCATCTTCAGCTTGTAACACAAAGGCAGGCAGAGTCCACATGCAGGGAAGAAAGGCGAGGTGACAGGTTCAAAAGTTCAGCCACTGCTTTCGACTCACTTTGCATGCCACTACCATTCGGCACACCCTGATACTTTGGAGATGTCAGCAGGAACCTCATTTACTGTTCTGTATCCAGCTCCGGGTGGCAGGAATCTCCACAGGGGAATACCAAAATGGGAATGAGAGGAGAGGGGGGGCTGATTTTGCAGGGGAGGTTAAGAGCCCTGTGCCTTCCACGTCCTCCTTGATGAATTTGTAAAACAGATCCATGATGTCTCGCGAAAGACAAGTTGTGGCATGGCCCCCTTTTCAGATCTCTGAATGGTTGTTATCATCACGTGAGATACCATGAAATCAATTTCTCCACCTGTGACCTCTGAATGCAAGGAGATATTTAAGTGTCACATTGGGAAAATAATATAAAATTAAAAACAGAACTCATTCCCTCTAAACTGTTTTCTGTTATTAACCCATGGCTGAGACAAATCCCTTGGTATAAGACCCTTGGTCTTTCTAATTAGTAGTCATCTTTCTACCTGCATATTTTTAAATTCTCAGGTTAGCAAACAGATCCATCCAGCCTGTTCTCATTCCAAAGTTGTTAAATACCACCGCTGTTATGGTGCTTTTGGTGTAAGATCATGACACAAAAAGCCACCTTTTGTGTCTGTATGGCACACCCCTCATCAGTTGAGAACAAGACCAGACTGAACAGGTCGCAGTGTTATTATACACTGCCGGTCAGCAAAATGGAAGCTGTCAAGTCCATGATACACAGAACAGAGTCAGGTTAAAACTCTGCTGGTAAAGATATATGAAGCACAAGGGCTGTTGGCAGGGGTCCAGCGAACCTCAAACTTTCATGCAAGAGTCCAATGTTCACTTCCCATCTGAATGTGATGTTTTTTTCTACAACTTACCATGTGCCACCTTCCCCTAAACCAAACCATCCATGCGTTTGTCTCAGCATTGGTTGCCATGTCGTTTTGTTGCCTAAACATCACCACATGCAGTGTAATCCCACCATGTTCTTGTGTTGAGATCACGATAGCGACATCCCTTAACATAAATAGCAGATGTAAAAGAATAAAACATAAAACGTAGATGCAGAAGTCCACTGCAAAGCGTCGATATGTGAAGAGTTTGGATAAGAATGTGTTGATCCATCACTTGCTTTAAAAAAAAAGCTATTATGTTCCCATGTGTCCAGTGGAGCTTTGCAGACATTGGTTTTTATTTACAGAGTACTTCAACAATCTAATATGGCATTTGTATAAATAAGAGGGGCTTGTAAAACAACAGTGCTCAAAATCAATGCAGCAGAGGCCAAGATATCCTTACTTTGACTCCTTAATATGTAAAAACAAGGGGTCCTACATTTCCAATCATGCAACTTAAATTGCATCCTTCATCCACGACTGGTGAAAAATTGCAGTCCCAAAGCCCAAATCAAAATCACTGAATGATGTCACTTGAGTAATGTTCTCAGAAAGAGAAAGGTAAGCTCCCAGCGGAGCCACAGCAGACATTTCAGGAACCGTTATCATCGGCTTAGTAGCACATCTGTGACTCATAAATTGACTTTGACATGCACATAAAATGCAGATGCAAAGCATGTTAAGTGGGCCTTCAAGTCTTACCAAGACATAATCAACATGAAATAGATTTAAATATCAAGACCTGATTTGGAACAAGTTCCAATTTTCTAACGATGAAGGATTTATCCAGAAATGTGCTTTTTGATTGCTATGGTTTGGTTTGTATCAACACACCTGTGTGGAGTTTACATTATAGTGGCCATTTCAAGTGAAAATAGAATGCACACATTCAACTTGTGCACCACAAGACACAGAATATTTATATTTTTACTTGCTTTTGATTTTATTCATTCATCATCAGTACCCGCTTGTCACATCACAGGACATATAGAGACAGGCAACCATTCACACTCACATTCACAAATATTTAGAATTGCCAGTTAACCTGAACTGCATGTCTTTGGACTGTGGGAGGAAGCCGGAGAACCCTGAGAAAACCAACAATGACATGGAGAGAACAAAAACTCTGCAGAGATAACTGAATCATATCAACAGGTTGGCAGGTCCACGTGTAACCGTCTGTGCCAGTGTGCATTTGTTGATGTTCTAGCGTTGGCTGCCATGTGCTTGTGTTGGCTAAACATGACCACATGCAACATAATCCAACATATTTGATTTATATTTCTTTAAATTTCATTAAAATATCAAAAATCCACAGCAGCTATAATATACATCAGAATTGATAAGCAGCATCAACATTTGAAAACTTCTCTTTTGCTAAAAACCTTTCCATTTTGTATTTTCCTAACTTTTCAACACTTCATCAGTATCCAGACTGCTGGTCTCCAGTCAGTACAGTCACACATGAGGGAAAAAGTGTGATTTAATCCAGGTGTAGACATGTGCATGAACATCTACATTTGTCTTTCTGTGACTTTGTGTTGAGTCTATACGTGGGAGAGAATGAGATGGAAAGATAGAGCAAGGAGGGGAAAGGAAGAGACAAGCCTGAGGTTTCCATTACTGTGCACCTCTTAGCACGGAGGGGCCTTGCCACGTCACGAAGCTGCTGCCGTGTGGCGGGTCGGGATCCTTGGCCGCTCTCCAGCCTCCTGACAGCCTGTCTCCATGCCTGCAGTGGCTCCCTGCCCACCAGTTCACTTTTAATTATCTCTTGAGTCAAACGCACTCTGAGGAAGTCCAGAAGCACAGTATCAAAACCTTCTGGAGGTTTTTTATCCCTTAACCCTCTTCTTTGGTCACCTTAAGTGAGCTGCACAAATCTGTCTTTGTGACATCCTCTCTGCGTGAAGTTCAGGATTAGGAGAGAACTTTTACTTAAAGTTTCCAATTTTCTCAGATCACAATATAAGACTGTCTCCCTGCGCTTGGATGGAATTAATGCTGCTCTTAATAAAGAATGTTGGAGTAAAACTTGCATGATGATTTATGAAGTGATATGTAACTTGACATTTTTACCACAGTGCTACTGTCAGGGCGCCATGGTCATTAGGCAACATACTCAGTTCAGTCAGTCAGGCTTGCGACACTCCGCAATATCTGTCTACTATCAAACTACGTCAAACAGACATCTCCATCTGTTGTGTTTTATGCATCCCTGCAAGTTCCAACTTTGTCGAATCTGTAGGTGATTAAAAACATCTTGTATCAAACGAGTCTAACTCGGAGCAAAGCTATGCAGATGCAGCTTCGTAGGGAGTAAATCTCCATGGTCTTTGTCTGTCTATGGCTTCAATCTAGGTGACAAAATAAATTCTTGGGCACCAGATTGATCCCCTCAAGAGAGATGCCTCTTGTGCTGTTCAACTCAGGAGGAGAAGAGAGCGGTTTTGGCAAATCTGCCAAAACACTGACAGTATGAAAATAAAACAAACGAATAGTAAAGGCTGCGTGTTGACTCAGGATTAAGGCCGATAGCTTACTGAGTCATCAATACTTTGCAGTGCCATTGGAAGATATTTCTTTCCACTCACTCCAAGACACACAAACACAAACTCTTTATCCCATATTTTAAAACGATAAGATTAAAAGCAAGCCTTGACATGCAACTGGGAAAAACAATTTGAAAAGACAAAGCAGGAGACAAAAAGGCAAAACATTAACAGCTCCAGAGCAAAGAGTTTTTTTATTGTTACTGCATGCTACCAATTGAGAGGAAAACACAGTATTAATAACTCCTCATATTGTTTTGTTGACAGCAAAGGGCTCTGAGAAACGAACACTATTTTAAGTGCTTTGGTATGCGGTCGGAAGGCCAATTGGACTGCATGTGTCATACGCTGAAATCAAGCAGCTGCAAAATTACAGTAGCGTGCCCTCACCGCAACCGACTGGAGCTGTGCAATTAATCAGAGGTTAACCCCACAACCCCACAAAACTTGTGCATAATCTCTAATTTACGTACCTCCTCTCTTTACATGCACAAACACACACACACACACAAACAGATTGAGACACCGAAGCCTCAAACGTAGACGCAGACTGGAAGTACTCCCAGAAAGAATGTGGGTAAACATGTCCTATAAGTAGATGTCATATGTTCTTTAAGTAGACGTCAGTACACCGAGGCATCTAATAAAAATGTTTTGGAATATGTCATGCGGAAAATAATAATTGTAGGGAAGGATGCTGTTGTTTTCATACACAAATATCTCATATTTACTGATGGTGGTTCTAAAAGAGCTTCCAATTCGGCAACAGATCCACAAACAAGGTGCAGATTTGTAAAGTTCCCTGTTTTGAACTTTCCGGTTTGAAACATACACATCCCACTGTTAATCATTCCTAATAGCTTTGTTATCTTAGTCTCACCTTCCTGTATTCTTAGCCCTCTCACTCTAAGGCAGGAAGCTTCTGGACAATACCCCATCTCTGCACCCAGAGCATCTGAAATGATCATTAACATTTGTCAATTGCACTGGGGATGGAGTCAAGCAATTGGATTGTCTTCCTGCACAGGTCAGGGTCAAAAACTGCACTGGATACCAATTAGACAAGGTGATTTAATGGCCCACAAAGGGATATGAGGTTTTAATGATTGATTTTTGTTAGAATTCAGATGTGTCGGTTTAAATATGTCAATCAATCAATCATTTATTTGTCAAATAGAATTATACAAGGTATAACTTGGGCGTCTTCTCACATTGTTGGCTGCTGCTTTTTAAAGCCTTCTTCCCACTGCACAATATACCTGGTTATACCTGCTAACACCTGCTAACATCTGTCTTTTTGATGCAATAAGAAAGCGTATGGTTGGCATTCACACCTAGGTCAAATGACTGTGCAGTAGACATTATTGCCTACGGCTAATAATTTTCGCTCCTCAACCAGCAAGATGCAATGACGCGCTGTCGGTAATTACTGTTCTTTTCGTCCTAAGCAGCGCTTAAACACCGTTCCAACTATGAGTTTGAAAGAAAGACTGAATAAATTAGAAATATATAAAGAGTAGAAACCACTGAAAAGTTTTCAAGGACCTCTGTTCCTACTGCTGTCTACTGTTTACCTGTTCTCCTGCCCGTCTGTGACATCGCGCAGACACACTAACAAAACACCCCCCCACACACACAAAAACTGACAAAAGACTTGTGTGCTCTAATGGTGTGTTCACTGGCAGTGGGAATGCTATATTTAATGGGTTTTGATAAACCCATGTACACACACTAATTTTGGTGAACCTCCGGAGCTTCTTGGTTGAATGGAGCTGTACAAGATTTAGCCAAGTTTCAGTGAATCTACATCTATAACAATTCCTGATATCCCATTTCAAACTGATGCAGTACAGAAATTCTCCAGTACAGAAATCCTTCATTGTATTTTCCAATGCCTGTACAATGCAGGACGTTAGTTCAGCTGGTGCCTATTGTTATCCATATTTCTTGACATTTAATGATGTTGACATTTGAAAACCTCGATCTGACTAGAAGTTGGCAGGAGAATTACCAGACTGGTGAGTTGATTTCCTCATCCTGACGATGACCTGAAGCCACATGCCACCACCATCCAAAGCCAACCACAAAAAGCACCACCAAGGTTGGCAAAACAGACAGAAGAGCCCTGGGCATAACTTTAGCAGAGCCAATAGCTATTGAGTGGACTAGTTATAACAAAGGTATGAATGGAAAGTGTAGTGAAGTAAGAAATAGATCACTGGTTCAAAAATAAACTCAATTACAGTATAGAAGTACAGTTTAAAGAAAGCAACACAAAAAGTACTCGTTCCTTAAAAAAGAATATCATTACTAGTGGGTTACTTATAGGCCTGGTGTGTTTAATGCAACCATGCTTTTAAAATAGAACTTGCAACACTGTTTCACTTCAGCTCTATAAATATTCGCTAATGTGCAAATTGTGATTGTAAACGATTGAACCATTCAACAGGTATTGACATCTGTAGAGCCACATCACTAGTATACTTGCTCAATAGACCCACCGACCAGGTTTATACAACCTCCATAAATCCCTTTAAAAGCTATAATTTTCATGTCTATCCCTAACGCTGGTTGTTTGACAGTATTTTTTTAAAGAAACGTGGTTGTAGTGATGGCTTAATGCCACATCACTTGTGTATAAAACCCCTTGTTCTTCCCTAAAAAGCCTGTCTCCTGTGCCAGATTGCATTCTCAGTTATGCCTAGTTTACATTATGACCTCAGGTTTTCAACCACAGTACTTGTATTAGTTGACTTTGCCCCTTGGAAGTACTTACGCTACTCCATCAGCACATGAAATATTACTGCTGACTATTGCTTATGGCAGTAAAGATGAAGAGTCTGCTTTGTGAGCAATAACCTTGTATTGTTTGAACAAACTTTGAGTGAGGTGGCTCCGTTGGTATGGCTCTTTTTGTATGCACTAATGGAATTCAGCCCTTACTTGTCCTTGGATGTACCTTTGTTTGAGTCAAAGATTCTCAAAGCAGTTCATTTCAGTTCATCCTGGAAGAAAATCTCTCCTTTTCTTCACGTTGGTTTCGGTGATGGCCCTAGTTCTTTTTATTCTATTGCAAAGGAAGGAGGAGGGGAAGACCCTTCAACATCCTGGTCATGGATTAGGTTCTTAGTGGATGACATCATTTTCTGGGGCTTTGCCCTGTTATGTAGCATTGTGCTGTCCTTGGATAAGAGGAGGTTTTGGCAAGGACGCACTTAGTTCACAAACAATATCAGTCTGGAACACAGAATGCCACCTCTCAAATTTTCCTTTGGGCCCACAACATAGGGGTTCTCGCCAGCTGGTTGTAAAAGCATATTAATTTATTTCCCCCGAATGACTTTTCTTTTGAAACCAAAGGCGCTTCCTGATGTTTTCTTCTCTATATCATTATTCATGGTAATGACAATGTGGATATACCTGGATTTCCCATTTACCAAAGGATTAGTACTAATGTTAGAGTTGCATCCAAAGACATTTGAGATGATACTCAAAGCTGACAACAGTGAATTTAAAAACATAGTTGTCACAAGACCTGAAAAAAGCAACCTCAAATGCCCCTTTTCCATCAACATGGAGCAGGATACTAATTTTGAATCCTTCAAAGCAGCTCCACCAAAAGCAAATTACTTAAAAACCTGAAAAGTTGGTTCCCAGCTGGAACCAATAAAGAGTTTTCTTTTCTTTACCTGAAATGCAAACGGTGATGACATCTGTGAGCATGACAAATTCTACAGGTTGGAAAGAGAAGATGGAGAAGGCAACAACAGAGACATTAACTGCAAAATCAATTGATAAAAAAACATGTAGTGGTCTTATACTTGGTTTTGGATAAAAAAAATATCCATAATAACAAAACAAAAGTTTGCAGATAATCAGTGTGATCTGTCATCTTGCTACAACTGTTTACTTCAGTCGTGCACTGTGCAATGCCCTCTGTTGATTACAATGATTCTGATCATATCTGATGGAAACATAGGCTAGTTAATTAGATAGCACCAAGGTTCCAAGAATGAAGAGTTAAAATTACAGTTTTATCATAAGCCCAAAGAAGCTTAACCAGAGACATATTCGTTGACATGATTCCATATAATCCAACATCCTGCTTTACATTCACACCTGTAAGCATTCCTGTACAATACACCATTTCACTGCTGGCCACATAACAGCCAACAGACCCAGAGATCTGCTGACTTCTGGTTTCCCACTTCAGGGAGCTCATGGATATTTCCAGAGGAAGAGCAAAATCAGGCTATCTGCAATTGCGGGATTAGTTTTAAGCCGTTAGTGAAATCCAGTTGTGCAGAGCTTTGTGTGTTTCTCAGTCAGTGTAGCAAGAAGTAGCTAATGAGATAACGTTCCCTTGTGAAATGAACTTCCAACCTGCAGATGGTAGAGTCAAGAGTTTGACTTAAGTTTGAGCTCAGGGTAGATGACATCATCTGAGTCTCAGTAATGTGCTGCTACAGAGCTGTGGGTAGGATGTTGTAGTGACCCCAGAAAGGAAAAGTAATCCTTAATATTACTCTAGTTAAATTTAACTACTTTTAAATCTATACATACACTCTCTCTTTACTGCTTTAGTGAAACACACTATGTGGGACAGCCGCAAAGCCATGGTGCAATATATTGAAGAATGAAGAGCCATAATTCTGATTTATTAAGATGATCTGTGTTCACTTATTAAAAATGGAAGCAGTGGCTTTGACTTAGATTGAAGATAAAGCTGTGTTTCATAAGCATCCAGAATGGGAAGATAACATCAGTATCCAGTCCTGCACTTCACTCTTCAGTCATCTGACAGGTTATATTTCAACAATACGTCAGTGAGGTCTTTTATTAAGTTTCACTGTGTCTAATCAAATCCTTTTTGTGTATTGTGGGCGTAACACACCACAGAGAACAGAAGCATGCTTCCACTGACTGATGTCATTGTTGACATTGTGGCCACTCCGGATGATCTTATTAATAGGATTCATTAAAATTATCAGTGATGCGGAATAAAAATCTTGTTTAGGGTAAAAACCTGCACCCACAGGGGGTTGCATTTACAACAAGATGCGTGAGGTATTTAACATTGCTTGCTAGCTGTAACTAACATAAGTATAACAATGGTTCTTTCACAGTCATGGACACTTTTAGTAACTAATAAGGTGCACCAGAGTGAGCTGCCTGAGCTTTCATAAATTTCTAAGATTTCAGTATCAGAAGCATTCTGGTTTCCAATTGTAGTACAACTGTTGACCAAATACTAATTGAGCATAGCGTTAGATCATGCAGGCCACGGTGTCAAGTGCTGCTACTAGTGATATCAGCCGATAACATGCAAGCATCATCAGCTTTTTGCTGCTGCTGCTGCTCTCCCTGCCTCAGGAACGTGTGCTGTTCCTGTTTAATGCTTTCCATGTAAGCACGTGGAAGGGCAGGGGGTCCCAAGAACAGAGCTAAATCCAAAAGCTGCAAAGAAGTGTTTTTCTTGACTAAGTGGTCCCGACTGAATTAAGCAATCACATTTGACTGGCAGGTAAACTGTCTGTGTGAAGAGGTGAAATGCACTGACCTAAATGCAATCTCAGAACCTATCATCTATTGTCTGAAGACAATTTAGCTTTACATTTACTTTTTTGTATTAAATTTATCTGTATGCATATATTGATATCTGTTAATTCAAAAAATCTGAAATGAACTGTTGGGCGGTCTTGTCCCAGATATCTCCTGGCTACACCAGATTACCCAAATATTGGCCAATGCCCCCAGAGGCTTATCGTCGTCAGACTGAAAGCCAATGAGCGTGCCTTCAGTTTTGTATCTCCTTTTTTTGAAAGTTGCATTGTTTGACTTCCACTGATCAGGTTGAAAAGTTTGCTGCAAGCAGCTGTGGCCACGCTGGTGCATTGTGGTTCCTTCAACATCAACAGACTTGATAGTTGGCTGATGAACAATGATTTTTGATTACATTTCTTTGTTTATTGTTGTTATCTTGGGGTAGATTTTCTTACAGAGCTGATTGGAGATTATTGTACAGATACCATCAGATACAGAACTCCTTACAGAAGTTGAAATTATACTGCACATGTTAAAAGAATGTAATCAAAAATCAAGTTGCAGTCAAAAGGGGAAATGAAGGTTTGATGTCGGATATCTTGCTGGCTCCTAATTAAAGTGGAGGTTTCTTGCTGAAAAATGCAATAGTGCAAAACTCATAGGAGCCAAGTCAAACCGCAATATTTGTGGTTCAAACGTGCATTAGTTTGCATACAAGTTCTATTTATAACCATTTATCTGATGTGCAAAAGTATTTTTAAGGATTTATATTTGGTGAATTCTGGATTCATCTCTGTTGTGGAAAACACATTGTGGCTATGAATCTGTTCCAAACATGGGAGGGGATTTCTGGAATTGTAATTGCATGTACGCTGTGCCTGACCAAACACATGAGAACTGACATAAATTTAAAATTGAAGCATAACACATGGCAGATGATGAACTCCGCTTCCAAATTTAACTTCATTAACAAATGATCGTCATGTTTAATTCCAGGCAGGAGAAGGACAACTTGACTTCCAGACTGTTGCCGCTGCATTTGGAACGCAGCCCTTGAGACTTGTGTGCAACAGGTTGAAGTTGAAACCGCAGAGTGGTAGAGCGGGGGGAGGGAAGATCAAGACGTGAGGTTGGGGAATGTGCATGCGTGTTTGTGTGTGTTTGACACAGGCCGGAGGAAAGCTAATGCAGAAGGAAGTGTGTGTGTGTGTATGTGTGTGTGTGTGTGTGTGTGTGTGTGTGTGTGCGTGTGTTTGAGATGGAGATAGAGGGAGCAGACAGCATTCACTGAGGCACAAGGGGTCACAGATGTGAGGGGAGAAAGTGCACATTCAGCTTTTCCCAGGGAGGGGGATGACTACTTAGACAGTTGGAGTTAGAAGATGCAGATGTGGTGGTGCTGAACGTGCTGGTAAGCAGCAAACCTAACATGTCTAATCAGGTCTTATCTGGCTCTGCTACAATTTCATGGCTGTTTGAACCAAGTGGGCCATGTTCCTCAGATCTTTGGTGGAGGATTTTATCATGGCATCTTGAAGCAATGTGGAAAAAATGGATTCTTTGGGGTGACTGTTGTGTGTGCATGAGATATCATTTCCACAATGATGACTCAAGCCCTTATAAACAAAGAACATTATTTAATATAAAGCCTAGACATCATGGAAAAGGTAGTGACCCATGTAACACTGTGTGATAAAATGCCATTTTAAAGATATGACACCAAAGGCATGTGGTATGAAATAACATAACCATTAAAAATGAAAAGGGGCCTATTATGCTCATTTTCTGGCTCATACTTATATTTTGGGTTTCTACTAGAACATGTTTGCATGCTTTAACGGTAAAAAAAAGGAGCCTAAAAGCCCAGTCTTTCGTATCTCTGCACCAATACACAATCAATGCCACCAGAAAGTGACTGCAACAGAGACCAGTGGCACTTTCTACCATGAAAAGTACCCGATAAATGCTTCTAAACACAATGTGACATGTTCCAGAGGGAGTATGTCCCTAAAATGTGGAGAAATTTACAAAATCAGCAACAAAGATTTCATGTTTCCCTGTTAGTACATGTAACTACATGTAGCAGTGTACTTACAGCTCAGGAATGACTGTGTATAACCGCACTTGCAACCATGAAAAATCATAAATAAATGCTTCTGAACACAACCAGACATGATTCAAAGGGAATATGTCCCAAAATCTGAAAGAAAATGAACAGCATCAGCAACCAAGGTTACATGTTTCTCTGATGTTAGCATGTAGCTACGTGCAGAAGTGTACATGCAGCTGGGGAATTGCTGTGTATAGGAATTTCCTCACATTAAAACTAACCAGTAAAAGCATATAAACACAAGCGGTCTGTTCCAGCAGAAAAGTCATCAGAAATCAGGGAAAAATGAACATCGGCAACTTGATGTTAGCATGTAGCTACATGCAGCAGTGTATATTAGCACTGCAGCAGATGACCATGTAACGAAATCCATCACAAGCTGACATTAGCTTATTTCAAAAGTAGAAAAAATGTTGGAAACAGTATTTCAAAAGGGCAAAATCTGCATAACAAATTGGGGGGGAACAAAATTTGCATTATAACCAAATGTAATCATTGATTATTTTTAATTACTCTGACTGACTCTGGCCCATAATGAGTGGCTCATTTTCTCTACATTTTTCTCTTCCCTTTCTGTCACTGGAACCATTTTTGGACGACATTCCCGTACACTGCAGTGAACAGTGTTTTTGCAGCAGAAAGGTCAAATTTTAGATTTGAGGGTAAAAAAAACCCATTGTAAACAGGTCTGCTTCTATAAAAATAAAACTGTGGCCAGGATTTTTTAGAAATACTATGGACTTCAGGGACACCAACATTTCATTCTGGCTTTTATAACATTTCCAGGCTGTGATTTAAAAAGCATTATTGGGAGGAGGTTCATATTTATTCATAGCTGCTACCTAAAGGCCACAAGACAATTCTGTCAAGACCACCTGCATATTACCTTAACATGACATCTTAAACCACTTACATTAATTCAGGGAGTAGTAAGGGGAAAAAATGACATTCACAGTAAAAGTAGAGCCATGTTTTTACTCTGTATTAACTCACAATGACCCAATACAAAATAGCAAATAAGGCGGATAGGGTCTCAACATCAGTGTCAAGGCAGCTATATTACAAATGGATCAGAGCTCATGAACCAAACATAAATATATAAAAATGTTGCATACTGGATTCCAAATTAGCACTTATTAATTCCAATGGAGTTGCTTACCTGGCCCATATGCACAACTGGCCTACCCGCCAGTTCCAGCATTGCTCCTAGACTTGTGATGTTCTCAGAGGAAAGTTTTACAAATTTAAAATCACCATGTCTCAAAGGTTCATAATAGAAAGAGTCCTAACTGATCTTGTTTGCAGTTCAAGTTGTCCTTTTACTTGGAGGTCTATGGGGAAAATGCATTCCGGGTGGCAAGGGATGCAATACCCTGAGTTGCCACTGGTAAAAATTAGAAGTAATGCTGAGCAGCTTTCCTGGGGACCTGGAACCACCACATGAACGACAGCCATGCTACTGACCATCATAAATCAAAAGCAGGCAGATGGAGGGTGAACTCAGCCATTATCTCCAACTCTGTAACATCAGTAGAAATCCCCTCTGACCACTGATGAAATGACAATCTGAGCCGTTTCTTATCCCACTTCTTACAGCAGCAGTGAAAACTGCCCATAACACCACAATAGGTGATTCTGTTGTATTTGTTTTCAAAACCAATTTGAACCTCCAAATAACAATTTCTTGGAACAATCTATTATGTCTGACTGGTGATTGAAGTCTGATTCCTGGTAAAGTGCAGTCACTAAAGGGTCACAGAAAACCAAAGTAACCATCTGCATTGTGTGTTTAAGAAAGTACTAAAAAGACGCAAATGTTGTGTTCTACATGTTTGCTTTTTTTAACTTGATTCGACCACTTTGGATTATTGTTGCGGTTTGCCTGGTCATTTTTCAAGTGGAGTGTGCACATAAACTAACCCCGACAACATGAACTGGTTGACTTCAAATGTTCAAGGGCCTTTTGTTTTGTCTGACAAACCACATTCATATCTGGAGGTCAGCTCAATAAATATTCCACACATTCAGATACTCCCTGAACTTCAACAAACCAGACAGGGAATTAATTGTCTGCTTGTGCAACACCAGCCTGGTAATAAAGAATTCTGTGTCTCTGATGAGAGCATAAGTGAGTACATAAGTCCTCTTCTCATGTGTTTGCACTAAAATTTCATGACCTTGCCTCCCCCGTGTAATCTTACGACAACCTTCTGACATCCTCGATAAAAATTTCATGTGGGAATGCATAGAACTCCAAGGCCTGTTTCCACTGCTGACTGCTCCAAGTGGGACTCATAACCACACCTAAATCTATAATGCTGTAAATACTACGTTTCTAAAGACCAAATGGAATAGAGGTGCAAGCACTGGGTCCTTCTCAAGCACGGAATTGGGCTCCTTCTTGGGAAAATATCTGAGCAATCTAGCAATATTTCATGACCTGTCAAACCATGATGTGCATACAATGAAGCAAAGAGCTCACAAGAGGAACATAGAAAAGGTGCGCTGTGTTCTTGGCAAAATGATCATTTGAAAAGCAAATACCTTTCTCCCTGTGCATATTCTGCCAAAAAAGGTTGGAACATCACAGATCAGGCATCAATGAACAACACTCACAATCTTAAAACTATCTTAAGGCTCCAACATCCTTTAGCGGCGCATGTCCATTATAACCAGCTGAAGTTGCTACACTGACCACGGAAACAAAACTACATACAATTGTGTAACAAATGAGTACAACCTGTACAAGCCAGATTCCGAAAAAGTTGGTACGCTGTGTTAAATGTACATCAAAATAGATCATATTGATTTGCTAACCCCTTTCCTCTTGCAGTGGAGGAAAAAAAGTATTCAATATGTCAATCTTTTTTCATAGAACATATTTCCAATGCAGGTTTTCACATGAAATTTAGACCAGACGTTGGTCTTAACTCAATAAAACCACGAAGATAAAGAACTCATAACATTTCAAAATATAAAAAAATAATGTGCAATAAAGTGGAATGACGCAGGAAAAATGTATTTACCATGCTGACTGAAATGTATGTATGTGTATGTGTATGTATGTATGTAATCTTGGAGAGGCCTTTGTTTACAACGCCAGTTTCAAGATGTATCACAGCGGTCAGATGGGATTTTGACCCATTCTTACACATGGACAGTCTTTAAATCTTGAAGATTTTGGGGAGGCCCGCTTGAGAATTGTGGGAAAGGATTTCACTTTACAAATTTTAACAATTACTTTCTTTGATTCCAAAACACTTGTAGAGCATTGTTTAAAGACAATGTCACACAGCGGCAAACACACACCTGTCCCAACTTTTTTTAAACATAATTTCATTGTAGATCCGCAAAATAACAATAAAGTTCCTTATGTCTTATAGCTGGCACTTGCTTACTGAGTTAGAATTTTGAACCTCTGAACATCAAATTCTTTTCACTTCAGTCTTGAGTTCAAATGAATGTTTGCACGAAATATTAGGAAATGCTCTCAAGGTGTTCTTGAGATAATGCATTTAAGAAAATGAGATGGACTAAAGGTCATAGTGACTTTGACTTTTGACCTCAAATTTGAATCAGTTTATCCTTGAATCGATGTGGAAATTTGTGCCAAATCTGACAAAATTACCAAAAGTTGTTTTTGAAATATCACGTTCACGGTAAGTAAACATGTAAAAGATCCCCTTGACTTTGACCCTTGACCACAAAAATTGGTTCAGTTTATTATTGAGACTATGTGGAACTTTGTGCCAAATTTGGAAAAATCCCCTCAGGGCGTTTTTGTGATATTGTGTTCAGCAGGATGGGAGGTACGAATGGAAAGCCTGCAAACATAATGTCTCCGGTCACGGCTTTTACCTGCTTGAAGGCATAAAAACTCTGACAATGGACACAAAAATGGTGGTAAGTGGGTGGATCAGAGACAAACAGCTGTTACAACAGATTTTTACAGGATGACATACTGAAATAACTCTTAAATTGTCATATTTCCACCCTCACTATAAAAGTAGTGGAGTTAGTTGACATATATAAAGGTTCACTGTGTTCTTGGACACTTGTCAGTGTTGCTATACTTTATTGCTGCTTGTATTTTATTCAGTTCACATGGCTGCTCATTAATATGTTCCCTCACTATACCCATGTCTGAACAATATGATGAAAGTGAGCTGCAGTTTTCTCAGTCTGAGCTCTGAACTTTTAAGCAACAATAAATATCTGTTGTGGGAGAGAAACATCATGTCATACACTGTGTGGGAGGTCTCCATTAAATAAAAGTTTATGTGATCCCTACTTTCTCAAAGTCTCCAACAATCGACACAGTTTATGAAGGTGACATCGTTATATAACGAGCTTAAGGAAGTTACTCATTAATACCAGCAAAACCACATGATATTCTAAAAAGGATAGGACATGGTTTACAAGGCAGGGAAGGGAGGGCTGAGGAGCCTCTTAAAAAGTGACTCGTCCAGATAAGTAATTGCTGCTGATTTTGCCAAAGACATAACATCATAAAAACAGCATCCATTTAAAACTGGCTTGGCACACACACACACACACACACACACACACACACACACACACACGCAGAACCTCCCTAATGTGAACAATATGAGAAAGTCAAATGTGTGTTTGCAGCACTTTAATATATTCACCAGGTGGTCTCTTTAAAAATCAGAGTGAGAATCATAAATAGAAGTGTGCAGTGTGTTTGACACAAAAGCAGCAAAATCACACACACGCTGAATCTTTTAAAGTTTTGCAGCTTTGGATAAATAATCATCAGCACCATGAAACCATAGAGGGGTCTGAAAACCGATGGTGCATTAACTGATTGCATCATGGAAATGATGATGAAGGTTTTTGATTTAGTTTGATGTGTCATGCATTTGGCAAAGCCTACACGGGCAAGCCTACAAGACACCAAAAATTTAGTGTAATTTTTTTTCATTTTTTTAAACTTGGTTTGTATAATACAATACACAAAATGGCACTCACTTTCTCACCACTCACACATACTATTTTGCTCCTGTCAACCTCAATAGCATGAGGGAAAATATCAGTTCTTTCGCTTTTAGATAAGCTGGTTGTACTGACTAATAAAGTTAATGCAAATAGATGCATAAAGTAGTTTGGACCATAAAACTGTGGGCTAAAAGTGTCATGTACTTTGCCTGACAAATAAGTTTTATAATTTGTTTCTACTTGTTTCTTTGGAGCCGGGCCTTTTGCTGTACTTAACAAGATGGATGGAATTTAGTTTTAGGAGTTTAAATTTGTACTGTGTCTCCTAACAAACACCCCCTCATAATTAATCTAGCTTGCAGCTGGTCACAGAGGCGCTGCACTGGTGACACTGCTGACATGTTTCTGCACTCTGTAGGAACACACATGCAGCACTGCTTCCAGCAGAAAGATATATGCTTAATGGGGCAATTCACGTCTGTTACAGTTGTTGTTTTTTTATTCATACTGTTTTCACATGAAGAGGAATCTTTTTTTGGTTCAAGGGAGATCAGACGAAAAAAAGTTTTTGTCTCATTTACTTGGATTTACTTTAATTTCTCACCCACTTGGGACTTAGCCTTTACACACCAAAAATCATTTGTTATTATCTGCTGCCAATAATCTGTCGGTGGCCTTCTTGGTGTTCTGTCACATTGAGCAGGCCTTCCTGAAGGATCTGATGACGGATGGGAGCGGACAGTGCCTCATACTGAAGTCTGGTTCTAGTAAAACTTTTACGAGCATGTCCTCTCCCTCATTGATGTTATGTCAAGTGACTCAACATGCAAAAAACCAGCAATCAATCATGTGACACCTATGGAAGGAAGTGGCCTGAGCGCTAAAGCTGACATGTTGACACATATGCCAAAATGGGAAATATTCCATTGGAGACTGATGCTAGGCAGATTACATTTTACAAGTGGTCTGGGAGATATCGTTTGGGTTCCTCATTCTGAGAAAAAAAAAACCCAAAACAATAAACTGAGCCACATCTGTATTTTTTGTTATGACAGAGTTGTGTTACATGAACATCTGGGGGAGAAAGAAAACAAACCAGCAACAGATGAAAATAAATAGTCTTTTCAAAGATAAACATTTCAGTTTGTGGAAAATTCAACCTCAGTGTAAAAGTGATGACTTGAGAATTAGACAACAGTGGTAAAAAAAAAACATTTGAACATTTTCTATATTTGTGTCTTTAAAGGAGCAGTGTGTAGGATTTAAGGGAATTCAGTGGTAGCTGACAGTAAGGACTGTAAATTGCAACCAGCTAAAATTTCTCCAGGTTAGAATTCCTTCAGAGTTCATCGTTCACAAGGTTTTTACTGGGAGCTGAATTGTCCAAAGACGTCTCTTCCTCTCCATAACAAACTGACCAGGTAAATAAACCCAGTAAAAACACTCAATAAAGCAGTTGGACATTATAAATCAGTGTTTCTCCCACACTATTTGGCATGTCGGAGATGGACTGCTGCTAAAGCTAAAGCTGCTAAAGTGTGCTCACCCATTTTCTCTGAAACTTAAAAGCAGCCTATCCTCATTCAACAGTTCATATATCCTACAAACCCCCCCCCCCCCCAAACAATGTCCATGACATAAATTTACATGATTACCATGAAGCTACAGAGGTTAGGGTTTAGGCCAGTAAAGTCCCTGTGGTTAGTTTTAGGACAGAAAACATGGTGAAGACATACCTTAAAATGATTCAAAGTTTACACAGTACTGAACACCAGTCTCCTGGAGAGTGTCCTGGGGGAATGTCCAGCTTTTGTCTCCCATCCACCGCCATAATCTTCCTCCTTTATGTGGACCACTTGTGACTGCTTCCTTCTTTATTGCCGTCAGCGCATTGGTCACGTGATCCCAGCCTTTCAAAACATGTGGCAAAGTATGCACAAATTTCTGGCTCATCATCATGTGGGATATGAACAGTGCATGAAAACAGCTTAAATTGTGCCCACCTTATTTCTGAATCTGACATGTATCCACAGAGGTCTCTTCCTCACCAAAACAAACGGACAAGGTGATTTGAACCTGTGAGAACATCAAAAAGCAGTTTCCCGTAAAAAAAAAAAAAAAAAAACAATTTCCAGTGATCTCAGTATGGAGAGGCTGCTGACTGTGGTGGATAATGCGAAAATGCAAAAACGTGCACACAAAAACGTGCATGGCCATATCTAGAGATCCCCACTGAAAACGGCTGGCAATGCTCAGAAAATGCTCAGCTGGAAGTGCTTGAGAATGCTTCAGAGGCCCAGGGGTTTTTTTTCAACTGAGACACTTTGGTTCTGTCTGGTTGCTGTGCTGCTGAATATCTGCAGAAGTAAAACTGTCCGCACCAGGCTGTACTTGCTGGTACTTGATGGTTACTTGTTTTGAATGAATGGAAGGCTGAAGTATTGTCTTTGTTGTATGTCCCTCTTCCACTGTGATTGAATGGTGGAAGTGACAGTGATTGAGTGCAGCGTTTTTACGCAAAGTTGAACATTTTCAACTCTCGGTGCTTTCTAGTGCAAAGTATATATTTAAAAAAATTACCCCCCCCCACAAAAAAAACACTAGCTTTAGAAAAATAACACTTTGGTGGACTCATGGCCTATGGTAACGAAAACACAATTCTCATGATCAGGTAATAGTACACTAAAATAAAACATACTCATTAAGCCTGTTCTCATTCTGCAGTCAGTCAGAACCACTTCGTCAAGAAAAACACTTCTTAGCGGCTTTTAGATTTAGCTTATTGTAGTTATTAGTATTTGGCGGTATGGCTCTGTTCTGGGGACCCCATGCCCTTCCATGTGCTTACGTGGAAAGCGTTAAACAGGAACAGCACACATTCCTGAGGTAGGGAGAGCAGCAGCAGCAAAAAGAAAACAACAAAACCCTCCACAGAGCAGGCATCAATGACACAACGTCATAGATCAAGTCAGAACGGCACAAAGGAGGAGGTGGGGAGGAGGAGGGCACAAAAGCGGGACGCAGAGGGAACAGGGAAGAGCAGGCGGGCTAGAGCAGCTTAATTAAGGGGGCGCGAGTGATTCGCCACAGAATGGCGTCAGGTTTGAAACGCTGCCAGTACCGACGTAATACAAGGAGCACGAACGTGCCTATAGGGCAGCGGGAGGGGTGGTGGATGAATCCAACAAACCCCAGACTTTCATGTGGGAGTCTGGTGTTCGCTTCCCATCTGAATGTGATGGGGGGGGTTTCTACACCTTACCATGTGCCTCCTACCCCTAATCCTAAAGATCCGTGGAGCATGTGCGTTTGTTGACATCCCCATGTTGGCTGACGTGTGCTTATGTCATCTAAACATAACCAAGTGCAGTATAATCTCCCAATGTGCTTATGCTGACATCATGGTAACTGCATCCTGGAACGTAAATAGCAGATGCAGAAAGATACGTAGAGCGTAATGTGTGAGCGTATGAGTCCACTGCAAAGTGGCAATATGTAACAATTTGGGATGAAAACTTGCTAACCTCTGACATTATTTTTTGCTAACATATCCCCCTAAATCATGCACACTGGACTTTTCATAAAGAGCTGATGACAAAACGTGAAACATTTGATTCAGATTCAGCCTTTGTTAATGGGAATTACAAAGTGGTAATGATTGCTTCCTGGTGTCTTTGTGCCAGACAGAGATGCCACATTGGAGGAATTTAAGGAACTTTTTCTGTTTTTCTTGGCCCTGGCAATGTTTAAAAGTTTCCCATGTGTGTCTAAGTCTCATTCCAAATGAGTGGGAAGCTTTATATTAACACAGAAGGGCGGATCAGAAGGCCTACATAGCCATGCTCTCACCACACAGCAATTTCAACTTTAAGTGTAACAACACATCAATGTTTCACTGAAGTCTAATGGGGGAAAAAACCTCAGAGCCTTAAGAGTCCAGTGAGTTTTAACATGGTCTCCAGTTTTCGGTGCTCAGCGACATGCAGAATATTTGATTTGTTGCTCCCCTGCTGTCCTTGAGCTTTGTGTCCTTGGACTCCTCCCTCGGTGATGGCTTGTTAATTCTTGCAGGCTGGTTCCACATTGCTACACCATTGGTCGAACACAAAAACAGGAAGGCATTGTTCAATCTAAGGGACATTTTTGAAGTCTGTGTGTGGGCTAGTTAGCTAGCTCAGCCTGGTACACTCTCTTTTTTTAACATTTACAAATTATCAGCAACTTTTTTTTACAAGCGGACCTTATTGTGTTCATTAATCTTTTGTATTGCCAGTTCTAAAGAAAAGCCATGCTATGACGTTGCCTTAACGGCCAAATTGTAGCCACAACGTTTGCCAGTTGCTTTGTCAGGCTCTGTTGCCGCATTGTGGTAAGCATAAATGTGAAACAATGGTCCTTTTTGAGTCACATCCCCAGAACTGTAAACCTATGAATCACTGTGGCTTTTACTTGCCCTTCCAGGCGTTGTTTGGGTGCAAGGAATTCAGACCTTGGCAGCTCATTTTTGAACAAAAGCTGACGCTTCAGATTAGGTCTGCATTACCATTTGGGCTCATCGCAATGCTCCCAAATGCACACCCGAAACCTTCGTCACTGCTTGATAATGCCGATCTTGTCTCCACCTGTTTATCTTTGCTCCATCACTTGATTTGTTCTAAGTCTGGTATGCACAATGTGTCGTGCATGAAGCCAGCCAGGCAATCAGGATGCAGCCCCTATCCAGCTTATGCCAAAACTAACTTATTCTAATGACGCATGCACGTGCCTTTTTGGGTTCTTTTCGAGGTCTTGTCGTATGTATAGGCAGTCCACTCTTAAATGAAGGAATGAGTTGGCCACATGTACAACTTATTACCATACAGCATATATCCTTTACATGTCTTCAATAAGAATAAAAGCAATGAAGTTATTTTTCTTTGCTTTTTTTGTCCTTGGGGCTATAATTAAAAAAATCAATGTCTTTTTTTTATTTGAACAGATCCAAAACTTCTTTTAAATAAAGGCCTCAAGCAAACTTCCCTTCATAGTAATAATAAAACAGAGAGAAAAAAATCAGTTTTACACATCATGTACTGTTATAATGTTTGTATTATGTAAGTCTACCACTATCTATATGGGAACATGGAATTCAAGATATTTACCAGAGCACTACTTTGAAAATCATACACATACAATACAATAAATTTTTTTTCATCAAAAATTTAGTGAAATAATATTCATACTTTTTTATTTCTTAAAAATTTAGAATTTATTATTTAGCATTACTGCCTTTACCATAACATTAAATGTATAATTTAACAACAATGAATGATCAGAAATTAATGTATATTTTCGCAAACAGTGCAATCTATTTGCATTAACATTTGTTACAGGATGTTTTCAAAAAATTATTTGACCCATATGAGATTTTTTTTCTTTTTTGAATAAAATTCATTCATTTATTCAGACTGGAAAATCATTGAGGGTGAACCCTCATTTACAATGATGTTGAGCAGATAAAAATAATGCAATGCAAGAATAACAAAAAATAATATTAGATAAAATAGGCATACAATCAATCAGTAATGTTAACTTCAAAATCAGTTAAAACAGGTGCAATCAGAAGTACATAAATCTGCTCAGTAAGACCTATGAAACTATGACACCTTGAAAAAATATGCCCATCTTTGAAAATCCTACCACATTAAGCTTGTATGTCTATAGTGACTTTTTTGTTACTAACTTCCCAGCACCTGCCGCATCCGCATGAAACCCACCAAGACAGCGCCAGGCTGGCACTGCCAGTACTGACGTAATACAAGGAGTGACAGGGCACCTATAGGGCAGGTGGAATGGTGGTGGATGGATCCAACAAACCCTGGACTTTCATGCAAGATCCAGGTGTTTGCTTCCCGTCTGAAAATAATGTTTTTTTTCTACACTTTACCATGTGCCTCCTTCCCATAGACCTAACCATCTGCACCAGCAGGTGAGTTTGTTGACGTCCCATTGTTGGTTGCCATGTGCCCATGTTGTCTTTACATAACCATGTGTCACGTAATTCGGCCATGTGCATTTGTTGACATCATGGTAGCGGCACATCGGAACATAAACAGCAGACACAGAGGGATGCCTTAAACGTCTTAATAAACAGATGCAAAAGTCCATTGCAAAGCGCCAACATGATGAGTCAAGATGAGAATGTGCTGACATACCTAAATTGAATGGTAGAGATGGCTCACTTCGGTTCAGTTAGTAAGATATAGCGACTCAAAATGTGGTGTACCAAAACGGTGAACGTTAATGTCAAAAGTTACTATGTGTTCACATGTTCTGGCTCAACTGAAGTTGCATCTTACCCAAAATACACTGACACCATTACAAAGAATTGCACAGAAGCTAGCCTTCAGACTGAATGGAGTAGTGGTAAACCTAAATTTCTACAAAATAGGCTTATGACCAGATGTTTGCCACAGAGAATACAGAGAACCGTGATCAAAGTGAGCTGGAGCAAGGGCTGCAGTAGGAGACTATGGCAGAGATGTTTGCACTTGTGGCCTGTGTCGGCCTGGAATCACAATAAGCAAAATGTCTAAAACGTCTAAAACGTCTTTTATGTGCAACTCCCTTGTTTATGTATTTCTAAAGTATCGATTCAAGCGAGCGCGCTGTGATTCTCATCAGATTCACTCACAAATGTTCACATTTATGCTTGGACACAGCCCGCTCTGCATGAGTTCAAACACAGACCTACGTAGACAATATAACTGTTTCAAGTGCCTGCCAGAATTTGAGAAGTAATGGCTAAAATGACATGGTTTGACAGGTCTTCTCTACTTTATTGCCAGGATTTATTCCTTTTACAGTTATATACTCTTGTTTTTTTCTTGTGAAATGTGATTGCTCCAGGATGAACTAAAACACATTTGATAAATTCCAAAGGGGAAACGACGGGCCTTGGCTGTATTTCTTTGAGGCAGTATCCCCAAGGGAGTGGATGTGAGAATGCCCAACTTGACATCAAGGAAAGACAACATGGTCTCTCGGCCCGCTTCGGCGGCATGCAGACGCGTGCTCTCCTAAAACAATACTGAGGAGCAGTCAGCTTCATTTACCGTGATAAAGAAAAACACAGCTTTTTCTCTTAAGCTCTGGTGGGTGAGCACTCTTCAGAGAATGTTGTAGTACATATTTCCACTCAATGTTTCCATTACTAGCTCTGATGACTAACAGTGGTTCAAGGGTGTCAGTGTTGTCATCTGCTTGGCTTTGACATGAACGAGGCCTTATCGCCACGCTACTTTGTCTTTGTGTTGTCCAAATATCCATTCCTGTAGGCCTACATCTTTTTGTTTTTCACTCTATCATGATATTTTATTGTCAGCTTCCCCACTTCCTCATTTCCTATGCAGCGTCTCTACTCGTCATCGTACCCACAGGGAGTATCGGGCTTCTAACCTCATTGAGGTGTAACTTCTCCCTGAACCAAGAGGATCCTGCTTCCATCAGTAGGAAACAAAAGTGTTAGAGTCAAAAACAAAAGAGCCATTTGGAGCACTGTTGTTGTAAAGTGAGTACGCCCTTAGATCATGGTAGAATTCATTGACGGCACTGTTTTCTCTGTATTCCTACAAACCAAAGCCCAGAAACTGTAACCATCCTCAGAGCTTTGACCTTTAATTGATTTAGAAACGACTCATCTGTCACTTACGAGTTACAGTTTCATCAGTCATCTGCCTTGTTAACTAACTGCCTAAACTTGTTCCAAAAGCAGCCAATGGCAACATAATGTTTTAAAAATTCAATCCAGAACATTTTTGTTTGCAGAACTACTGTCTTTTCAAAACCAAAGTGAGACCTTCAAATACTGACAGGCTTTCATACTGAGAATGTTTAGACAAACTGATTTAAAAATAACGGTCAATTTTTCCCCAATTGAGGATAGGTCTAGATATACATATCTATTATCTCTAATAAATCTAGTGAAAAGTCTAAAACCAGCAATTAATGGATTCTACTGAAAACTTTTGCACAAAAGGCTAGGTCGTTCTTCATTTCTACAAACATGGGCTCATACATAAAATAATCCATAGCAAATGCACCATTTACTACTATCTAGGAAACTTTTTCGGGGGAAAAAAATCATTGCCCAGCTGTTTTACAAAATTACTGAGCATTTAAAAACTTGCAAGGCCATATATTTGACTTTTAACAAAAGATTCCGTCATAAAGATTTGGGTCTTTATTACAAGCCACTGGGCTTGAGACTGAGTGCCTCAGACAGGGCAGAAAAGTTGCAAAACATGAAAAGATAGCCTTTGGTACATCTTGTTTTTGGTTTTGGTCTTTCAATGGGTTGTTGACGATAATAAAAATCTTAGAATAGCACAATGTTCATCATTTAAGGTTAGTAGGGCAGCAAGGCCACAGACCATGACGCTGTGTTTTCTCTGCTGTGACAATGTGTCCCTGAACAGTCTAGAATAGAAGGTTATAAAAAAAACTATTTAGGTTACTTTGCGTGCTTTTACATAGGGGAAATCTCCCGTTCTCATTTGTTTTTTTTTTGTATCTCTGAAAACTTTTCGCAGATTATTTATCTTTTGAACAAACTAAACTTTTTCATGTAGTCATGTAGTGATTTTTCTACATTTTGCGGGGGCCTCCTGAAACCAGATACACATCTTTTGTACATCATACACTATAATTTCAAATTCAATTTCATTTATAAAGACCATTAGCACAGATCAAAATTTGCCTCAGTGTTTTACTGCATATGACATATCTCTGTCATTGGACCCTCACAGTGACTAAGGAAAATCCTCCCTCCCCAAAAAAACCCTTTAGCTGGGAAAAAAAACTGACTTTGAAAGAAAAGACAAAAGCATTAATGCAGAACTGTTGTTCCTATCAGCTTAAAGCCCTGCTGTGAAAACTATATGTAGATTTTGTTACCACTGCATCAAGTAGTTACACTTAGTATAAAATATGAATTTAATTTAATGGTCATCGAAATTAATAAATAAAGTACACAAAAAGATAAACGCAGGAGTGCTTTTAGTTTTGCCTCATTATTAAATGCAGTTGGCCTTTTTTTGTGGATGGGAAGCCAGTGAGGGATCACAACCTTGTCCCTGCGTTAGGACTCCCATGTAATTGCTAAAATGGTCAACGAATCCTCATACAACAGTTCATATGGTATCTTACAAAATATTATACACAGGGTTCGTATGATAACTTATATATTAGCGCCTCTATTGTTTGCTCCCTTCATATGATGGATGACGGCCTGCTCACACTTACATGGGTATATATACAAATTTTAGTGCATTACCTTTTGTAGGTATAAATATGAACTGAGAATAAGTTCAGCCAGAAATTGTTGCTGTGGAAACCCATTTTGCTTTGTTAAATTAAAAACAATGACATTTTAGTTTTATCTCACGATTGCCACTTTGACCCTAGATGCAAACAAAAATATTCTCTGTCACTTTTTGGAAGCTATTCAGTGTTGATTCTCCATATACTACATAGCTTTCAATTCATGCCTGTTCTGATTGCATTCAAGGGTAGAAATTCTTTGTGCCAAGTGTGTAGCACTAAATCAGTGTTCATAAGTCTGTCAATGTGTCTGACAGTCATCATATCAACAAAATTGTAATAAGGGAAAAAACGGAAAGAAAAAGAAGACCTTTGTCTTGTATTTTGCAATGCTGTGTTCCCACTATCTGACTACAATGTGTATCATGTTCTCTCCTTTTGTGGCATGATTGTGACATTTAGCACCACACAATGAAAGATTGGTTTGCACAGACACATTTGCCCTCAGACACAGAAACACAATCCTGGTATGTCTGACGTGGTGAAAGGAACAACAGACAGAAAATGTACAAAAGTATTGTATTCAACTGGAAGTTCTGCTATTCATAACCCCCCCGCCCCTCAACCTGCAGCACTAGATCCTCACTGGCTTGTCTGTATTACCAAATAAGTGTGTCAATAAACATGATTTCCTATGCAAGGCGTATTTGTGTAGAACTGTAGTCTGAATCTCAGTGAAGCGTATAGTGTGAGGGTAGGCAATGAAGTGCAGATACAGAAAAAGGGAGTGGGGTCTGTGGCATCATGTTTTACCTTTCCATGCTCAGTTGCACGGTACATGAGCATTATCAGATTTAGATTACCATCCATCCCCAGCTGTTCCCTTTCACACTGGCCCCCACATCTCCCCCTTACTATCAACTTTACTGCCACCAACCATCCCATTCCTTTCTGTGCTTTCCCTTAACTGGAAAGCAAAGAAGCAGAAAGCGTGTTTTCAGCAATGTGTTGGCTTATCGTCATGGCTCAGTCGCTCTATCCTAACAACATGGTGAAAAGATTGTATCCACAGCATGTTTTGACCTGTTCTTTGCATTTTACGAGAAATGAGAGGAGTTGCAATTTTTTCATCCAATCGTAGAAAATGTGTTTAGAAGTATACTCATGTTTTTTTTTTAATTTTCATGTGTCCAATGCACTTGTAATTAAATAGTACATCCCTGTTGTACAATTGACCTCTATGTATTTTATACAGTCTGTTATCTATGGCCAACCAAAGAGTAGTGAGCGTCCAGTCTGATGACCTCCAGACCATATCTCTGTCTTTGCAGATGATGTCGTCCTTAAGGACACAAAGTATTAGACTCCCTCTCTCTTCCCCCAAGCATTATGCTTACATGCATACACGTTCAGTCTTAAACAAGTAATCTACATGTTCAACTCTGATTGGACACCTTCTTTGTTCTGTTGCTACTCTTTTGGCGCACAGCAAAGTAGTTCATTTCCTACTATGTAACGATGTAAGCTCACTTTGTCATAGATCAATCATATTGAATGAATTGAGGTCAGCAATTTGCTGTGTTTACATAGTTGAGTTGGAGGAGTAAAGGGTTAGAGTTAGGGTGCTTTTGATTCTCAAGGGACTCCGAAAAAACATCAATGGCTGTCTCAGAGTCATTGGTCCAGTGAGTGAACGGATATTTGCATAAAGTTGAATCTTCCTCAACATTTGTAGGTCGCACTGCAGGACAGTTTCTAAGTCTCGAACTGCAGTGCCAAGATCTTGTTTGGAATTTGACTTCACAATTAATTGCATCCTGTGGTGCCTGTAGTGTTTGGGTCCGTAAGTGTGAACATGGGATCAGGTGGTTTTACATGCAAGTGTGAAGTGGGTGGGATTAGAGTGGGTACATCCATTTCTGAGGCCATGGCGCCTTGCCCGGAACTGGTGATTTCCCTCATATAGGTTGAAAGCAAGTTACAGCTTAAGGTAAAGGACTTCTGTGTGGACACTGTGCTGGACTGTCGTAATGAAGTGGGAGGCAAGCAAGAAAGGAAAGCTCTTGATTGATTAGTTGATGACACACTACTTTCCAACTCTCTTACAAACTTTGGGTAGTAAATGAAAGAATGAGATTGTGGATACAAATTGAGTTTCCTTTGCCAGAGCTGTTAGGGCTTAACCCCTGGGAGGAAGAGGAGCTTGGGCATACAGAAGGAACTCAGAGTAGACCTCCTTTGCATGGAGCGAGTTGAGGTGTTTCGGATTTCTGATTAGGAGGCCCCCTTGACAGTTCTCTGCGGAAATATTTCAGGCATGTCAAAGAGATGCTAGAGGGATTATCTATCTGGCCATAGTAAAGGCTGGGATTCCTGCAATAGAAGCTGGAGGAAGTAGCTTGGGCAAGGAGAACTGATGCTACTATTTCTCAGCTTGCTACCAATGCACCTAAAACTCAGATAAGCAACAGAAAATAGGTGGATGGATGGTATAATCACATACTCACTCTTGGAGGTAACCTCAAGTGGACATTCAAGGAACTTGCATATTGGTTTCACTTTTCAGCCCTGCGTTGGTGTTTGGGTACATAAAATTGAACAATGTATTCTCATAGACTGGTAGAAATAATTTCCTACAAAAACGCATGCGCAACAGTTCATATACTATCATATGAAGTAGTGCCCCACGAAAGGCATTAAATCCTTAAAGCACAGTTATATAATTAACATACTGTTACTGAGGTTAGGTTTAGGCAATAAAAGTTGCCATTCTTAGGTTTAGGAAAAGAAACATGGTTGGGTGTCTTTAGGTTTAAGTGGCTCAGAGGTAGAGCGGGTCGGTCTCTAATCAGATCCCTGGCTCCTCCAGGCAACATCGGTGTGTGAGTGCATGTGAATGGTTACTGAGTAGCAGGTGGTACCATGTACGGTAGCACCGGCCACCAGTGTGTGAATGTGTGTGTGAATGGGTGAATGTGTCGCGTAGTGTGAGTGTACTTTGAGCGGTCAAAAGACCAGAAAAGCACTACACAAGAGCAGTCCATTTACTATTTAAAGTCACAGTAGTTGGGTTTAGGAAAAGAAACTTCATGAGGACGTACCTTAAAATGTCACATGGATCAGATCTCTACTTTGACTAAATCAGTTATTCCTTTAATTTCTTTTAAAGCAGTAAACCTCGTGGCTCGTATCAAATCAAATTTAAATTGCTTATCAACCAGAGTAAGAGACAGAAAAGGCTCAAAAGACATGACCATTGAGTTAACTGATTACTTTTGGATCTGCTTGGAATTAACAGTTTGAGACAATCAAAGCTTGATTGAGGACATTAATGTTTATCTAGCAATAAATGTACAACTTACATTCATTTTTTCAAGTATATGTTACTTTGAGGTTGACCTTGATAAAACCATAGTAACAATTTCACTGCAATGGCTTCCATCATATGATATTCTTAGCCGGAGTTAAGATATTTCAGATCACACCAGGTACATTGACAGTTATTGGGGGATTCTTGAAAAATGAGAGGAAAGTATACATTTCATAGCGGTGAAGTAAATGTATGATACACCCCCCTCTTTAATAATTCTTGGAGAGGTTTGTTGAAAGGCATTTCACCATTGGATACAGCACTGCAACTGCTCAGTGTTAAGTGTTCCTGCACCACAATTTTACTGTGTGACTCCAAGGTGTGTATGCATATAATTGTATCAATGTGAATAAAACAGGATGCTGTTGGAAAGCACTATGCTTGCTCAGCAAGCCCATACATTTAGATTTTTATTAGATTTAATCAGGAAAATTTGGATCAGCCCAGTAAAACTTTTACTGCGTGCATCACATCATCCAAAAATGGCCCAGGAAGAATGTTGAGTATATCCAGAAAACCATGAAGGTTTTGGTTACTGTGAAAAGGGAAAGAGAAATAAACCACACACCCCTCCCTCCATATGCATTGTAGAATTATTGTTTATCAAAACTCGATCTCCGCCAGAGGGGAAACCAATCAGATTATTCATGAGGCAATCTCTGCAAGTATCATTAGCACGTCATCGCGATCTGTCTCCCCACTTGGTGCTATCATTAAGGCTAATCAGATTAGCATCACTGTGTCATTACCTCAGAGTACCTGTGCATCATTTATATTGATGAAATGCTCTATGAAACTCCCAACACATGGAACATCTTACCATACAGACGCCCATAGCAAAGACAGCGGAATATGCTTATACTTAGCAGGCAGGCAAAACTGGTATTACCTCATGCTGGCTTTCTCACACGCAAACAAAACACAATCAACAAATGCACACTGTCACACAGACACACACACTGTACATACACACGTTAACTGTCATCATTCATTAGTATCTGTATGTGTTCCCTGTATTAAACATACTGACCAAGATATGTTGTCAATGAAATAAACTTTACTTCAGCCATTGATTTATCATTGGTTTGAGTTTTTATTTATTGCAGTGTTGCTATGCTTTTTTTTTAGCAGACTATTTAGTAAGACTTAATGAAATTAATGAAAACATGCAAATATAAGATGGTTATGAAGTTTGATGACAAACTCCATGCTTAAGATAATCATGGCATTAAATTAGTTCCCATGTGGCTTGATTTGCCATGGTCCTGAATGCACGGAAAGAGACAAAGCAAAGCTGGTTGAAGGTTTTTTGTTATTCCAACCACAATTGCTGGGGAGAAATACTTGTATTTTTCATGCCCTTTACACTGAAGCTGGTGAAGCGGCCAACTTCTTGACCATTACTGCAATTTAAACAGAAGAAACCTTCCCAAAAGAAATCCAGCACCCGCAGAAATATGAATACTAAAAACACAACAAAGTAATTTTGTAGAAAAAGGGGCTGGTTTAACTTGACTGTTGAAGGCACAGAGAAATAAGCATGTCAGCACTTTTTGTTAGAGTGGCTCATCACGTCTTGTTGTGGCTTGCCAACATTGCAGCGCCTGAGGTGCTAGGAGCCTGTCACGAGAGGAGCAGATAGTGGCTCACATGTGTAACTGGATCTGCATGGCACAGTCTGCAAGTACTGCTGCTGCTGCTGCTGCTGGGGAAAAAGACATGCATCTGCAACAGTGTGTTTTGTTGAGAATGAGAAAAGAATGCTTTTCTCTTCACTGATGGACGTGTTTTCGAAATTAAAGTTTAAAGAGTTTTAACGGGTGAACTCAATGCAAAACCCCATGAAAAAGACTCTTACCTATCAATTATGACATGTAGCATTCATTTTAGCCTTTACATGTGTTTGCATGGGTGAAAAGTAGGGATGATAACAATTGATCGATGATCCATGAATCGGTTGTTAAGAATTTAAAAGAACATATAAAATTTAATCTATAGGCTATGAAATGCTGTCAAAATATATGCAATATGTTGCTGTGGGCTTTGACTGAGGATAAAACGCATTTGGTATTTTTTGAAATAATCGCTTTTTATGGATTTTTCAAATAACAATTAATCGATCATTAATTTTACCGATTAATCAATTATTATATTAATGAATAGTTATACAGGGTGAAAGCAAGTGTGTTAGGAATAATGTGGTGAGTTCTTTTAAACCATTCAGAGAATATCAAAGGACAAAATGTATTTGTGTGTTTAGTACATAGAAACTTACATGAGTAAACCAAAGGTAGTTTGTGTATGTGAGGAGTACATTTCTTGCTTCTTTGGATCAGCAACATAATATATGTCAACATCTGGTAAAATATTCATCAACACAAAAGATTTGTAGAGCAGAGCTCTGCATCTACTTCAGAACAGCACACAGAAACATCTGGTTCATATAAACATATTGTAAAGATTCAGTGATTCATTTTCAAGACTAGTTTAAATGTTACATTGAGTGCAAATTCATAAATGGCATTCCTTAAATAAATGTGCAACTAGAAAAGTGTACTGAGTAGAGTACAGATCTCTGCCAGACAGCCGCTAGAGCTGATCACAGCTACTCTCAAGAATTATTGTAATTTCAGCAAATGCGTGGTATCATTCACAGTTGGACTTCGACAACATAAACTTTGTAGGCTACAACACAACCATGTAGAAAATATTAGTTTGTAAGTTTTGTTAGTTAGTTTATTAGTTTATCTTGCTTGTGTTGTACGTCGCTTTGGATAAAAGCGTCTGCTAAATGAAATTGTAGAATTGTAGAATTGTAGAATTATTAGTTAGTTTGTTAGTTCATTGGTTAGATCATTATTTTAAATATGCCAAAAAATACAATATACAAAAAAGTATGAACAACAAAAATAACACCAGAGTGCCAAACAACAAACATATGTATTTCATGTTCAAAAATGAATAGGACTAGGTGAGTACTTATCAAAGCCTATCAATTTTATAAATTTAGTTTTTTTAAACACCTCACACCTTAATCTTAACAAACAAGAATTAAGACAAAAACAAGAACAGATCAAAAAACAATTAACACATTTCAAGAAAAAAAAAAATAGACTACTTACTCCCTTAGAGTTGAAGCACAAATATCCAGGAAAAAAAACAAATCAACAAAATAGGACAGGCAAAACACTTCACTTCTGAAACACTTAGTCAACAAGGACGAAACAAAACCTTGTTGCCTCTGTGTCTGGTGGAATTGTCCCTCCCAGCTGCTTTTATTGTGCCTAATTTATTGGATTATACAGGATGGAATTAATTTGCTGATGCTCTGGTTCAAAATAAGACCAAACTTTTCTTGTGAGTTTTTAAGCAAGCGCAAAAGCCAAAATCTGACCTGTAACTAATGACTGCCAGACAGTTAAAAGGACTGAGGAGTCAGCAATTAATGATTGTATAAAACTGTCAATAAAACAGTTTTTCAGCAACTGCAAATCACCACAACCATGAGAGGTCCTTGAGCATTAAGTCATACAAATACACACAAAATGTTAGGCTGATTGGTCCAGTAGTTTGTACGGTTAGTTGCAGACAGATGGATGCTTACTTGCACACACACATGCGCGATAAAAATTACCTTACTTTCCATGACCATGTTGGTTGAGAAATGCAGCAATTGTTGTAACTTTCCAAGACACAGCTGCTGTAAATATTGTGGCTGTCAGTTTCCCTAAACCAGAAAACTGTTTAACAGCGCATTCCAGCCGTCCGTATCGACTCATAAAGATGAGAAAACATTATATGACAACTGCTGCATCTAGGTGGTCATCGGTCACTGGTAAACACATCACATTAACTGGATCAGTGAAAATGTCACTGCAAGAGATAAATAATGGAAGACAGGCTGGTACAACGGCCTGGATATGCTGTTAAACGCTAAATACCGTAGAATGGATGTTATAGACAATTAGCCGAAGTCTGTCAAGCTGTGGTATCATAGAACTTGATACACAAGCCTGTTACTGTGTTGATACACACAATTTCTGAGAGGAGGAGATATTAATGGTTGGATTTGGTCTTGTCATGGTATTAGGAAATATGAAAAGGTATCATCAGTCTTATCTTCATTCATATTCACAATCATGTAAAGTGCATTTTACGGTATATTGCCCTGCAGAAATGTGCCATGGATAGATTCACCTTATTTCATCCTACCCTTTGCATTACAATGTCAACTGGTGTTCGACATAAAAAGAGAAAAAACATCAATCATCATGTGATATACTGTATTGTACCAAAGCTAACTTACCATATAGGCCTACTGTTCAATTACAATTATGAAGAGTAGAAGAGTACAAGAATATGAACAGCTCTCTCTCTCTCTATTTCTCTCTCTCTCTCTCTCTCTCTCTCTCTTTCTCTCTCTCACACGCACACAAAAGTAAAGGAAACAAACTTAATGCAGAAAAATGAAATGTGTAGAATTCTTACAAGGAAAAGACTTATAAGCACTAGGGAGGGACTTGTGAAATGGATTTGTGAAATACTGTAGCTAAAAAAATCTGCTTTGTAACAACATAGGTTTTTAACCACTGAAGTAATGAAAAAACAGTTCAATAGTTCAAGTTGCAATTCTTCAACCAAATTGCGCTATGGCAGAGTGGCGCTGTCCGTGTTTTTACTATTCTTACTCCACAGCAAAAAGAAGAAGCAAGACAACGTTCATTTTTAAGTACTTTCATACAAAACAGGCACAGGCAGTAGGTGAATGAGACAAAGGGCTTTGTCAGTTTCTACTTATGGCAATTTTTATGCCAATGTTCAATCTAAGAGTGGCTGGGACCCATCGGGAAGAAAAATGGATGCAGACAGACAGACAGACAGAGTTTTCTTCATTTAATAGTAGGATAGAAGAGGATACCAAAGCAAGCGCAATTTGTATGTGTGTTGCTGCAAAACTTAGCATACTGTATAAGCAGCACCTGAAATTTAATTCCTCTGCTGTATTTTCTGTCCGCCATCAATGCAAAAGGTAAAGGTTTGTTATAAAGTAGCAGCTACAGTGGACTCCTTCCCACCCTGTTGATCTCTGCTCTGCACCAGACCACAGAAACAGATGTTCTACAGGTTGCCCTGCCCTGAAAGGGACCTATTGTTAGGGATTAAAACGGAGCAAGTGTCCACACCGGGTTGAGGGTCGGGTTAGGCAAAAGGCACCAGGTTCCACAAGTCTTGACCTTTTAAATGAGTGCAATGTGATACAATGCATGGGTCAGCAGTCACATGCTGAAAGCAGGCACACATGTTGACGAAGACCCTCTGACCCCGACCGCCTCCGCCCAGCCCCTGCCCCTGCCCCGGCCCATGACGTGTGGGGAGTGAGACTCTACTGGGATAACAACCCCCTGGGGCTTCTGGGTAATTAGGGGACCCAATCAAGCAAGCCTGGGGCCTGACCTGGAATGGGGATTGTAAGGAGTTTCAACCAGGGACTTCTTATTCATCTTTAAATTTGATTTACAAACGAAATAAGACATGCTTTAGTATGGCTTTTAAGTTAATAATGAAGGATGAATGCTTCACCAGCTCCATGCATCAGTCTGTATCTCATTTCATTGCTGTAGTTTGACAACTGAGAGGCAGTTGAGCTCTACGACCACTGTTAGGTAAACAAAAGGGACGTGGATTTGTGCATCATTTCATACTAGACCTAATAATTTTTCTTCAGAGACATCAATTTGGCTTCTACTATTTTAAAATTGCTGTAATCTTCGAGTTAGAGTGCTGGCCCCAATCGCAGTCCTCATGGTTGCTTGGTTAAGCGCTCTAAACTCTCATACACATTCATGAAGGTGGAATGATATCGACCACTAATTAGGGACTCCGAGATGACGTATGATAAATGTTTGGTGTCTTGTGACAAATCTATTGCGTCGGTTTAGAGCTGAAGTAGAGCAGATGCACTGCGGAGAGTCCAAAATAGCCCCACCACACTGGAGGCTTTTTTCTGACTTAATAATGTCAACACCAGAGCCCTCACAAAACCAGATGGAGCCACTTTATTTGTTGGACTGATTGCGCCTACTCCAGTTTATCTCCATCGGGGAGAGCAAAAAGAGAGAGATGTCTGGTCCGGTCAATGCTGTAATTTATGACGTGCCTTTTAAAACCAGGGGTTGCCACAGAGTTCTGTGTAACAAAGCACATAAATGCATGATAACGACATCAGACAACACTGCATAAATCTTAGCATATGAGGCCACTTCTCTCTCTGATTGGAAACACGTGAGAGGAGGATTATTAAGGTGCACGAAGATCAGAGAGGGGCTGACGTTTCACCAAGAATGAAAGTTGGAACCATTGCAGTATATTTAAATTTCTTATCTGAAATTTCGTGAGAAAGCCAGGTACCTTTGATTTATTTTTGAAATATTTATATTTTATATAACTGTGACCTTTTACTCTCATACATTCATCTGTTTACTGTAGTTACTATTTAAAATTAAAACCACATATACGCTTAAAAAACTACAATACAAAAAGCAGTGACTACTTGCAGCCCATTGTCTATTCTCAGATGTCTATGACTTATTAGTATCTCACTCAAAGTGACATTTACCATTTCTCCCTTTCTATTAATTATGTCACTATCACTTAGATTTATTTATTTATGTCACCACCCTTCCTCTCTTGATCCACGTCTCTCTCACCTTTTTAATTTTGTTTGTTTTTACAAAATCAGTTTGCGTTCTCTCCATTTTTGTTCTTTTTTGTAACCCCTATTTCCAATTTTGGGGTGAAGACATGACAGTTCACATTGGTGCTTGAGCAGCAAAACCACCCGCTCACTCGGCTGTAGCTGCATTTAGTGCAAGGGCTGACTAAACCATTTTGTACCTTTACGGGGCGAGATTAACCTCAGGGAGCTTCCAGTATTTATTTTGTTTTATTTCTGTTTTTTAAAAATTATATATATATATATATATATATGTGTGTGTGTGTGTGTGTGTGTGTATATATATATATATATATATTCCCCCAAATTTAATTTAGTAATGTCACTAATTACTTAAAAATAAAAGCTGCAAACACATCAAAACTTTTATTCCAGGTTTTTCAAGGCCCTGCCTCCCATTGGGGCCCTGGGTAATCATTCCCCACTTTTCTCACCACTACGACGCCCTTGTTAAGTAGTTACACTACTTCCACCTGGAGTAGCGACAGTTAATTGTTACCTCTGCATTGATGCATTCAAGTTATCAATCTAACATTATGGTCATTTATCACTAACATGCTTTTTTGATGATAATATTACTGTTCTTTGTTCCTTTTGAATGCAGGGCTTTTACTTGTTTTGGAGTATTTTTACACTGTGGTTCTGGTACTTTTACAAAGTATTCTGCTTCTTCTCAAAATCAGAAGCAGGTGTGTAACTCAAAGTACTTTGACAGATCTGAGAGATGTGGCCCACAGAGAGTAATATACATACTTTGTTCCATTCTTTCAGTCATCACTGTTTTTGTCAAAAACAAAGACCAAGATAAACACCATGGACATTAAGCTTAAAACAATCATAAAGTTAATGGCAGTGTGTCATCATGCATTGTTCAGAGGACTAACTTGGGATTTTGGTGCTTTTAGCACATAGGCAAACAGAAGCACAAATATATTTCTTTTTTGTTATTATTTTAGATACTTTAAAATGATCTGTATCCCTTTTGGAAACTTGGAGAAAAGATTGAGCAGTTACAATACAACCACAAACAAATAAACAGCAAAGCTCTGTGTTTAACCCCAACCCAAACCAACAAAAACATATCCAATTGACAGATGGAAATAGACTTAAAAAACAGTTTCTGAAAAAAATAACTTCAACTTGAAAATGGACTCTGTAGTCACACTGTCTGTAGCCTCAAGACAATCATGACAAACAGAAACTCTGCTATGTAAAAGAGGGTCTCATGGTCTCCACAACATTGTTTAATTTTGAAGGTAGCATGTAAACAATGTGATCTGACAGTATAAGTATGTGAATTGACCACGACCTCTGAACACTGTATTATGTGGCGGTGGCATGTATTGCATTGAAATAAGATGGTGGTAAAATTGTTGTTTATGCACCAGTAGTATACGTACAGGACTTAAGTATGTAGAGGGTATAAATACGTTATGTAACATAAAATTACGTAAAAAGCACATGTACACTGAGTTAAAGAAGTCAATGTTGGCTTTTATTTTTATATGGGAGATGAACAGTGGTCTCCCTGGTGAGAGTCCTGTGTTTGTTAGACCCATATACCACCCTAACCTCCTCTGTACATGGACTTTCTTACTTGTTATACTACTTATAGGGCAATAACATTTACCACTGCCCATTGCATGACATCCATGAACCCGGGAAAAGATCCTAATTGACTCTGCACTGGCATTGTTTCGGTGGCGCCGCCATGTAATTTCAACACAATATGTGCAACCACCATGTAATGCGGTGTTAAAAGGTCATGGTCATTTCATGTATTTCTTTAAGACCAGAATGCATGTAAAGCCTGATCTCATTATTTGATACAAGTACATTAGAGTGCTCCAGAAATGAGTCTTAAACCCCGAAAATGAGTTAGCATTTAAGCGCTCCCAGTTCCCTCACGTCAAAGTCAATAAGTGTGTTTGAATGGCTTTTCAGTTAGATGTCTGAAATAAGGTCTGTGGTTAACACAAGCTTAGGAGACTTTCACATTTTGCTCTGTGACATAAAATACATCAGTAAATACCTAACTTGTGACTTTTGAAGCTTATCTGTGTCTTTAAAAAGGCAGCTAGTAAGAGGTGGCTAAATGAGACTACAGAATGTCATCATGCAAACACTGTATCACAACCTCGTGGTAGAGACGTTTTTTAAGTCAGTGGTGTAGTTTATTTATAACATTAGCTTTAGCTTTTAATTCTGGCAATTATATTTAAGCTTCAAAAGTGATGTTCTTTTGTGAAGATTATCTTGCCAAACAAAACGTAAAGTATCATAAATGTTTGTTTGCTACTGAGCTTAATTTCTCCAATAATCCAACTTAAAATGGGAAAATACCATAGGCTTCTGCGTTGGTCAACAGAAAAACGTCATCCCTGAAGCACTCTACAGCTAAACAGGCATCTAGTAATAAAACAAACACGCATCCAGATGCAGACCATGTTCTTGTTTGCCCACCATCCATTCTGACCACCCAACCTGTTCTAATTTCAAAGTCGGCGGCTTTTGCAGTGTTTGCGGCGTAAGATCCCGACACCAAAAGTCACCTTTCATGTCCACATGATACACCACTGCGTGTGCTCAGCTGAGAGGCAGGCTGGGGCAGCATGATACTCAGATGGTCAGTGTCAGCTGAGAACATGGAGGACAGAATCTGTCGTGTCTGCATGATACACAGCTGGATGGCATCTGGTTAAAATGCTGCCAGTAATGACGTAATATATGGTGCACAAAGGTCCCTATAGAATGGACGGGAGTGGCAGTGGATGGATCCAACAAACCCTGGACTTTGATGAACGAGTCCAGTGTTTACTTCCTGTCTGTATGTGATGTTTTTTTTCTACACCGTACCATGTGCCCTGTTTGCTTAAACCTAACCATCTGTACTAGCATGTGCAATTTTGACGTCCCAGCATTGGTTGCCATGTGCATCTGTTGCCAAAACACAACCATGTACCTCATCATGCCACATTGTGCTTGTGTTGACATCACAGTCGTGGCATCCCAGTAAGTGTAAACAGCAGATGCAGAA
This sequence comes from Plectropomus leopardus, assembly GCF_008729295.1. Taxonomy (NCBI): domain Eukaryota; kingdom Metazoa; phylum Chordata; class Actinopteri; order Perciformes; family Serranidae; genus Plectropomus; species Plectropomus leopardus. Next base: position 5,760,064 of record NC_056472.1, read on the forward strand.
GGATACCTCGAGTGTAACAAGTAGACGCAGAAGTCTACTGCAAAGCCACAATATGTGACAACTAGGGATAAGAATGGGCTGGATCGCCTCATTGTGGCTCAAAAGTTAGGGCCGTATTTAGTAGGAAAAACCATTGCCTCTGAAGGATGCATAATCGTTTGTCACCAAAACGTAATTGGGAAAATTATATTGATGTATGCAATACTGCTGACCTTGACCAGGACATCCACTGTCCACACTTCAGGTCTACACTTTAGGTCTAGATGGGACTGCACTCCCCTGCTGTAGACTTTCTGGGACATTCAAGAGTTCGGGTGTGTGCTTGTATGAGACAGAAATGGAACAGTACTGGCCCACTGGGATTTCCCCTGAACCTCTGTATTGGCACCTGGCACATAAACTTAAAAATGTATCTTTCCTCATGTCCTCACCATTAGCAACTATGACTATAAAGATTAGCCCACAACCTCAAGAAAAGTCAGTCAGTCAATCAGTCAAAACCAGAAGACTGTGAAACCTCTGTAAACAGTAATCCCTTACAGATATCAAATGTCAAATGAACTGAAGAAAAGCAATAATGGACAGAGAAAAAAAAACTAATGGAGCAGTAGAGGTCATCTCATAAGTCAATAATAAAAAGTATAACCACCGACCCTGAAGTCTCTCATGTGATATCAATTCTAAATCGCGTTGTATTTTGGCAGTGTGTATTTAAACCCGGCAACTTCATCATGCATTAATTATTGCGTGAGGAAGAGGATGTTCATCTTGAAGAGGAATGCTGAACTCATTGCAGAAGTCAATTATGCATCCTCCAGACACTGGATCCAATGGATACTGTGTGCCTGTACAAACACTCCGGTTGGATCTGCTTACACAGAATCAAAGTCATGGCCAATCCCATCGCACTCACGTAATACATCTCCCTCTTCATCTCTCTCGCTTTCTGTCATCACACAGTATCTGCTGTCACTTTTAAGGAGTGCATCTTGTTGCGTTAAGAACTATTTTACACCCTCAGTTTGACTCTTAAAGCCAAGATAAGGCTCACTGTTCCCTCCTGCAGATCTGTTTTCTTCATATTTGTTGACAATATTTTACTGTGGCCAAAAAAATGCAAATCTTCATCCTTCTCCTTTACAAAAACAATAAACCACTTCCAGGTACATGGTTCCAGGGTACGTAGAAGGTCTCCTTTTTTTTTTAAACAGTGTGGCTCTGCGCTGCCAGAGGCTTCCTTGTAAGCTGGTTTTGAAAATGAATGCCTTTATGTTTTGGTTTGGACCCACTGAATAATTTACTATGTAATTACATACTCTGCAAAAGCCTCTGTGTCCACTTGGGCCCATTTGGGATTCTCTGTAGCATTACAGTCACAACCAGAGCCTTGACCAAATCAAAACTTGAACCCACTCTCTCATCAAAAAACTGGAAAACTCACATCCAGAGGCAAAGTTTTATGTCTGCAGTCTGCTAAATACCCTTACACCAACAATTGGGGTGTAATTTCTGATTTGCAGCTTTGCCAACTTTTTTTTTATCATATGAGCCTCTCAACTGAGACACTGCAGTCTGTGTAGCGCTTTTTGCAAAACATGTCCCGTCATTACAGTTGGCAAGGATTCACTGAGAGAAATGACAGCACGCTGCAGCAAAGTTATCACTGTGGCTGATGGGAAGCACCCGGTAATTTAAGACGGGGAAAAACTGCTCTCAACGATATGGTCACTGTCACACAAGTTTATGCATGATTCAGACCAAAGACCAGATGTGGGACCAAGTTAGTGTTTTATAAGTCACAAGAAAATCTCTAGTCTTTGCACTTCAGCCTCAAGTCAAGTCCCAAGTCCTAAACAAGTGATAATGTGCTCTTCACCAAATTAAATGTAAATTTGAAAGCATGATAATATATTTTGAATGCTTTTTAAAAATGTATATACAGTATTTGTTAAAAGAAGTTGTTTTCATCTCCATCTTTAATTTTCGACCTGCAATTTGTTTTTTGTTGTTTGGTATCATTTTTTTCAACTGGTGCTGAGTAACAAAATGGTTCCCTCTTGCAACTTGATTAGATGCTGTTGGACTGGTTCAAAGTGGATCACCTGGGGATAAAACTGTTTAATCATGTGGCTCATCTAGACTTTAGAAATGCTGTTGGACTGAACGGATCAAATCCTGATAGTGGATTTTTTGTTGGTTTTGACACTCAAAAAAATGTATCAGCTGATTTACAAATGTCTCTTTTACCATGTAAGTCAATGGGAAAAGAGCATCACATGGCGATGTTATTACAATGTTTGGCCATTGCAAAAATTGGCTTTAAGCTCGCATTAAGCTGTATGTTAAACAACATTTTTTTAATCTTTGGTTTTTGAAGAATGTCTCAAGTATTTTCAAGTCAAAAGACACAAGTCTTAATTAATTCACAGGTTAGTGATTTGGTCAAGTCGAGACTAAAGACATTAAATTTGTAGCACGAGTCTGACTCAAGTCAAAATTGTGTGACACCAAATCCATACCTCTGCCATGGAACATTAAAAAAACAACAATAATTGGTCAGGGGACGGAAAAAATCATTTGATGTGTCTTATGCAAGAAACAGTAGGAATATCTCCCCAATATTCGGTTTTAGACAGAATGTTAAACACAATGAGGGTGTAGTGCTCACTGAATTCTTCCCACTTTAGGTTGGCTTGCATGTCCACTAATAGCAATGTTCGAGAACGTGTGGCTAATACCATCACTGATGCACATGTTTATGAAATCACAAACATACCAGTGGTTTTGCTGTTGATTAACACATGTGGGATGGTGGTTTTTTTTATATATAACAGGCTGTGGGATGAACTGGGTTTCACTCACTCAATCACTTGTCTTTTGAAAACTGGTGATTCATTTGTCAGTAAACCGTATAATCCTGAGTTAACTGACCACACTATCTATTGTAAAATAAGATCCTTGTGTAGATGTCAGTGTTTCCCATACATATACTCTTCCTGGGCAGCCCACCCAGATAAATTGAGACCCGCCCAGGAAGATAAAATTCCTAATTCCACAGTTTTTTCCAATTAGCAAAGTTATTTTACAGCGCACACGGACCATCCGCCCTCCAGCCCCACCAGTGTTTCCCATTAATTACAAAGGCTATGGCCATAGTCTAATTTGTCCCGCCATAGTCTCAATGTTGAGTTATTCGTAGTGCAGTAGAGGCAGAGACACAGCAGAACGTCGGGTGCATTAAAAGTGAAACTGAACCGTTCATTCTGCTGGGCCTAAAACTGTCTTCCACTTACAAAAATCTGCAAATACCTCCTCTCAGCCATTGACCTGATCAGCTGTGAGCGTATCAACAAATCAATTATCCACCTCAGTGTGACATTCAGCTGCAAAGGAGATAAAAAGAACCTGCTGCACTGCATTCACGGACCCGCAAAAACGTCAGATATTAGAGTGACACCACAGATAGAGTGACACTACTGCTACACTAACCGATGAGACGTTAACAAGAATGAGACGGATGCAAGATCACTATTATCTTTGACCACCAGGATCTTATCAGCTATTCAGTGAGTCCGAGTGATGTTTGTGCTAACTTTGAAGAAATTGCCTCAAGGTGTTCTTGAAATAACACTTTCACGAAAATCAGATGGATGCAAGGTCACTGAGACTTTTTACCCACAACCACTAAAATCTAATCAGCTCATCCTTGAGTCTACTGGAACATTTGTGCCAAATTTGAAAAAAATCCCTCAAGGTTTTCTGGAGATATTGCATTCAAAAGAATGAGACAGGCGAGGTCACAGGGACCATGACCCTTAACCTGTGACCACCAAAATCTCATCACTTCATTGTTGAGTCCAAGTGAATGTTAATGCCAACTTTGAAGAAATTCCCTGAAGTTGTTTTTGAGATATCGTATTCACAAGCATGAGACAGACATCCCCAAACATTGGATATTGCTGGCGTAGGAGCATAACAATAAAATGTGGGCACTGGACAGGGTCTCTGCAGATAAATACACTGCCACATACTTCTAGTGTGTCATAGGTGATTAACTGAGAGGGATTCCTTTTGTATGAGTCTACAATATTTTTTTTAGGAAAACCTTGCAAAGTATACCTTTACAGAGAGAAGGTTGAAAAAACAGAGGAAAAGGAGGGATTTTTTTACTAAACTTGAGCTCATTAATACTAACATTGTGGTAAATAGATAATAATGGATTTTTATGGAATAAAATACGATTTTGTAACTTGATACAAATAAAATAGACCCGTACTTTCTTGCCCACTGGTCAGACTGCCAAGAGGCTTAACATTTAGATGTAATTAACCTGCTGACCCCCAACCTCCTTCCCTACTGAGCAAAGCTCTGAGCTACTGTACTCAATGTGCTATTGCACCTGAGCTGCAGCTCCCAGGTCTAACCTGTACTCCCACAAGTCATGGACAGTGAATGTTCAAATTATGAATTATTAACATTTTGCATGGCTATGTGCTGATTCTACTTTGACCGACTATGTAACATGTACCATGACTGTGAGTGCACAGTTACAAGAGATACAGGACATTACTGTTACACATTCACCTCAATTTTGGCCTGCAGACAGGTGGTTTAAATAAAACTGGGCAGCTGTAGCCTTTTGAACCAAACTGACCTGCTGATGAGTCAATCATTACAAACTGCTGCTGCACAGCCAAACTTTGTTAAAACCTGCAGAACCATACTTTACCTTATTTAGTTTCCAAAGATTCCATATCAGGCTGAATACACACATAAATTGATGTGGAAAACATCTGGAATCTTTCCATTTGATGGTGCAGCAATAAAAACATAGAGTGTATTTGGTTTAGTGTAAAATGTAGCATCAGCAAAGAGCTGGAACAAGCTGATAAAGACTGTATACGATACTGTCAGACAATACGGATTAAGATGATTTAAAAAATCTTAAATCTACCTAAGGGGAAACAAAACCTGTGTGATCGCTCATGTGGTTGTCCCACTGACTCTCTAGTGATGTCATTGTAACCCCATATCTCATCATTTAAGCTGGCCAAGTAAAACGTTATGGTAATGCCTAAGAATGATGTCAGAACAATAATACACTACAAAAATAACACCCAGGCCTTCAAAGATGAAAAAAGTAATGAGGCTCAATAAGTGTAATCAGCATTTTAATTTGTGTATAATTACATGTCCAAGACATTTGGAAAGCTGTCATGTAATGAACATACAACATGAAATAAGCATTTTTAGTTATAGTAGCGGCATGACTCGGTGGATGTCAATGTCATTTGCATGTCTAAATGTCGCTGTGCTTCTGAGGGCTCATTTATGCTGTTTGATACATATACGGACATGCATGGAGCCTCCTGTCTGTACGCTGCATTCATTTGGTCTAAATTTGTGCACATTTTCTGAAAACTTATATATAAAACAGCAGTACCACCAGAAATTGTGGGGGCAGTGTCAAGTGAGATACAACTGTAGGGAGGGAACGAAGACACAATATGGCAGAATGCAACAAATTGTTGTTGCGTTCTGTTGTAAATGTTGTAAAAAATTCTCTGCCCACATGTTGCAATGTCTTTAGTGGCTTTCACTGCTGGCTATAATGTAGGGCTGTAACAACGAATCAGTCAAATCGATTATAATCGATGATTATAATCGTGTTGGCAACGAATAAAACTAGCAATACGTTGTCTCGCGTGATTATTGCGTCACTTGCATTTGTCAAATGCAAATGTGCTTTGAAGAAGCATGACAGGTGCAGAGAGAAAGTTTCGTACAAAAACTTCAAAAGTTTGGGAGCACTTTATGTTATGCAAAACAAGGAAGTGTGCTAGTAGCAAATATGCAAAAGTGACACAGCATGGCACGCGAGCAAGACGGTTATGACACAGCATCTAAAACGAGAGCGAAACTCTTGACTAAAAAACATGTATGTTCAGGTTTGAAGTAAGGAAACATAACGGTATTTTGTAAAAGCTGTCAACATTTAGTGTTTGAATTGTTTAATATTTGATTTAGTATTTATTTATTATTTATAATTTAATATTATTTTGACAGCTCAGGGATGTTCAAGCAATCACCTGTTTATGCACTGCACTTTCTGCACTGCTGTCAATGATAATCTGTTTTTGAACAAAGTGATGGGAGAAAAAAAAAGCTTAGTTTATTATCATTTCTATTTTTATTTTCTAAAATCTGATGAATCGAGTAATCAAAAAATAATTGACCAATTAATTGATTATCAAATAATCGTTAGTTGCAGCCCCACTACAATACAAACCATCTTGACTGTTTTAGTTTTGAACATGCCCTTAACATTATGAAACAGCAGTTTTACTCCAAAACTATACGGTTAGGTTCAGGATAAACAGAGTGGACATGAATGCTGACAAGTGAGTCATCCATTGTTATATAGGTTATTTGCTTTAAAGAGGCATTAAATAAGTATTTCTGACACTAATGTAAGATTATTCTAATTTAATGTAATGCATTTTTTGGCTTACTTCATTTGACATATTAAACGAAATCATTTGTAGATCAAGAATTTAAACAAAACATGATTCGGCTTGAGGTTTTATTTCTATACAGCGTTGCTGTGAGCAAACTGCTAACGCTAGCACAGTGGCTCACAATGATAACATGCTGATGTTTTGCAGGCATGCAGTGCATTCAACCACCTACACAACTACACTATTTAGTGTTCCAGATAAAGATGTTCACTTTTCTTCTGTCATACTGTCCCCCTCTGCTTTGCTTTTACTCACCTACACACACACACACACACACACACACACACACGTGCACGCACACACACAGGCATATAATGCAAGTATGTTAATCTGTTTGATCTGCTCTCCAGCACAGTCCTGGTACTACGGTTCAGCCTCTGCCAGCTTGTCACCGACAGTCCAAAATGCCATTCATACCCAAAGGTTGGCACATACCTGGGCTGCCTGGTATCAAAGTCTTTTGCCCAGAGTTGTTACTGTACCATGCAGCAGCTGGCACTGAAAGAGCACGTTGGCATGGCCTGGACAGAAGTCACAGGCACGAGCTTTAGCCCCGAAAAGGAATGACAGGAACCTTGTTTTCCTTTTCCCTAGACTGTAGACATTTTATTACATTCATTAGACATTTTTATAGAAACGCATAAATGGAATTGACTGCTTGTTCTCAATTTCCATCCTGACATTTGCTGTTAGCTATTCTAATAAAACTGCTCTGTTACATAGCAGAGTGAACACAAGGTCATATCCGCTCCGTTTTGATTTTTTTTTTTTTGGTTTCGCCTATAATTTCTGTTTAGCATTTCTCAAATACTGATAATCAATGAGGATTTTTGTTTTACTGTGTATGGAGTTGTTTTGCACTCAATGCTCTCTTGAAATGTTGCCAGCAGAGGAATTCAGTCTCATTTATGGTGGAGGAATTCTAATGTTGATCTTAAGACATTATGGATAAGAGTGTTAGCTAAATACCTACACTGACAAATTGAAGACATTGTTTGGAAGTGTTTAAAGAATACTTGAGGGGTACTTGATGTAAATATTCAAATATTTGCAAGTATGATGAGTCACTTTTGACCTGGCCTGCTGCCTCCAGACACATTTACACGCATAAAAAAAAGACATTTCCTTTGTGTGGTTGATTGTGCAAGGTGGCCTGTCAATTACGGGCAGATAAAATACGATGCAGAAAGGAAATGTGACCTTAAAGGGAAACTGTGTTATTTTTCAGCCTGGACCTTTCTTTTGCATCTAGTTGACTAGTGGGAGAAATTTTGCAAATTGGTGAAGTATAGAGTGCTCTGGGGACGACATTTTACTGTTGGCTGACGTGGAAGTTGGCATCACCCTGGCTCCCTCGGCAAAAAGCCTATGGGACTGAACTCTGCTTGTAAATGTACTGAGTGTTCTTCAAAATAAGCTGGTTGTCCTTTCCCTTAAAATGACAAATATTCAGGCCATGCCAGTTGTTCTGGGATCTTTCAAGTGTTATTTGACCCCTTTCCCAACAAACGACGCCAACATGGTTGCTACCAATGCATGCCTTAGGGCATGTGTCCACATTAAGTTTGTCTTTACCCGAAAAGCAGTGGCAAGTGCTGGGGAGCAATGCGTCCCTGCTTGTGGGTTTTGTTGCTATGACAACAATATGTTGACAGTAAAATTAGCTATCTAGCTAATATGGCACAACGTTAACAGAGGATCAATGACACAGTTAACAACAAGCTTAGAAAAGCACAGTCATAAAACCACAGAACTCAGCAGCAGCTTTTCTGTCTTTGTTGTGACAGTAGCCTAGCTAAAGGATCGCCTGTGCCTTTCTAAAAAGTTTCAAGTTGAAAAAGAGATTTTCAAAGAGCTTGGAGCAGCCACACAAAAAAGCTGCTCTAAAGAAAGACGCTGGGCACAGCGCTTTCTCTCTAGGCAGCCGCAATCCGCCACTTTCTCCTCATAGAGCTGAGAAATAAGCTCTACGTGGACACAAACAAGGTCTCAAGCACACAGTAAATTCTGCCCGAATATTTTTTGCCATGGGGGGGCCAGCAGTTGTATCAGGGTGGCCATGGCTCCACTGGCCCTTCTTGGCGATGCCACTGATTCCTACAACGACTCAACCTTCAAGACTTCAGAGCAAGACTTAATGACAAACAGAGCAATCTTTTTACTCCTTTGTCAGACACTTATAACAACACTCTGCACATATCAGTAGCAAAAAACGGCACTTCTATTAGGTCACGTACATTGCTGGTGCTCAGTTTCCAGGAAAGATTACACTGCAGGCTGTTACGTGGCTGCCGGCTACAGATTTCTTGCTCAATAGTGGACAAATTTCGAGAATTGTTGTTCTCATAAGTCACTTCGACACAAAAACATGGCAAAATAGGCTCCAGGTTGAAAAATACCAAAGTTTCCCTTTAAGTTAATCATCTGTGGCGTTGAAGGAGTGAAGCAGCGGGGAGGAGAAACCACGAATACATCACCTTTTAACGAAATCCAGCGTTAGCCATTTCAAGCTAAACGTTTGGCCAAGGACCAGGCCACAAAGCAAAACCATCCCATGGTGCTCACACACCCCTCATCACAGGCTCTACATGCACATGTTTGAATGGGCTTTGTTTTGGAAATGCTTTAGGCCAACCATACATTAATAGACTATAAAAAGAGTTCCACTTGTGTAAGGTTTTACACTTAACAGCCAGCTTATCTCGATCTGCAGAGTTTCCATCGCAGCGCTCAGATAAGCTTCGCACCGTCTCACGTTACCAGATCATGCAGGTCTTCTCATGGTCACATCGAGGCGATTCCACGTTAATGGAAACCCGCAGAGCGCTCATCGCCACAAAGTTCACCGTGCTGTTGACAGTGCCTCTATAGCAACACTGTCAACTTTAGGGAGATGCAATCCAAGCGGGAGCAAGTATTTCTCACTATTTAGTGAATTAAAAGCTTTGTGCACACTTCCAAATGAACCACAGATTTTTTTTTTCTTTCTTTCAGAAGTGAATTTCTTTTATTGAGCCAACACACATATACAGCTAAAACCACCACAGCTTCTCTTCCCGGTCATTTACAAAATGAGTTTTTGTCCAGTAATGTGGATTTCAAATGTTTCAAGGCTGATATTGATATCAGTGTTTTTGTACTGGAGCTGTCAATAGCTCATATTTTTCAGTGATATTCAATACGGCTCATTAAAGTTTGACCATAGTCATGCTACCAAAAAGTCAATATTTTACACTTGACAGCATATAGGACTCTGAAACAGCATTTTCAAGATAAAAGGATATTAACGCGCTCCAATGAAACCCAGATAAATGAAATAATTTGAATGTTGGGAGCGCCTTGCAGCAGAGAGATCCACTGCTTCCACCAAAATCAAACCAACCTTGTCCCATTATTTGTGTAATTCAAAGCTTCTGATTACCCCCCCCCCCTTATCTTTTTCTCTCTTCTTTTTTTCTACAATTTGTCTTTTTCTTAGACAGTTTTATTCGACAATCGTAAAAAAATAAATAAAATTAAACAAATACATGACTTGGATGGCATGAACACATCTGGGATGTGTCATTGAAAAATACTTGTTTTGTCATAATGAACAAAGCTGAAAATGTCCTGATGTGTAGTTAAAAGGACATTTTTTATCACTGGAAATATGGCTAGAAATATGCAGAGGTGACCTTAAAATATCTGCTTTTGTCACCATAAATGGCTGTAAATTTCCCAACATCTCATTCAAAATATCTGCTTGTGTTGCCACAAACAAGGATGGAAATTTCCCAATGCATAGCTAAATGTTCCATTTAGACTGCACAAACACATCGAGGATGTGTCATCATTCAAAGTACAAAACTCAAGTTTTGTCATAATTATCGCAGCTGGGATTGTCCCGACATGTAAAAAATACCTGCTTTTGTCACCTCAAACACCTCATTAAAAGTACATGCTTTTGTTGCCACAAACACAGCAAGACATATCCAGACCCAAGGACTGGCCCTGTAAGGTGATAATGATGATAACCCAAAACATCAGCTGTGTTCATAGTTATTTATGTGGTAGAGTCATACAGCATATTGTTCAAAAGCTAGCTTCAAATGTTGACCTTTTTAACATAAAAACCACCACAGCTAGCGCGTAAACCCTCCTGTCAAACTAAAAACAGTTATTACTCACCTATGAGGCGGTATTGAGACCCAAAAATCAATTTTTCTTGCCATTTTGACAAACAAAAATGGTGCTGTAAATCCAATGAAATATTTAGTCCAAACGTATTTTTAAATCCATAGATATCCACGAACTGCCATTAAATCATTTTAAAGTCGTTTTAAATATCACTCCGGAACTTCATCGCCGATTTTAAGCCTTTATTTGCTCCACAGACCGTAACACTAACACAGAAATGATAAACTAATAGCTTCTAGGTTGTTCTAAGGGGAAAAAGAGCTCATAAAGTCTTTTAATCAATTGAGATTTTGTAGAGGCGTTTATATACAGTAAGCTCCTAAAAAGATTTGTCTGTGTTAAATAGTTTTCCCCTCATATTTACACATTCAGTGGTTTGTTTAACCCCTTTCAACCTTAGAAAAGGTAGGGAAAAAAAGCTTTATATTCTGTAAGATTCTTATCTAGGCCACTGTAAATTTGGACTGTGAGGCTTCCTACAGTGGCCCCTATTGTTTTATTCCAGCTAATATCTCCCAATTCTAGTCATCTGCAGCATCTTTGTTTTTTTTTTTAAGAAAATATTAAGGCAAACATGAAAAGTTGTTTCCCTGTGTTTAAGCTGACTTAATGACAGAAGCACTCACGGTGTGTCTGACTATAGGGGAAAAAACTTACAACTCTTTCAGATAAGGCCATGCATATACATGTACTAAAAAGTGAACAAGAACTGCAGTCAGTTTACTTGGGTAAGCCTTGGATAGGTGTTTTACAGGGCTTTAAAGTGATCCCCTGAAACCCACATTGTAACTTAAAAAAACAGGTGTCCAAGGGTCCAAGTTGCCCGGATTCGAGAGGACAAATTAAGGTTCTTTTGAAAAAAAAAAAAAAAAAATCAACTTGTCAAGGCAATGAACAACTCAAGACATGGTCCAAAAATTATTTTTAAGAATCTGTTAGAGTTACAGGAAAAATACCTGAGAAGGAGCCAAATAATTAAGTAAAAAACAAAACAAACAGGAAAATGATCTTTAAAAAGGTGCTGAAAATTATAAATAGTTTTCTTTACATTTTTCCTATTTTGAATAGTTTTCCTCCTATCTTCTACAAACTAATTTTATGGGAGATTTTTTGTTCCCTTTTACTCATTTCTTGTAATTTCTTGCGAAGTTGGTCATTCTCTTTTTTCCCGGGTTTCTGAAAGAAATTAAATGAATCTGCTCAGTTTTAAAAGGGTCAAATCACTTGTGAAAGGTGCCTTAATGCAGCACAAAAAAACTAATGTTGACTCTAGTTTTCAAAGGGTTAAGGCAGCCCTGTTTTTATTTTTTGGGGTTTTTTTTTAGGTTAACACAAGTACTTTATTTTTACAGCGCAGGTAAATGAAATCATTCTAAGTTTGGTACCTCCCTGCAGCAAAGAAATCGCCTGCTTACACGAAAAATCCCTAACTTTGTCTATTATTTCTGTAAATCAGGGTATTTGTTGAGCCCAGTGTAGTGGTCAGATCTCTTCCTTTCTTCATTCCTTGTGTCTCTCTCCCCAGAGGACAGTTTAATTCCACACTCTAAATGACAGAATGCGGAGTGCTAACAGGTTCACTGCTGGAGCCGCGCTGTCTGCTCTCAACAGATATACAGTACACAACAACACCTTTCTGTGTGTCCTTGGAACCAGGACTGTTTGTGTGCCCAAGAGTGTTTGTGTATCACGATCTCCTCTTGTGTATATGTAAAGTGACGACTTGACGAAGTGGAACGAGAAAAATTACAAGCCGTGTTCTCCGCTGTTGGTTATTTTCCATCTATGGGGAGTGCAAGGACGTAAAACACAAATACACCTGCCCACACAAACACACACACAATTTACAGCAAATCTGTAAACACATTTTTTTCACACATACTCTAACATATAATTAAACACATGCACACAGCGAGGACATCACACATGTACACAAGTTTGTTTTCATGACACATGTGAGAGCTTAGCATGTTTGGCAGATAGTGCTGACACTGTCATGATGAAATCTTTAGTTTATGTGTTCTGTAAGCAATGTGCAACCCATGACTGCTGGTATTTAGGTAAATAAGAAGCAGATAGTTTGGACAACACTGACTGTGTGCAATAATGGAACATTACATTTTATTTCGACTTTGCGCTTTCCCATAAATGTAGCTTTTGTGGCTCAGTTTTAGAGATTCAGTGAAAGGAGGGCTGCACGAGCCTCCTAAAGCTTTCCAAATAATTGGCTTTTACATGAATCACTTCAAATGAATCAGAAAACCTCATTATGATATGCAGTAGTGAACATTTTCATTCATTTTCCTGTTCATTACATCCCTACTTACTAGTACACTGTACACAAATCATCTTACATATATTACTGATTTTATTTTTTTTCAATTTATGGATTATACCAACTCAGTCCCCAGCATTTTACATTTCTGCAGACCACAGATTTGTTATGTTACATTTGTGCGTTTCATATTCAGAAGATATATATATGTAGAAAGTTTAAGTTTCTTTTATGCATCAGTTTTATGTTGTGACAACAACGTGGTTAAAGTATAAACCACTTGGTTAGGGTTACAAAATATATTTTGGCTTAAAAGACCCCTTGGATGGCACAAAAGTGTACAATTTGTCATTAAAAAAACTAATTTTGTCTTAATGAACATGGCAGAATATATCCTGATTTTAAATATTTTTTTTAAAAGGTTTTGTAACCAAACCTGCTGCAAATGTTACAATGCCTTGTTCAAAATTACCCACTTTGCTACATCAAAACAGCTGGAAATTTCTTGACATGTCAATAAAAACTACCCGTTTTTATCCCCATAAACACAGCTTGAAATGTCATGACACATCATTGAAAAATATGCTATTTTGTCACCACAAAAGCAACTATTGAAATGTCTTGTTAAAAAATACTTCTTTTGTTGCCATAAACAGGACAAGAATTGTCCTGACATGTCATCTGAAATATCCGACTTTAAATGTCATGACGTGTCACAAAAAATATTCTGTTTTGTCACTACAAGCACGGCTGAAAATGTCCTTAAAAAATCCCTGCTTTTGTCGCCACAAACATGGTGGTAAATGTGCCGACATGTTGTTAAAAAAACCTGCTTTTGCTGCAACAAACATGGTTAAAAATTACCTGACATGCCATTAAAAAATTTCCCAGTTTATTTTAAATGAACATGGCTGGATATGGCCCAACAGGTTGGTAAAAAAAACTATAAACTATCATGATTTATTATTATTATTATTATTGTGTTATTATAATTATTATTATTATCATTATTTTTTTATTTTATTATTTAATTATTTGTATTAACCTTTTAAATTACTTTTTTAATTTGCTAATTTATTTATAATTTCTTCCCTTTTTTGATAGCAATCATGCTAGTTTACTCAGGTTTTAAAGGGTTAAATACTTGTGAAAAGCATCTGAAAGCAGCACAAGAAAAGTGATGTCACTCCAGGTTTCAAAGGGTTAAAGCTCTCTGTGTTTTACCACCACCCAAAGAAGTCATCAATAACTCACACTCATTAAACTTGTTGTTTCCTTGTTGACAGAATGATGCATGGATGGAGGGAGGGTGGGACGGAGGGAGGGACGGATGGACTGATGCATGAACACATCTTTGGGGAATTAGGATTTGCATTGATCATTGAATGAGAACAGTGAAAGAGTGATGATAATATGTGTAATATGGTACATCCTGAGCTGGAGCTTCTGCCGGCAGCATATTTTCCTTGAAATTTTTCATCCTCCGTCTTCACCCATCGTCTCATGCCCAGCTGAGATTTGGTGGATGCACCGTTAATCCACACTGCTTTTCCGTCTTAATCCCGTTCATTATCGCTGCTCGGGTTTGGCCAAAGTGCCTCAGCTTCATGTGTTAGTTTGCTCTCGCTGGGTTTTGCCGCTCCTGTTAGTTTTGGAGGGAACACTGACTCACCGCAGTCCTGGAGCTGCCTGGTGAGAGGTTTAACCAGCTCGGTTCACTCTGTGCACTTCCTGCGGCTGCTGGATTAATTTGTAACCTTCTTTTTTTCGGTCCCTTTGTGTCAAGCTCTGAAAAAAAAAATCAGTCTGCTCCAGATGTTTATGGTTGAATGCAAAAGATGGGAAGCGATAGCATGGATGGAGGCATGTAAGGGAAACCAGAGAAAAAGCCATGGAAAAGAAAAAAGCGGTCCAGATATGTAAACGGCGGTTATGGAACCCTTCGACATCCTCTGTAAACCCAGTTTTAAACAATCATGGCTGAATTGAAGTAAAGGAAACACTAAACATGAACCATGCTAATGTTGTGGTGAAAACAAATTCCGAGAGCGAAACCGAAGAAAATTAGAAATGCCCATGTGAATTCAATTTCATTTGGATTATGTAATTATCCTAGTCACTAATTCCATGGAGAGCATTTTTAGGGGGATAAATAAACACTTCGGTAGCTCTATTTTTAGATTCTTGTGTACCAATACAGTAAAATATTGCCCTATTGCTGCTATGATGGTGTATTAATCTATCAGTTAATGTCTTTTCTGTGATTTCTTCTCCAGAGGACATGTGAGTCAGCTCCTCTGCACACTTTATCATTGTTAACAGTGCCTTCTAGTGGCGTGCTCTTAAACTAATAGGAGTAAATCACCTCTATATGGATCCTCAAGCCTGCAAAATGCTGGGCTTTGATTAAATGATAGCCACGTTTAGGAAATGAGCATGGCCGTTTTTCAAACAGTGAGTGGATATGGGAAGGACAACCAATACAGCTTCCTGACACTCGGCTATTACTTAGGGAAGAAAAATCAGCCCTGAAAGCAGCAGAGATGGGAATAACAGCCCCGGGCCAGGCTGATTTAGAGTGCATATGTGGTGCGAGTGGAGCACACGTTGAAGCAATCAGGCGTTATTCTGCATACAGGCTATAAAATAATAGAGCCCAGTTGCACTTAAGTTGTCAGGCTGTTGCCTCAAATCTCAAAAGTTCGTGACATCCTTGCCTCCTTTTTCTCTCTGTTCCTCTCTTTCTTCTCTGACTCTGTCTGTCTATATGTGTATGTGACAGAGAGAGAGAGCAGTGGGGGTGCATGTTGGTGGATTTCCCTTCTGGCTGCATTTGTAACACAAATGGTGTCCGATGGAAGCAACAGGTGCAAGCTTTAAAGGTGACTTATGAACCGGAGCAGGTATCCCTGGTGCGTGTTATCTACATATGCTTAGTGTGGAAAAAACTGTCTGTTGGACTGAGAAGAAATGAAATTGCAAATCCATTTTCCTTTGCTGTCCCCTTATATAAGTGAGTGATTCAATAATGAACACACACGTGGTCACTCCGGTGCTTTTTTTTTCTTTCTCTTTCGACCACGAATCCACTTCACATGTCTCCGTCCTGCTTTTCCTTACTAAGGATATTCCATTCATAACCTGTGACAATGAGGCACTTATGACTCAAGTAGGGGTTACCAGTGATTTTAACGGGATAGTTCTTTTTTTTTTTAAGTGGGGTTATATGAAGTACTTATCCATAATTAGTGTATTACATACAGTAGATATCAGTCAATACACCCCTAGTTTGGAGAAGCAGGCTAGAGTCAGACATAGAAGCTAAGCAATGTACTGCTGCGGGTGGGGGGCAACAACAAAATGTATTTAAGCCACCTACAAAAAAAATTACATCAGTATCAGTATAAGTGTACTTTATATTGAAAGTATTTGACTTTAACTTGCCATCAGACAGCTCGTTCCAACAGGGAAACCGTTAATAACCTCAGTTCTCCATCTACGCTCTCATCAAAGCCACCAGACTCCATTGACAAAAACAATCATTTTTGCTCGCTGAACACAGGAGCTGTTTGTTTACTGCTGCTTCAGTCAGTTTGTTAGTTCATGTTCTGGTGTGAATTTGGTGAATCTGAATTACCCCTTTTAAACACCAAAGTGACAAAACAACACAAACACAATAACCGACCAAGGCAGTGATAGACCAGCAATCCCTGTTAAATCACTGTTTTAATTCGAGTCTGGCTTTGAAGAGGGCACTACAACGACTTCATTTTCCCACTGTCTAACATTGAGGTAAAGCAGTTAAAAGGTCCTTAACATAAATTTGATATAAAATGATATTGAATTTTTTATGGTGGGACTTTTTTTAAAGTTGCTAAAATACATTTTGTTACTGGTCCCCATCCACAGCAGTACATTGCTTAGCTTCCATTTTGGACTCCAGTCTGCCTCTCCAAACTGGGGGCATGCTGACTGACATCTACTACATGTAATCTAACATCTTTGTATAAGCACCCCATACAACCCCACTTAAAAAAAAAAAAACCTTTATAAGTCATGATATGAGAAAATGATTTTTCCTTGTGACTTGAATAAAAGTGAAATTTGCAAGATATTTTAATTGCAAGGACTAATTTCATACAATGATGAGATGAAGTGCGTGCTATGTGTGTGAGGCTTTCTAATCTTTCGACATTTGTTTCTAGGAATAATTATCTCACGCGCTGTAAAAAAAAGGAAAAAAAGTGAGCTCGTATGGCTGAAACGGAATGCGTTTGCTTTGTCATTTTTTGCAGTGTGGAGCACTGTAAAGATCCTCCAGCCACAGATCTAGAGACAGTGAAAGCCTGCAGCTTTTCAGGAGTTGCTCTGTGCTAAAACGTTTTGATGAGGCTTTGCGTTGCTCTCTGCTGTTGCCTCTTGCACCTCGGCATCAGCTCAACCTTCAGGGTGAAAGAGCGATCCTCCTGCTGCTGAAAAAAAAATGTTTGGCCGCCTGCCAAGCCGTGGAACAAGTGCGCCTCCCTTCCCTGCTGTTTAGCGTATTCATAGTTAGGGGTTTGGGCTCGGCTGTTTTTAAAAAGGCAAGGCAGCTCTCCAGTTGATCAGTCTGCTCAGGAAACTTCTGCTGGAGAAAGTACTGGAGTCCAAACTGAAGGGGAGACAGATTTTGTGCAAAGCTTTGCTCCTGCAGAGGACATCTCGGGAAAAAAACACATATATTTCAAAATTGCTCATTTTTTGCAGGGTGCACTGCGCAAAGCCTGTAATTAATGTTTTTGAAACAGATAGCAACACTCTTGGATAAAGACTCTTGGCTTTAGCTTTAAAAATCGGATTATCTGACTGAGGCATTGTGCTCATTAGCCCAGTCTACTTTTTTACCCCCTCCTCTTCGCATTTTGAGGTTTATGCTATAACTTGAAGAGAGCACCAACAATGTTTCTGAGTTTTTGCCTCTTGGTGACATTTATCTTGGGACTGTCCGGGTGCTTGGGCTCATACGTGCCGTGCGAGCCTTGTGACCAGAAGGCGCTGTCCATGTGCCCTCCGGTCCCGGTCGGCTGCCAGCTGGTCAAGGAGCCGGGCTGCGGCTGCTGCCTAACATGCGCCCTGTCTGAGGGACAGGCGTGCGGCGTTTACACCGGGACATGCACCCAGGGCCTCCGCTGTCTGCCGAGGAGCGGGGAGGAGAAACCCCTGCACGCCCTTCTCCACGGCAGGGGAGTGTGCACCAACGAGAAAGGATACAAACCTGTGCACCCGCCCATAGGTAAGACGCGCACCGGCTGGCGCACCGAATGCATGCGAATGGTGACTTAAAAATGTGTGCGAGTTAGAAACGCATCAGTGCAAAAAGTGTCCAGTCTGTCTCCTCTGTGGATCTGATGTCCCATGCGAGGGTGTGCAGCTGCGTAATTGCAATGTGTAAAAAAAAAAGAAGTGATAATATCCGATCATTTTTGCTAGTGAAATTGTATTGGTGATATATTTTTGCCCTTTACGCACCATGTGATCCACTGTTGTGGAACATACGCTAGCAGTGCTCTCTGACAGAGCGTTTGTTTGACAGATGGCACTTTGAGGTGCCATCTGATTAACTTTTATCCACTGCCTTGATTAAGCAGACTGCAGGAGCTTATTTCTCCTCTGCGCTCTGTCTTTGTTGAAACACTAATGCACCCTGGTTGTCTCAGTCCAGCTGTAAGTTCTGTTTGGATCCTCACCGTGGATCTTTATAGTCGCAACACAAGGCGGACCTGCAGTTCGGTTTGGTGCGCGGTGCCGGTTAATCTCCGCTGCGGTGAGCGCACATGGCGGCTGTGTTGAGCCTCCAGCGCGGGGCAGCGGCTGTCAAAGTGCGGTCTAGCGGCACCCAGGAGTGGCTGTTCGTATCCGAGCAATTTAAAATATTTATATTTGGAGGCAGAGCGTTTCTATTAACACCGCTGCCGTTACCCGGACGCTAAAAACTGTCTAGACCGAGTGAAAAACTTTATGAAAAGAGGTCTGTGCGCTACACGATTGTGTATTTTTACAAGGAGTATAAAGCGGAAAAATGTGGGAACCCCTTAAGTGGAGCATTTTCTGCAAATTTATTACGCACTTTAGTGTAACAAGTGTCTGTCAAACCTCACTATTTTCCATCCTCGCGCCAGAGCGCATTAAGCTTTTTCTTGCCTTTCCAATATCATTTCGCACCCCGAGACGTGAAATCCATCCAGACACGAGGAAAAAAGTGCACAGACTACATGTGAAGGTATGAGGTGCCACTAAAGCGGAATTTAGACAGATTTAGGTCTGCAGGCTACCCCTAGCGTGGCGTTCAGAGTCGGATTACCACTAAATCTGTATGCGTGAGAGAGACGCGCAGAGAAAAGACACACAGAGATAGTGAGGCAGAGGGGAGAAAGAGAGCGGAGCCAGCAACCTTGAATGATTTAAGGTATTTCTCGGTGGAGCAGAAAGGTTCACTGTCACTCAGACTTTTAGCAGCTTGTCAACAACTAGATAAGTAGGTGGTAACCACAAAGGGTTTGGCTACACGCCTCATTCTATAAAATAGGGCTGCCACTGGGCTGATTTTGGCTGTTGACAGAGTCATTAGGCTATTTGCACCCAGCGTGCACAACACCTCTGCTCTTAATGGCGTTTAGGCATAATGTGGTTTGTGCATGAATGTTCTAAAAATACCCAGCAAATCTTGAGTTTTGCAAAAGAATAAAGGTAGCCTCTTGGTTCTGTGAGTGCTCTTATGTGTGTACTTGGGCGGGGCTGTGTGGGTGTCAGGGTGTGCATTGTGTGTAATGGTTGTGAATGATGACACCTCAGGCAGTTTTGGCTTTGCAGACACACACACATACACACACACCCAAACGTGCACAGGACCTGACTTCTTTGTTGGCCCCACAGAGGTAATCAGAGCATCTTTTCCTGCCTCTGGCGGTGCATTCATTGCATGGGCGCTCAGTCACAACGCAGTGATTCAGCAGAATGCCTCCGGCTCTCTCTTTCCTCTCAAGGGCCTTCTGTCAAACAGCTCCCGCGGATGGGCACTGGCGAGGTGAGCTTCTGGTTTCCTGCGGTGTGGGGTTGCAGCTGTCTGTGTTGCTGGACCAGCTGAGCAAGCCAAACACAGGGAGGAGGAGCTCAAGTGTCCGCAGCCTACTAAATATTGACTGGGGCAGCTAAACAATGGGCTGTGAGAAGGGAATCTTTGCTATCCTACAGCCCCCCCCACCCCCACCCCCCCATCACTGCTCATGTAAGAAAAAGAATCCTGGCCATCGCTCTGAGTCTGGGTTCGTGTCCCGGCGGTGCATTAATTCACGTTTTGCTCTCGCGCTGTGATCCCAGGGGTTGCTCAGATTGTAAGGCACAGGAGGTGGTATGTGCTGTGGGGGCACTCTGTTAGCCCCCTACGAGTGAATCAGACCCTGGAAAGCTTGCCAACAGATATGACTTCATAGCAGCAGGCCCCTCGTCCTTCAAGCTTCTGAAAGGGCCTTATGTTTTAACAGATTGCTCTTTGCCAAGAAACAAAAGATGATTAGGGAGTGGTTCCAAATCCAGAATACTTCACACACATGGACAGAAATACTATGCCCCTTATTAGCATAGCAACAGGAAGCCTGGTGCCTTTACTGACAGCTTTAATGCTTTACATTTCTCTTGGCTCTTTGCATGTGTAGATGTAGTTTTAGCTTGTTGCCAACTTTGGAGTTTTCATGTCTTTGCCACTAATATTTACAATCATGAATAAGTAGAGCAACTGCAGACTTCTGATGCTTAATGTTTGCCAGAGAACCTTGCATATGTACGTTCTCATGTCGAAGCACCGTACAGAATCACTTGTCATCACACACTTTTAGAAAGCTTTTCAACTTTGAGGATCGCCATCTGCTTTTTTCCATGTCCACAGCTTCACTGACACAGCTGGTTATTGGGTTGTAGCTGAGAAACTAAAAGCAAGCGGTAAAACACCGATTCTCAGGCTAATGACAACCAGCCACCGTGCTGTGTCTGCCGTGGACGTTGCGTGCTCATACGGGCATGCCATGTTAGATATAGCCCCGGCCACGTGTGGCCCCAGCTGCCTGACAACTTCATGATGGGCTCATGCGAAAGGAAAGACTGTATGTGGCTTTCCATCCGTCTCACCTTGAACATCTGAGACAGTGCAGTGAAAGCTTAGCATGCTGCAACTGATCTGTTGCAGGTGCTAGGGAGAATTATTATGAAAGGTCATTTTGTCAAGATATCACATGAGGACTTTGGGAAAGGAAGCACGCAATTCGCGGAAAATGTGATGCCAAGAAAATGGAGAGAACCCAGTTTCTTAGATGTGACATCGATACTATTGATGTGCTGGTTTTGTCTGCACATAGCATTTTGAGGCACAGTAAGATCACAGGGACAGTCTACAGCAGTGGAGCTGTCGCTGGCAAGCCCATAGACTCTTTGGCACACTTGCCTGATTTCTCCCTATAAAACTTTACAGTGGTATTTGTACAGCTTATTGGTCACTGACACCTAGCCTGCTGGTGGCAACAGCTGTGAAAGAAATCAGCACTCACTGTAGTCTTTCTACGCTATGAGCATGTGATTCAATAAAGGCTGGGATGGCCACATGCTGGGCTTTAAAATGATGTCACATGTGTTTACACCTGACCTGTGTACTGTAATCCCACCTCCAACACCTGGTTACATGCTAGCATGGTGCGAGAAAGGACCCAGAATGGGCCTCTTGAGTTTCCTGGGATTTGGGAAACAGTAGTGGCTCTGGGGACTTTGCTGAAATCTTGGTGTTGTCTCAGAATGTGAGAAAGGGTACCCTTTTGTTGTTGTTTGTCCTAGGAGGGCAGGGTTGGACAGCATGATAATATATATCATGCAATGGTACAAGAAATGTGTCCAGTGGTAGACATTTGGCAATGCCACTTCTACTGCGGGAACAATTTAGGGCTATTAACATGTTCCATTTGCACTGGGAAATCAGAAATTCCAACTGGAACACCTCCTGAAGTCGTATCTTTGACACGGAAAGTTGTTAAGGACTCTCACCAACCCATCCTCAATATACAAGATGGCTGCTCTGCACATCAACAGTACTGAAAGATATAGTAATACACAGTTTATCAGCACTTCTGTATTATTTGTGTCTCATTAAATCAATCGTACGAACCATGCTGTCCAACTTCTATGTGTGGACACACTCATATGTTTTTATGCGCAAAATACAGCATGATGCTATGTTATCAGCTAGTTTTGCTAACAACGGCTAACCTGGGTAAAATTGATATAGCTAACAATGTCTTGGTTTTTCAAATTGTTGTACCTGTCAACTTGGGTGTGATGTCATTCCCAACTCCAGGCTCCACCTTGCGAGGTAAATGTAACCTAGGATAAGTAGCAGATCAGGGCTGGACTCTTATGTGATCTTGTGATTCTCACGTGATCTTGTGATTCTCACGTGATCTCATGAATCAAGCTACCTTTAAAAGGCACCATGATTTGGACAGATATCTTGGAAGAGAATAAAGTTGTAAATACAAAACCTGTAATACTTTAAATCATTAATGTCATAATTAAGCTTCCATTTTGAAAGATTTTTAGTGTTACTGTTCCTTTTACTTTGTAACCTAGATGTTGTCTCAATTGTGGTAGTTACCATGATACAATCTTGGCCATATCACCCACCACCGGTAGGTAAACTCATCTTTGGCACTGAAAAGTCCACCATTTGCAATACCTCATAACAATTTAAATTGCATCATTGTTTATTTTTAGTTTTAATGACTTAAAAGCATGAGAAAAACAGAACTCCAATAGGTTACATCTGAAGGTGTATGTATCATGTTACATAAACTGTAATTTGTTCATTCCTGGATGGGCCATAATTTATGCGATTATACTGCAAACCCCAAATTAATCAATGAATGTTGAAGTTCTTTGCCAACTATAATGTTTCTTTTTACTGGTGCTTGTAAATCAGCTTTGTACAGTACACCCAGGAGCGCTCGACTCTCGCCAAAATAGCTGCTCCTGCCACTGAGGAGTTAGAACGTCGTCACACCCAGCAATTGTGTTGTGGTGGCGATGACCAAAAAAGAGGTTGCGTCCGTCCATGTGGTTTGTTGAAAACCCAAACTCTGATGTAGAACTAGACCTCAGACCAAAATTAGGAATGTACAGTAGAAGAGCCGTGCGCCTCGCTCTGATAATGGGCTTTTTTAAACATGAATTGAGGATTGATTTTCACTGCGGAAGAGGCTGTAAACAGGTCAGAAAGTTTGCTTACGTACAGCAGCATTTCCCTCTTGGAGAGATTTTTGCATCCTCTCATAAGTCCTGTTTTGTGTTTTACAATCCTTGAATTGTTCTTGTTGCTATTTATACTGTGCATTCAGAAAAGCAGGAAACTTTTTGATTGCAATGAACATATTCTGCGTGCACAATACCATGGGAAGAGTTATTTCCTGCATTTTTCAGGAGCTGACTGAGACCACGCACAGGGTCGAACACAGAAATTCCTCAGAAAGAACAGGACATAAGGGTCAGGGCATAATTCTCTTACACTTGGGGGTGGTACTCAAAAGTCATGGACTAAACATTTGATAAAGTCCATGCTCTCTAACTGCTCCAACTGGTTTGGAATGGAGCCTTTTCCAATCATCAGTCTCTTAGTCCTCTCATGTAACCGCCCTTTTTACACTGCTGACAAATCATGTGCAGAGGGTGTATCCTATCTGTCACTTTATGAAAATGCAACTGGCCATCCACGCCATAACATTTTACTCAACTGCCATTTTATCTGCAAATTATGTTGCTACCTAAGAGTTTAAAAAGTCTAAATGATCCATATTCCTTTGGTCATCAAGGCCGAACTTTCGTGCTTCTGCACATGCATTCTCCTTGAATTGCACAACGCGTCTGGTTTGTTCACACCTCCCTTTCTGCTCTAGAAACTGCAGGGGTTATCAGGCCGTGGCCTTGCTTTCAAATATTAAGTAGCGGCGGCAGTCTGAGGCTGAAGGATGGCTTACTAACGTTGTGCTTTATATGACACAGGTCCTCAGGCTCATTTACCCCCACATTATCTTGTCCTACCCCCTGTTGAGTTTAAACAGCACCTCCATTCACGACTCTCTTACATCTTGTAAAGATGTAATTTCAGATGCAGCGCATAGACGGACTTAATCAAAGGCAGGACATAATAAATGTGGTGTAATGTTGGGGAATCCAATGAATGGTTGGAGAATCTATTGTCCAGCCTTTTTTTTTTGCAATCTAAATGGCATAATTAGTCTTAAAGATCCAGAGGAGAGAAAAATCCAAAGAAGGGGTAGCTTACCTTTCATGCTTGGACTGTTGCCCGTAAGAAACTTGGGATATTCATGAAGCATAATTGTGTGCAGATGTTAATTTTTAAACAGAGAAGTATCAGGTGCACCTCCTTTGGCTACCCGGCTCCTCTCGTCCTAATGAAATCTTTAGCTCGAGCGGAGGGAGAGAGAGATAGCGGCACAGCTTTGGGCTCAGCTGAATGGAAGAGCTGCACATGACTTGGCTCACTTGGCTCGAGTCCAGCGTCTTGGCTGAGTTTCAGGAGTTAAACACAGACCCTCTAAGCCTGCTTTACAAGCTGGGTACCCTGAGCATGGAAAAACTGAGTTTTTGTGGCTGCGCCGAAGAGCCCACTTCAGAAACGATGAAACTGGTGATGTTGTGAGCGAAGGAGAAAAGAAGTCAGACACCATTGTCTTCATAAAAGCTACATTGTTTTTTTTTTAAAAAACAGATGAAAAAAAAACTGTGTTTCTAACATCATTCTCAAAACATTTTCTCAAAGTGACTGACTTGTAAGGTGGATATAATTGATGTGGCACGGCTCAGACCTCTCTTAGTCTGGCCATTTATGTGCTCAAATGAGATTACACATAAAACAAGAATGCATGTTAAAAAAACACAGCCCTTATTTTTGACTGCATATTTCTTTGCCAAATATGTGGCATTTTAATCAAGTGCCCTGAGAAATTATTGGACTATACAGGAGAAATGAAGAGTTTTTCCACAGCAGTCACATGCACGGCATACACAGGAATGCTCGTTTGACGTATTTATTTATAGCGAGTAATAGCCTCGTAGTCTGAGCGGGGAGACACAAGGACATATCTAAACACAAACCAAGGCCTGCCAAGTCATGAGTTGTGAGATTAATTTCAAAGAGACAGCAGTGCAGCGCAGAAGCCAAAGACCCAATTCTGGTAATCACCCTGCACCCCCATCCCAACCCACGCCCCCTAACCCCAGCCCCTCCCCTCCTGAGGACTCCAGACGCTCATGCTGTGTCAGGCTCTTTGAACATCAGTTTCTCGGAGCTCGTGTCCTTGTTACGTCTCAGTGCCTTTCTCTACGGTGGCTGTGTACTAACAGGCCGGTCCACGGAGTTATGGCAACTTGTTAAATCACATTTTCCAGCTTATTCTCTTTTGTCCGTATACTTGTGCGGAAGTTGATTTGTCTTTCAGCAGTAGTTGGCCTGCACTCCGTGGCCAACATTCCTCTCTGGTTCAGTGCGTCTGGCCCTGTGCACCACGGCGGGTTTCCTTGTCAGATAAATATAACCAGGGTCATCCACTGGCACCAACGCTTCGGCCAGTTGGGGCCTGGCAAAGTCCCCACAATAACTCTGTACTTATGGTACAGCTAAGCCAAAGGGGGGGGGAGGCTTCTTTCTGTGGCCTCAAAGAACCTCTGGCTGGGGGTCCAGGCTTAAGAGGCTGAGCCCCAAACATTGGAGAGGTGGGGAGGGGGCTAGGTTAAGGATAAAGGACCTCAACCTGTGAACATCCTATCAAGAGACCATAGTGCCCCCTGGGGGAGCTGAAATTACGTCTAAGGAGCGCATAAAACGTGACAGAAATGTACAAGCATTTATACGAGTCCACAGAGCAACTGGATTTTCCTCCGCTTGACATTTGAATCAGTTTAATATGGGACACGTCGCTGCAAAGTTACAACACTCAGAGGCCCGCTAGTCCCTGTTGAAGCTTAGCAGTCCAGATAACGTGTTAGCAAATTTTCCAGGCACTGTGTAGGCAGCCGTGCAACATGTGATGCAGTTTTCCCAAGCTGTAGAGGGCTGTGCTCATAAATATGTGCTGCCTGGTGTCTGTGCATCTGTATTTATGGGCAACCAACTTTAAGAACAACATGTCTCACTGATATATTAAGGACATTAAAATACAGCTCTAAGTCATTCTACATGGATGTTTTAGCATTTTTTCCTATAATGTTACAAGCAAAGGGGGTTGGAAGGTGAGGTTGGTGGGAGTTTATACTCCTGTGTCAGCTGTTGATCAGAGCTCCAGCCTCCCCTCCTCTATAAACAAATGGCAAGCAACAGTTGGTGGCACAAACCTCGGGAAAAGCACCTGGTATTGTATTTATGTGGGAAAGACTAACAAGCTGCAGAACTTTCTGATTTATATCAATTTCTTCTTTCAGTGACAGCAAAAAATATTGCAAATATAAATCAAATCTCTGCATTTTACTGGCTCCTCGTAACACTTGATTATGGGTCTATGATGACTGTTATTAGATCAGACATTACCCTTTACAGAGACATTTTACATTCCTGGATTTTATGTTTGAGTTCAAATTAAATTTTAAGACAAGTTTTATCACGAAGAAATGCAGGAGATTATATAAACAAACAGGGGGAAATTCCCATGTGAAGAGCAGCACATTGTCAAACAGCTTCTTTTTCTGACACTTTTAAAGACAGATTTCAGGATTTTCACTGTGATTTGAGGTTGATGCACACAGTTTATCATTGTTACCCATGGGAAATCAGTCTTTGTCGCATCAAAACACATAGAACTGTTTCAAAAACCTTTATAAATGTCATTACCCAGTGTACATTATAAGTTAGTGAGTTAGTTAAATTAAGAAATTTTCTATGAAAGCTGCAATTATCATTATTTTTATATCAGTGATGTTTTCTAAGCGGCATTTTAGCAACTTCTAGCTAATTGTTTGTGTTTTATGCCAACTGTATTTTATTAGTTTTGGTTCTAGTTCTCTTCAGTCTCGCTTCCATGTGTGACCGGCAGCTGTTCATAACAAAAATGACCAGAGAAACCCATAATATACTACCTGCCTATCACCAAACAGCAGTAAAGACAAAGGTTGCAGCAAGCTTGAGAACATAATTGAGCTTTTAATGGCTAAAACACGTGATATAGAAGCCTCAAAAGGTGGTGGAAACCAAAACAGAGCTAAAATGAGAGTGAATATTTAACCTGCACTCACAGCATGGGCATAAACATGACTTTAAATGAATGTTTATTAGTAGCGTTAGACTTATTTTTTTGCTAACATGTGTAGATGTGCAGCTTCATCTGAGCTTGAACTGAAGCAATTCTCATCAATTCATTCACTGGCCAGCCGATGCCAAACACTTTCTCACATTATGTTTTACTCTACTGTATAATCTGCTGCGCATTGCCTCTGAAGGATTTAATCACATACACATAAAGATGTCAATGCTTGAGAATGAAGCTGTGGCTTTGTTATAAGTTTTAAAAATGTGATATTAATTCACCATATTTTATTTGGTCCACTGCAGATCGCGAGTCTCGGGAACATGAGGACACCATAACCCCAGAGATTACAGAGGAGCTGCAGCCAGCTAAAGTGCCACTCCTTCCCAAAGACATTGTGAACAGTAAAAAAGTCCATGCTCTGCGCAAGGAGCAGAAGAGGAAGCTCGGCAAGCAGCGCTCCATGGGCTCCCCCATGGACTACTCCCCTCTGCCCATTGACAAGCATGAGCCTGAATTTGTAAGTTTAACTGTTTTTTACAGCCACTATGTGTAGTATTTGGACAATTCTGACTTTGGTGACTCCTAGTTGTAGCATCTAGCAGTGCAGGCTACACCTTTTTTGAATTAATTGAAGGTGTATTTGAGTCCATTTGCACAACTTTTGTAACCCTGGGCTGTCTTTCCTCAAAGGGCCCATGCAGGAGAAAACTGGATGGGATCATTCAGGGAATGAAGGATACTTCACGTGTAATGGCTCTGTCTTTGTACCTCCCCAACTGTGACAGAAAAGGATTCTTCAAGCGCAAGCAGGTGGGTTTGCTTCAGAAATGTCTCTGCACTAGTGCACTTTGCACTAAGAATCTTCTTTATTTACTTTGCATTTATATCTTTCTTTAGACTAACTGTTTGAATTTTTTTTTCAAAACACTCCAAGTACTGTACCTTGAAACCTACATTTAAAACGCCAACATCTGTGGCAAAAAAAGTTAATTTCAGCAGATTAACTTGTGGCAGCAAAGAAAATCTGCAAGAATCTTTCACAACAATAAACCTTGTTCATTGACATGTTAGCTGTAAGCTAGTTAGCAACCAAGCTTCAAAAAGCTTTTTTCTGGCCACGACTGTGCCTCACTAGCACTAACATGTTGCTGGCTGACTAACGCATAGACTATATAAAGATGGATGATGCATCTTCACTTACCCCCGCTGTACAAAAATGAGGCCAAAATATCCTGAATATGACTGCTGCCATGTCGTGCTGGTAATGTCATTTGCATCCAGAGTCTGCACAGTAGTGATTTTTGTGGTGGTGGAGTTCCCTCCCATATCCCCGTCCAACTAATCATGGCATCAAATCCTGCTTTTGTAGCATGAAATAACTCGTTAAAAACAAACTTATCAGAAAAATAAAAAATATTAAACAAGCAGCAGGGTGAAAAGAACTAAATGTCAGATATCATCTTTAGGAAAAATGGATTTGGTGTGTACTTTGAGTTTTTAGTTTGGCCCATGTCCCATCTGCTAAAACAGAAGTGACAGTCTCTATGACCTATACTGCAGCCAGCCACTGAGGGGCAATCACTTTTCACTTAAGTGTTAGCTACAACAGTTCGCCCGCTACAGCATTTCACCAACTACCCCTTTGATTAGTAATTTCATCAAACCACTACCCTTTTTGTGCGGACATGAAAATCAACTTTGCTGTACCCACTTTCTGGTTTACCATTGTCTAATTTTTGTACCTGTTTTCATTAAAACTATAATCTTGTTTTCCGGTCCACAGTGCAAGCCATCTCGCGGCCGCAAACGAGGCATCTGCTGGTGTGTGGACAAGTACGGCGTCCAGCTCCCCGGCACAGACTACAGCGGAGGGGACATTCAATGTAAAGACCTGGAGAGCAGCAACAACAACGAGTGACAAGGGGTGGACCACCCTTGACTACCCCCTACCCCTTCACCCCTAACCACCACGTGACCCAGGGCCCATGCCTCCTCTCTGAATCACATCTGTATGCTCCGCCCTCCATTCACTTCAAGATTTTTTTGTTTTTTCAAATTGAAAAAAAAGGAAGAGAAAAAAAATTCAAACGAAAGAACAGGCTGAAAAAGAGACACCTGTGTTTTTATTTTATTTTTTCTTTTCTTTTCTGTTGTTGACCAAGCACTCATCTCCGAACGAGGGGATAAGTCCCAGAAGATTCACTAGATCCCTTGACTATTGCTCATGGGACCCCTTTGTACGAGGCGGGTCCCCTGGCTGCAGATCCATGAAAATATATGCACACTATGGATATATTTTTATAGAAGCTGGGGGTTTCAATACAACACTTTGTATGATGTAAAAATTAACACAAAATCATTGTGAAGAAACAAAAAGTATCAGGCACATTGATTGAAAACAGATCAGTTTTAGGCTGTGGAACATGATGCCACTGTGGAACTGACGATTGGCAGAGTAATTTGGTTTTTTTGTCTGTTTTCCAAAAGAAAAAAAAAGAAACAATAGATAGGGATATGCTGTAACAGTTGACTCTATCTGGGTATGTGGTTCTGTCAGAGCACTTATGAATAGGGGAACCTGCTTAGATATGTGTAACTTCACAAAATGATGCGTGCTTGAATGCGTGTATGTGTACAGTGCGTGCGTGTGGTATGTATCCGCCTGTGTATGATGGAGTGAGCCTATTACAAAAAGAATGTCCTTTTTTTCTTTCTCTTTTGTTTGATTTTGTCACAACAAGTGTTGCTAACGCTTGAAGTGGTCTTGGGGCTGGCCTTCTCTATAACCGATGTAAAGTATGTCTCGGGACACGGAGCGTTTGGAAACAAAAAGAGTACACAGATCGTCACAGATGAACCTATGTAAGTGGCTCTTCGACAATGTAGCTAGCCTGATATGCCAACTGTGCCTATTTAAACAGACACTGCCATGCACGGCGACACAGAGCTTAGAGAGCGCTGACTCCACCGGTGAAATAAAGATGAGTGTTTTTCATCTCAAGTGATGGGACTCAAGTTTCGATCTTTAGAGCTGAGTGCGTAATCAAACTTGCCAGTCGGGCCAGTTGCTTCTCTGATTCAGTTGTGTGAAGTGTAGTTTTGTATGGTTTTGTTTGTGCTGTTTTCTTTGCCTTCAGTGAAGTAAAGACCGCCCACTTTTGAGCCATGTTCCTTTTATCAAGTGGTTTCCCCTCAGTACTGCTACTACAGTGTAACCATGGTGTATTACATTACTTTTAAATATAGTTATTGAATGTTGTTTTTCCTGTAGAAACATAGTATGACAATGATGTAATTGTGCTTGGAGAAAAAAATAAGATTTTTAGCCTGTAAAGAATTTGAATAGGTCCTTGTAGCCTGTCAGGAGAATGACCCCGAGTCATTATACTACAGGGCAGTCAAAGAAGCTAACCCTCTGGAACCCTTACATGCCTCCATGTTATACATCTAAGGGGGGCGTGATCAAAACAAAAAAGGTTACAGGTTACAACAGGGTCATTTAAAAGTTGTTCTCTCTCTGTGTGCAAGTCACAGTGCCTTCCTACATGCAAATACATTTAAATTGTGACGTGAAAGTGACACGGATATCATACGGGGAAATGTCCTTCTGTCAGACACCCCATGCCACTGATGCTTCACTGAAAAAAGAAACTATTTGTTTGAACTTAAAAAAAGTGAATTTCTGGGGCTGTCTTCAAATTTTAAGTTACCTGAATTTAACAAGTTGAAGTAATTTTGTGATGATTTAACTTTCAAAATTCAGTCAACTTAAAAACTTAATGCAGCCCCTAATACGAACTTTTTGTCTGAGCTTTCTTAAATTTGAAGTTGCCCTAAATTTGAGAAAACAAGTGAGGTAATTGTATTCTTGGTTCAATTAGTCTTTTCAAATTCAGTCAACTTGAAAAATTTAAGGCAGCTGTGATACTAACTTTTTTTTAGGTTAATACAAATACATTCTTCTATTATATTGATACAACAGTCAAGAGGTCTAGGTTTAGTTTTGAGTGAGAGAAGAACAATGAATGTGGTAGGTCCTGTAAGCAAATTTGCAAATTTTTGAATAGCAAAACACCCACCTTACTCTACCTATGATTAGCTTGTACTTGTTGCCCTCGTTGGTTGGATTGGTTAGGTTTAGGCAAGAATGTCAAGGTAAACAACAGAAGTGTTAACCAACTTAAAATAGTTATTTCAGTCAGTAACATACATTTTTCAAATCAAATCAAGTTTATAAGTTTGATCAACAAACTGCTTTGAAATTGAGTTGAACAAACTTAATTCATTTATGTGTTACCGATTTATGTGCTTATTTTAAGTTGGTTAACAATTCTATTTTTTTCAGTGCAATTAGAGGCAGAGTAAGGCAGGCTATTCCTTTGCTATCCTAGAAAATGCAAATTCGCATCCTGTAAATGGTTTCAGCAATGCATAGCAAACCCAATTGTAATCTCCGCCTGTACCTCGGGGGCAATTCTGGACAAGAGTGATGTATGAGGCAACTGCTGTGTATCTGCAGCCAGTCAAACCTCCATCTTCTCTTTCTTTGACAACCAATAAGCTAAGATTCTTGCTTTTTTTCATGTGAATGCCAATGTATATGATTGCCAGAGAGGGGAAGCCAAAGGATGCTTGGAGGTTACTCAAAAAAAAAAAAAAAAAGATATGTGCATCCTAAATGGCTTCCAGTTGTGAATATATTATCAAGGCTCCTCGCCCCACTTCCAACACCAAATCCCCACTACCACTTTGGAAAAAAAAGCAGCTTGCACTTATTTCAGTTACTCACTATTGATATTGACACACAACAACATCCTAAGATGTGGTATCATGAAGTTGGTGGAACAAAAACTTTAAAAAAAAGAAAAAAAAAAACAGCCACAAAAGCTAAATGTTGTGTTATCTTGTGCTTACCTTTTAAAGGTGGTGCTTTGAGGTAATATTTGTCGACAGGGGCTGTGTAGCCCATGCCTGGGACCTCCAATACAGCAACATCTTTTAGGGAAAAAATAGATTTAAAGTAACACGCAGCTAGAAATGTTCTCATGGCCAATTGCACAGAGATGAGAGTTGAGAAAGAAAGACAGAGGGGAAAGGAAAAGAGGAAGAGTAAGCGCCATGGGCACTGGTCATAATCAGGGCCTAGCCACTTCCCCAATATGGGGGTCACCAATTGCATGACATTAGTTACAGGTAGCAAGACAGTTACAAGGAGTCATGGAAATCTGGGGAATGCAATACTGGAACCAAGAGACGAGTATATTTTTTAATAAAAAAAAAACAAGGAAATATGTGATATCTGGGAGCATTCACTGTCTGGATCAACTAAGAATACTTCAGTGTTTCAGGTATTTGTGTCTTTTGTTTGAATCACGGTTGCGAGTACTGACTTCCTCAGGTTTCACATCTCCTACTTGGTTTAAACTCATTATCACATTTCATACTTCAGTAGTACAGTAACGACAGTACAGCTTTTTTCTGAGTACATAACATTTTCTGGATGTAATGAGTCAGTACAATTGGTTTTCATAATTTGGTGTTGACTGGCTTGTGAAATAGACCCATCGGTGGCAGGAGGACAGTGGGAAATAAAAATGGTCAGTATTTGGAAAATGCATAAAACAAATAAAATAAAAAAAAGACAAAAAAATCTCAAATTATTAAAGTGAATATCACTGTGTAATATTTATTCAACTTGTAATTTATGTACTCTTTTAACCTTTGTCTTTTTTTGTTATGACAAAGCATTTATTTAAATAAAGTTATGTATTCATTTAAGCACCTGGGGTGAGGTTTTTCATTTCTCGCGCTGCGGTTTGTAAGTAGCCACTAAAGTGGCTTGAAAAGTACAGTTTGAAGTGGAATCATCCTGATAGTAAGCACTGACTAATCTCCGAGGCACGAGCTGATAAACCTCTTAGACATAAGTCTGAGACACCCAGGCTAGCCCACAAGGATCTCATGCAGCATGCAGGATGTGACTTTATAAAGCCTCGCCCGAGGGCAAGTCACCTGGTTTTCAACACCATAGTCAAAAAGATTGCACAGGAACAAGGAAGTCATTTAACATGAGTTTGAACTTCAAGGGGGGGATAACATCTAGTGGGACCAGCTCACTATTCAAATGACTGGGAAGAAGGGGATTTGTAGCCCGGAGGAAGATTCATCATGTTATGGAAAACCTACCTTTATTATCACTTAGAGGCAGAATGGACTCCCCTGAGACACGTCCATTCATTAAGACATACACATGCGGCTTAAAGTACACACATGAAGCAGCCTGGTCTCATACATATACTCAGCTTAGACTCACTCAGTGGCCAATTTTTACTATAAGTACCAGACTATGTACACTACAGCTTTTCTGTATCTCAAATCTGTCCACACCTTGTCTCTATGCAACCTGAACCTACGGAAATACACAAAATGACCATGACCTCTTAACACATTATAACAAGACTAAAACTTCATTATAACAGTAACTGTTTTTTTGAAGTCTTTTTATTCAGTTTTTGATATGCAAAATGTAAACCTTCTAAAATGAACAAATTCCATAGACAGCAATAGTCCCAATCCCCCCTCCTGCCACCCCTATCCCTCCCACACAATAACTAAATAACAGTAACAGAATACTTAAGAAAAACAAAAACAAACAAAATAAATAAATAAATAACTAAAACATACTCATATACCTATATACATGCATACCCATACATACATGGATGTAGTCCAAATATGTCTGTACATCTACAAAATAAATAAGTAAAATAAATAAATAAATAACAGTAATACTAACAGCTCAAAATAAAAGCCTTCATAATAAAACTGAGAAAGTCCGTGTATGAAGGATGTACATTTGTACGTCCTGAAAAAAACATGAAAGTAGCAGAGGACTTTAGTTTGGACAAAATTATAGAGATTTGCACCATAAATTAATTAGAAAAAAATAAAAGTATTTTTACCCTTAATTTATTATTGTTTTTGACTTTCCTTCTTTTATTCATATTCTTTATTTTTTCTATTTTAATGTGATTTCTTCTTCTTCATTTTTTGCTAATTTTGTTGCTAATTTTTTAAGTCATTTCTTCTTAAGTTTCTCATTGCCTTCTTCCCATATTAAAAAAGAAAAAATCAAGCCAATTTGCTCAGGTTTTTAAGGGTTAAGTTGCACAATAGGATCATCTAGTTAAGTAAAGATTTAATACATACAACTAAAAAAATAGCAGTTTGTTTTTAAATTTCAGCAGCATACACAGACGTTCATACTGTTAAAAAAATGAAGAGATTGAGAAATCAGTGTGCATCTTTGCAGAGGGATGTCTGGTCATTTTTATACCCTTATGGATTCCAGGAAGTGACAGAATAGGACTTTTCTTTTTGGGGGCCACCAAAGTCTTTCCCTGGGGACCTCAGGACTTTGACCAACTCCAGATGTGGGTGACTGAAGCAGGGCATTAAAGGGTGGAGGGCCCAGCAGTTCCTGTGAGCAGATCAAGGCTGCCGTAAAGGTTGTTGTGGTGTGTGTGTGTGTATATGTGTGTGTGCGTAGAAGGGAGGGCACAGACTTTGACTTCGGGGAGGAGGAAACATGTGTAGAAGATTTGATTTGTGAGGCAGTGAACATGACAATTACTATTTGCCTTCAAAGAAACTGACAACTGCACTTAGGACTTCAAAGCATTTATGCCCCTTTTATTACATAATTAGGCCAACAACGTTGGATGGCTACATCTGACATCAACTCACGCACCTCACTCCATCCCACAGCCAGTCACACTGCCGTGCCGTGCATCTCAGTGCCGCTCAGACCTCAAATGCTTGGCACAATGGTCACACACTCTTCCTCTTTGCTTTGCAGTAATGTGATTACACAAACGATCAGAGCGGTAAATCACATTGAAGATGCTTTCACTTGCTTATGCATCGATTTGCCCGTGGCTCATATCATTAAACATGACTTTTGGAGACAATGATGGGGCATTTAAAGACATGAGCATACAAATGGCATGCAGATGTTTACACTGCATAATTGGGATCTTTGCAAATCACCGCTTGTGCTCTGGTATAATACTATCTCTTAAAGAGCTAATGGTGGCTCTTTTCATCACCGGGATGGAGATGAAAGGAGATTCGAAAGAATGTACAGCGCTCGGGAGTAAATCACATGATTTAGCGGAGGAATCCTCCGATCCCGGTGGTAGTAGACGGCAGACAAGTGTCTGCTAGTTTCCTCCAAGCCCTTTCATCAAACACGGACTTAAAGCCAGAATCCTAAATGGAAGGTTCCTCAGCGCGGATCGGATGTGACTGTGAGAACCACAACTGCATGTTAGGTAAACACATTTTGAGATTAAGATTTAACATCCTACAAACCATAAAAGGAACATTGTAAGGCACAGCTATTATACTAGTTATGGCTGCCATGTGTCGCTATATCTCAGTCAAGGGCACAGTCTGCAGTCTGTATTTCATCTGTGTTGCTAAAAATAATGCTTTATATCACGAGAAAAAGAGATAACAGAGAGAATTAAAGAAGTATTTCACTGCTGGGAAGATCTGTTACTAAACCTGGGCTGGCTTTACAGTAAAAAGGAACACATTTGCTTGGAAATTGGTGCTACATGACTAGAGAAAACATAAAAAGAGGACTGTGGCATTTGCTTTTGTTCAAGAGGTAGAAAACCTACAACTACCAGCATGCACTGTGCCACACCAGACCATTAAATGCTCCCAGTGGTGGGTGCTGAATGTGATCACATCCATGTGGCACAGTTGTGGCTGGCTGGTGACAAACAATCTTGTATTACAGTTGAACGCTAAGCTCAAACATGTTTCTGAATATATTTGATGTGAGAAATAGACAATGCTGAGAAAGAATCTTTGTTTATATTTGCTTAGTTTTACTGTTTGATCTCAGCTTTTTCTATGATGGAAACAATGTGATTCCCACTTCCTGTTCACAAACTCTCACTATTACAGCTAAAAAGAGCAATAAAATATGTTTCTGAACATATTTTAGGTGAAAAATAGGCAGTGCAGTAACATGATCTTGATTTATATTTGATACGTGTGGCCTAGTTTTACCATCTGATTTAGGCACTGAGGAAGTTTACCACAGTTCATTTACACATACACATTGTTATGATACAAAACTGGTTGAAAATCAGTTAACAATGAAGCCATCTGACATTTGCAGTTTTGCTAGCTTGTAGCTCTGGCATTAAATTTGTACTCAGCAAAGTGATTGCAGATCTCAAAAGGCAGCTACATAGTCAAAAATAGGCCATACCAAACATTTCCAATAGCTCAAGAGCAGGGTACAGTCCAAACATCAAAATTAATGAAAAAAATAGACATAATTTTCAAAATTCACAACATGTTGTTTTCTAACAAAGTATTCTTTTAATTCTGCTTGTTTTCATTGTGGTCCTAATCCCTTAGCCTGTATTTCTGATCATGCCCAGTGCTGGACTGAGTGGTTTTTAGTTTGCAGTTTAATGTTTATGCACGCAAATGTCACTTTTTGTCAGTGTTCATAATGTGTCTGTTCAGATCACGGTGGTTTATGCTGGTTTTTGTCATCTTTGTGTTAGTTTATAGTTTACACTGTTAGTGAGTTGACTGTTACTCTTCATTTAGTCAGCTGTATTTTCTCCCGGGAACTTCTCACTCTTTGACATTGAGATAATGATATTTGGTGATACTATTCTTAAATGTCCCCTGTCCCTTGCTTGAAATGGTACGATTTTAAATTCTTAAAGAGCAGAGCAAGGAACTACTTTTTAAATAACAAACATTCCAACAGAAAATACACATGGACCCATTTAGAATGTTTATGTTGTCATGCTTGAAATGGTCTATATGGGATTGTCCATGGGTTCCATAATGGCCCCATGCCAATTGTCTGAGGAAGGGCTAATGCCCAAAATGTCACACGTGTGGAGGTAATTGAATGAATTTTCATGAGAGCATGTACTAGTGTGCAGACTTTATTTATTCTTTCATATCTGTTTTTGGTTAGTTCAGTACCTTGTTTTTATCACTTTTGGATGTGCTCACTTTACCCAAGTGGGACCCAGATAACATGCCCATTTGGGGCTTATTCCAACTTAGTACCCAGGTTGCCCTATCATAACCCATGTGGGACCCATTTAGGTAAACCCACCTATGTGGGCATTTGGCCATTCCATACAGGGCCCATTTTTAGCCCATTTACTACCCCCCATGGGCCCCATATACAAATGTTCTTTTTGCTTATAGTATCTATTCATAACATGGATCTAGACTATTTAAACACATATTTGCTTAAAGATATTTACTTGTTTTTCCCCCCTTTTACACAGTGTAAATATACACTGCACATGCGTACAGATTCCCAACGCTGTTACTCTCTGACTATAGGGAGCTTAAGGCTTCCCGTACCTCCAGGTTTGACAATCCTCACACTGCACATTTTAATCAGTCTTTCTACCAAGCTGAAACATAATACTTGTCTTCTTTGTCCATATTCACAGATAAATATTTCTGCAGTTGTACTTCCTGCTAACACTGGAGCACCATGTCATTTTAACAAAGATAAAACAACAATTATTTTGTTAACATTCAACAAGTACAGCTTCCGTGAGTCTTAGACGCAGACCCACCATCAACATATCAAGGGAAGTTGTTGAATGCTAACAAAAGAAATACTAGCCTGAAAGTAGGGCAGATCTTCAGGCTCTCTAGGCCAATACACGCACATGTGCTTTTGCACATACACATACACACACACACACACACACACACACACAGGCACAATCACGCAAGCACACACATACTCACCCCCACTCTTATTCCCACTGCTAAACTACCCTCCTCAGCCCATTGTGCCTGATCTATCAAACCCAAAACAAAAGACACTTGTTTTGATTTGTTTTCAGAAAAGGCCAGCTTCAAACTACCATTAAATGTGCTGAACAACCCGAGGACGCCCGAGATCCATGTGTGACACCAAGCCAAGCTGTCAAATTTTTAAAGCAAACTCGCTGCCAAAAACCCAGCATTAATAAGACAAAATAAAAAGAGAGCAAGGAAAAGAAACAACAAAAAAACAGCGTGTCACAAAAACTGAACAAAGCTGTAAAGCTGTAGTTGAAAGAGTGTTTCTGGGACTGGGGCTCAGCTAACTGGCTCACTGGCACATGTATAAGGTTACAAGGCCAAAGCCAGTCAGGAGTGGTCTCATATGATACACTTTTGGCCAGAACTTCAAAGGAGTCTGTCTTTACACCCAAGTCTTGAATCATTTTGATTGCAAATCAACATTGACTTTGTTTGGGGACTTTTAAAAAAACCTTACGTGAAATGTACTCATAACATATAAAAACTTTACATATGTCCCAACTGTTGGCTGTACAATCATATATCTCAATTAGTCAGGGGAGTCTTTCAGAAAAGTTTTATGCATTGATCAAGAGTTACCAGACCTTTTTATTAGATGTTTTAAGTCTGCCCTGATACAATACTTGCACTATATGAACATTTATAGAGTTATGGGTCAAGGTCTGCTAATGTGACTACATACTAATAGATCAGGTAACAAAATCCACAGTCCTTGCTCTGTGCAAAAATGCACCTTGCATATCAGCCGAAGCTACTTTACTGGGATAGTTCAGATTTTTTGAAGTAGGTTTAATGCATTCTTCTTCCAGCTTATCACGTTGCTGCTATACAACAGAATTCTGCATCCACATATTACGTTGTAGGTATCCTTCTGCGTCTGCTGTTTACGTTCTGCGATGTCGCGTCAATGATGTCAACAGAAGCACATGGTGGGATGTTGCTGCACGTGGTTATGTTTAGACAACACAAGCACATGCACAACACAGATGTTGGCATGGATTGTTGGTTTGGGGGAAAAACCATCAGATACACACACAAGGTACCAAGCACCAAAATGTAGGCTATATTAGCCACTTAAAAAAAAATAATTTCAGTTGAAGTGTAGGCTGTATTAAGACTATTTTCATCACTTAACCTTTGTAACAGACAGCACATTCCAACGAGAAAGTTGCTAACGGCTTCAGTTTCCCCTCTATGCTTTCACCAAAGCCACTGGACTTCATTGGCAAAAACAGAAATTTTGGCTCACTAACAGCAGCAGCTGCTGGTCTACTTTTGCTTCAATCAGTTAGTTAGTTAGTGACATTGTGTAACTGTGGTGAATCTGAACTAACTACTTAAAATGCCAAAGTCACATAATGGCACAATCTGATCAAAGCAGCGGTAAACCAGCAACTCCTGTTTTAAGTTATGTTAAATCACTGATTTTCTCAATGGAGTCTGGCTTTGAAGAGTGAAGTGATATAACAGCTTCAGTTCTACGTCAGAAATCACTGTCTTACAGCAAGAAAAAGCGGTGAAAATATTTAAATATACTTAAACTGATATTAATTATTTCTGTTCGTGGGACCTTCTTTAGGTGGCTAAAATGTGTTTTGCTGCTGACCCCACCGCAGCAGTGCATTGCTTAGCTTCTGTGGCAGTACTCCTGCCTGCTTGTCCAAACTGAGGGCATGTTGACATCTACTCTATGTAATATATTGACTATGGATAAGTACCTCATACAACCCCACTTTAAAAGATTCAAACTATCCCTTTAAGGCTACTTTTAGTCAGTCAAACTGAGTTGGTATCTTGGATGTGCCAGTGTGTAGGTTTACTGCTGGTGTTGTTTCCTCGCAACAAACCTACACGTGATGACTAGGATGGATCTCTGCCATGGCTCAGCAAGGAAATACTGTCAGTGGAGACACAGGAGGGAATTTTGCACTCACAACACCTCGATACATCTTGACTTGGGTATAATGTCTTATATTAGTTTTAGTTGAACTTGATAATGCATTTTTTTGTACATATGACGTGTATTAAATTTGACACTTTCCAAACAATCATTTATCCCTTTGAAACCTGGATCGACATTATGTTTTTTGTGCTGCATTCAACCCCCTTTCAGAAGTATTTAAAAATTGTTAAAAATTGGTTTGATTTATAGTGAAAACACAGGGAAAAAATGCAATGTGCAACTTGCAAAAAATAGGGGGGTGCAAGAAATGAATAGATTTAGATTCAGATCAATTTTTTTAAATCAAGGAAAATGTCCAGAAAGTTATGATTATGATTATCACTATTAAATATTCAAAATCATGTCACAAATAAATAATAGTTAGTTAAGCCATTTTCTCAGGTCGTTTTTTCATAATTTTTCTCTTTTTCTTTTTCTTATTCCTTTACTTTAAAAAAAAACAACTAATTTTCAGGTCATTTTCTTGTGACTTTTTTACTAATTTCATGCCAATGTTTGGGTCATTTTGTCATAAGTTACCCCTTATTTTGTTTCTATGTTTTTAAAAGTGACCAAGCAAATTTGCTGAGAAATGGTTAAGCCAGTCAGTTTGACCTGAAAGATGCATTCACACTCACATTTTGTTTCATATCTACATGGGGCTCATTTCTGTAGCTCATGTTACACTGTTAGAGGTCTTACTCTCTTCTGGTTTCATTGATTTACACAAACAAAAACAGTTTATTCAAAATTACATCCATGCAGCTTTATATTTGAACTCAGTGACATTTTAAAATCCCTGGGAGGGTTAGAAAATTATCGTGTCACCATCACTTTTGCTCAACAAGGACCCGCTGACATGTCAGGAGGTTACGAAACTATTGTTCTAAGTCGCACGCAAGCAGTTGCAAATATTTCCATAATCGCAGCAAGAATAAAATATTTAACACAACTTTTCCATTATGCTGCATCTGCTGGATAATCAGTTTACTGTGTTTTTTTTTATTTTACAGTGGCTGTGATGGATTATGGATACATTTTTGATATAAGTTAAAAACATTCCATATCATCCATCACTCATGATAATGGGCCTGACTGTCGGGCAAAAACAGTGCATTGCTTACAGCTCACAGGTGGCAGAATTTTTCGAACACAGGCTGTAAAAGTGAGACAATTCTGTATAGAGGTAGGGTCCTAATATGTAGTTTTGTCAGAGGAATTCAGAATCATTCATAGCACTCCTTAATCCCTCTGTTGGTCACTTCTCTTTAGACCATGATCCATTCAGCACAACTGTGTGTGTGTGTGCATGTGTGTTTGTGTGTGCCTGTGTGAGGCATGCCTTTGCATACCCGGGTTGGTTTATTCATAGACACCTTTACCCACTTAGTATCACATTTGTCAATGTCAGCCCCTGATCCTAATCCCTCCTCATGTCAACACTTCATTAGTAACCTCAGCAACACATGGGTACACACACACACACACACACACAGACACACACATGCATGTCTGCACACACAGCAGTGATAGTGTTGGAGTGTTGATGCCACACCACAATTTCCATCGTTTTACCGTTAAGTGCCGTTTTTCTTTGTGACACTTATTTGGAGTTGACAAGTGTTGACGGGAAAACTGCTGACAAACAACAACAACAACAACAATTTAATGGGTGTGGATTCACAGAAACACTGGGACGGTGTCAGATTTTACATCTTGAGCTGAGATGCAAAAAAAGCAAAGTTGAGTTTAATTAATTTAACAATGTAGGAAGCAAAGTTTATGAATCGACAGGGAAATTTTACAAGATGTGATCAGCGCAAAGCATGACAGTGATGAAAGTTTTAATTACCTGCTTGCAAAGTATTTACTCAGGCAAACAAGGTTACACAATGCGTTGGCACTAAAATGAGTTCAAGAGAGTGCGTAGACATTATTTATATGTTGGAGGATTTCAGTGAGCACCTGTAAGTATTTAACGCCAGCTCAACCACACAAGAGGCACGTCAGCTTAAAGTACAAACTTTGCATGACTTTGCATTAACATAGCATCTAATCTGACATGATTCACATTGCTCAAATGTTCAGGTCTGAAAATCTGGATTTTCTGTTTAATCTGGAAAAATCACTGTTAAATATAAAGTAAACGAAAAGGCTTTTTTTGTATTACTGCACAGATGTTACAATGGGCCTTATGCAAGAAACTATATACGAACACATCTTCTCTTATTTTTGCTCGTATCCAGGATTTGCTCTTGTTTCGTTAGTACCCAGTGATTTTTGGGATTCACCAGCGTTTTCTTTGCTCTCAGGTAAGAGAAAATTTTATGAGTGGTTGAGAGCACTTACGCCAAGAGAAGAGAAAAACATCTCATTTTTTTCAGTCCATTAGAGCTGTCTAACGCAAGGAAAAATAAATCTTATATTTAAGGAATTAAATAAGGATTTAAAAAATGCATGAATATCAGCTAATTGGGTTAAGGTGAGGTTTATGGTAATTATAATGACTGGATTATTAAATTTCCGGGATGCTGAAATGCTTCTGTACTTGGTGCATTAATCCCAATGACTGTAATTTCTGTCACTGTGTGTCCCTCTGCTGAGTAGAGCTGGAAGGTAACTGAGTACATTTACATTTGCACTGTACCTAAGTACAAATCCAGGGTCACTTTTACATAGAGTATTTTAATCTTATGCCTCTTTGCACTTCTACTCTGCTACACTTCTGAGGGAAATATTGTACTTTTTACTCCACTACTGTTATTATTAGATAACTACTTTACAAATCAAGATTTTTGCGCACAAAAATGATGAAATATACAAGTCCGCTCGAACAATTGGTTGGTTAATAAGAAAATTAACCAACCAATTGGTTTTTATCATTGTGTAGTTCATTTTTCATGCAAAAACATTTTATGGTTCCAGCTTTTCATTTTAACGGTATGTATGAGGACTTGCTGGTTTTTATTTTAATTATTCAAGTTATTTGATTCAATTACATAATTTAAACATTTTTGGATGCATACTTTTACTTTTAATACTTCAATGCATTTCTCTGAAATCACATTTACTTTGCTAATAGGTGACTTATGATCAAGTGGGATTCACCATTGAGCACATCCTGGGTAAGATCCTATTTGGATGGTTGAGAACATTTGGTGCATCTGAAGTTGACCTCTCTTATATTTTTTC
Source organism: Plectropomus leopardus (assembly GCF_008729295.1). NCBI lineage: Eukaryota > Metazoa > Chordata > Actinopteri > Perciformes > Serranidae > Plectropomus > Plectropomus leopardus. Next base: position 5,803,378 of record NC_056472.1, read on the forward strand.
TAGAAAATTAAGAGAAAATGTAAGAGGCATCTAAGAGGATGTTGCTGCATGAGGCCCAACGTCACCCTTAATACAAAATCACAACAGTTACTACAATGGTAAATAAGTCCTTTGAATACAAATGAAAGCCTGGGTCTTAATGAGAGTCGATGACAAAGTGTAAAATGATCATATAGTTAGTTCAGTTTGTACTTTAACCTTAAACTGGGTATAAGTTTGAAAAAGTGACAAAACCTTCAACTATAGCAACTTCTTCACATGTTGAAAGAATAACTATTTATGAAGGAATCCTCTCAGAATTGGAATTTTGAAGACCCCGTTGTAGGAAGTGCTGAACTGCGCTAGAGAGAGGCTACTGCGGTGGGCATCGCTCTGAGCTCCTCCTGAAACTGGTTACAGTTGGGATCCCCTCTGACTTTCGGCGTTGCTGGAATCTGGACCCCGGTCAATGGGTTAACGCACCAGCACTCGCCCCGCTGGCCGTGGGTGGACATGTTGCACTGGAGAGAAGGAAGAAAAACACAAACTAGACAAGTTGGAAAACACTCGAAAAAAGAGGGAGGGGTAAAGATGCACAGTGGGAAGTAGGGGGGTGCGTTAATGAAGCATGGCCTACGGAGGCTTCAGATATGTGTGTGTTTGTGTGTGTGTGTACTTGTGGATCTTGTGGTGGCGGGGGGCCATTGGATGAGAGTGAGGGCTTTGGTTTGGGTGGGACAACATTCACCCAATAACAGCCCATCTTCAGGTCATGCCCCCTACTCACAACCCATCCACAGCCACACATGCCATCACAGACATTCACACACACACACAAACACACACACACAGACACACACACACATATCGCAGCATGCCAGTAGACCGGGCCCCCCCGCGGAGCCCCCCTCTACTCAGAAATGAGGTCGTAATTGAAGTGGACACAGTTCACGCCGCGCACGCGGGGCGGCCGCGGAGGGGACGTCGAAAAGAATGAAGAGCTAGGGGGAAAGAAAAGACTTTCCATTTTCTTCCTTCGATGAGAAAGAACAAAAAAAGTGACAGTTACAGTAATTACCCCGCGACAAGGAGGGACAACTCCAAAAGGGAGCCGAGTGTTGAGGAGGTACAGTGTTCCTCCCTGGGAACCGGGGACTCCGGTCCGAAACAATGCTGTTGTTTGTGACCAGTGATGAAAATTGGCTGAGTGGTTAAGAGCCCTGCTTTAGGAAACGGTGGCGCCTATTCAAATCTTCTTTTCTGCTCTACTATCCTCGTAAGAAAGCACTGGATATGTGACCTTGTTTGTCTGATTTCTATGGATGAGCAGAATTCAAATTCAAGCCCCCGGTCGGAAGCACAGTTCGTTCCTTCGGCTTAACAAAAGTCTTCCCATGAAGTACGCCAAACACTTTTATTGCCTTGTAACCTTGAGCTCAGAAGCTGTTGCCTCATTCATGATGACAACATCTCCGCACGCATGTGTGTGTGCGTGCGTGCATGTGTGTGTCTAAAAGCGGAGTGTTAAGGAAAAGGAGGGTGTGTGTGAGTTTATTAAAAAAGAAGGGGGGGGGGGGGGGGGCGCTGTGGGGAGAGTGGTGGCAGGTGGGAGTGAGGGGGAGGTTATATTTCTTTTGCTAGGCTGATACAACAGAGTTTTTGTGCGTGCGTGTGTGTGTGTGTGTGTGTTTGCGCGTGTGTGAGTCAGAGCATGAAAGAGGGGAAATCCAAGGGCGAACCAAACAAAATGATACAGTATGAGTGTATAAGAGATGAAGAGCGATTTTAAAAAGAAAAAATTGGTGATAAAGTTGAACCAAACTAAAACACGTGTAGACACACACACACACATATGGATCACAACAGAAGCTTTTTCCATCATCAAAGTCAGTGACTCCCACAGAGCAGAAAACGGCCGCTGCGCTGCTCTCTGTGGGCTGAAACCCTCAAACATGTCAGGACCCTCTCTTCAGCCTTAATGAGTGATGTCACAGCAGGTGTTTTGCCTTTGACGATAGATGGAAAACACCTGTTGTGACATCACTGATTGAGGTGTGGCCACTATTGTGACATTTTTTTGGTGCCAAAACTAGTCAACACGCTCTTAACCTATAACTGAGACACTGTTTATTGATTTCTGGAAGGGTTACATATGCTAAAACTAGAAATACAGCCTCACTGTTGTATGTCTCCAGGTACTGGTCAAGCTGCAGTTATAGTTTACATTTATGTCTGTAAAAACATGGATTCTTCACATGCATCTTTCCCCACAGCATCACAGAAGCTCTTTGCAATCAGCATAGTTTCAAGCTGTCGTTGATATTAAGTAATGGCTGAAAAAGTGTTTTTTTTTTCTTGGTACGATGTCTAATCAGTTCATTCTTGAATCAGAGTGGACGTTTGTGCCAAATTTGAAGAAATTCCCTCAAGGCATTCTTGGGATGTCGCATTCATGATATTTGATGATAAGGTATTCTTGAGTGGTTACAGTGGTTACAGTGACCTGATCAGTTCATTGTTGAGTCCAACTGGACATTTGTGCCAAATTTGATCAAATTCTCTTGAAATACCATGCTAACCAGAATGCAAAGGATAAGGTCACAGAGACCTTGAACTTTCACTTTCGACCACCTAATCAATTCATACTTATGTCCAAGTGAGCATTTGGAAAAATTGAAGAAATTCCTTCACAGCATTCTTAAGATATTGCACTAATGAGAATGGAACATACATATATGTACATAGGAACTGAATGGACAGACAGACACCCTGAAAACATAATGCCTCATGGCTACTGCTTCAGAGGTGCAGGGGCCTCATTATGTCTAACATTATGCATCTGGTATCTCTGGAAACTCTGGGATCATGACTGGTATGTGAACTAAACTAGCTGATCTGATTGGGAAAGGATATACTGTCTATCTATGAGAGGCAGTACATATTGTACACTGTGGCCCTTTTATACAAGACAATATGGATTATTACATTTACAGCTAAAAGAAGGCAAGATTAAACTCCGTAAAGGGAAAGGCAGAGAGGAGCCACACACTCCTGAACGTTATTACATAAATGAACAGGCAACATTTTAACCCAACTGGGCATGGTCAATTAACCAACTAGAAGGCTTTGCTGCAAAAGTGAGCTGCTGGGCCCCTATTAGCTGAAGCTAGATTTAAACACAGGAACCCTCTACCAGACAGGGCCTCAAGATGTGGTAATAAAGCATGACCTTCAGGCCTTTATCAGCATTTGGACCCCTGGAGCTATGAGGCCCTGGGGAATTTGCCTGCTGTGCCACAATTTTTCATTAGACGAATGGCTAAAGAATGGCGTACAGAATAGGTATACATACCGTTGGCATAAAAAATATGATACCATTGGTAAGCCTGTACCTTCTTATTGTAAATATGGTTGACATAATGTTAGGGCACAAAGATACACAGGTACTGGGAAGGTTAAGGGTTTAAATGATGTGTTTGTACATTGGCTTTCTCAATGGGAAACCCCAAGACCTTTTCCCTCAATGGGTTTCATTAGAGTTGTGGACTCTAGAGTCACAAATTTGATGACTTTTGGTCATCAAATGGTCTTTTCGGTCTTTCACACTTTAAACTTTTCAAATTAAAAAATACTACTACTCGACCTTGACTTTACCACCAATAACTCATGACTTCACTTTGACTTGAGCCTTTTGACACGAAAGTACTTGATACCTTCCACCTCAAAGACTCAAAAGTATGTTATTTAAGGTGTGTCACTTTTAATTCAACCAGCCATACAGTTCTTACTCATAAACAGTGCGTGTGTTCAGGTAAAACGATGTGATGTGAGACCAGCGCTCTGTCCATGGCTCACCTGTTTGAGGTTGTACCGTCCATGTCTGTCACAGTTTGGAAATTTGAGCCCGTACAGATTCTCCAGCGGGCCCCTGTTATCCTCTGAGGTCATTTTGGAGATCTCCTCTAAGACCTTGTCCAGCTCCTGCTGACAGGCACTCTGAGAATACAAGTAAGGAGAAAATTATTCATACAATATTAATGATAACAATCACCATTAAACACGTGTTGAAGCAGACATGCATTTATTTACAGAGGAAAAACTACTTTAGGTCAATTAAATATAATCACCAGGAGAGAAGAAATAAAGTAGGTATACAGTGAGTTTGGCTTAAGTTTGAGGCAGAGGAATGTGCTCTGTCCAAGAAAAAGAATGGAGAAATAAAATACTTCTGTGTGTCTTGTAAAAATGTCACAAATACACACATTTATAGCTAACATTTTTATGAGGTGCAGTTAGGCAAGCAGAAAGTTCAGCCAATATTATTGATGTGAGTCTGGTGGAGTGGAACATGAGTGGCTAGACTGCTCCGCTCAGCAGGTGGCCACGGCCGCGGCCACGGCCACACACACACACACACACACACACACACACACACACACACACAGACCTATGCAGAAACACACCTACATAAAAACAGTGCACACTATTCCTGTTGCATGGATGTGTACACACACACACACACTTACCATATACGCTATCCACATGTACACACACACACACACACACACACACACACACACACACACACACACACACAAACACACACTTGGTGCACTGTAACACAGAGAGTGTATCAGGCTGCCAGTGGGATCAAAGGGGTGCAGTCTTATGATTAGTTGGCTGAGGATGAGAGAAAAGGGCAGGAGGAGGCGAAGTCTGCCATGAACCTTATCAGACATCTGAACATATGGATGAAAAGTGCTCTCTTTCTGGCTCTCTTTTGCACTTTCTCCCTGCAGTCTTTGATTCCTCTCTCTCATAATGAAGAAACACACATAAAGCCACACCTCAGTACATACAGTACATCCTCTAGTTTCACTGCTGTCTGACTGCTGTCATATATTAAAGGTTCAGGGCATTTTTTTGTAATACAATACTCACCACTCACATGCCATATGTATGTTATACGCCTCATAGGCTGCTGTAAGATAATTATTCCTTTTTTTCTTTAATTGCTTTCAAGAGATCCTTCATAATACTGTGAGGAACAAACTCAACAGTCCTCATTTCAAGCAAAAATGCATTGTAAGGTTCAGCTATAGGTTCGCTTATGCTTGGATACATACATATGGACACAGATGGAATCTTTTGTCTGTAGTTATGCACATTTTCTTAAAGCTTATGGATGAAACGCAGCAGTACCACCTGGGACTGTGGGTGCAGTGTAGCATAGTTCAAGCGAGATCCAACCGTAGGAGACAACAAAGACATTTAAAAAATGGCAAACAGAAAAAAAGCTAACAGTAATATAGTAAAAAGAATTCTCTGTGCTGTGTGGAGCCATGTAATTAATGGCTCCACACGGCACCGTCATCTGTATAGCTGCCTCCGTTGAAAGGTACATTTTTACAACTTTCTCCACCGTTGCCGAATTTGTTGCTGCCTGAAACCTTTTAGTACACACTCTAACCTCTAGTGCAATCTATCTAATCTGACTGTATCTATGCCATTATAAAGGATGCATGGACGTATGGGCACAGTGACGCTTATGTTTAAAATGGACATATCTATTTTTGAATAAATGAAGTACAAATGAGCCTTTAAGCTAATAGAGAAATCAGCAGTCTTAATTTGCCTATTCAAGTGGGTACCTAAAAGCTGAAGTTAGTATGATATTTTTTTTTGTGTCTTAACACAGTGTTTTCTTGCTGAGCTGTAGTAAAGTAAGTATGATTTATTGTCTAATAGACAGCTTGCACCTGCAGTTTATGTTTCGATGGTTTGTAACATCTCATGAGGAAAGTGTGTCTGCTGAAATCCAGTCTGACCAGCCCCATCATTAGAAGGAAATGTTGGCATTGTACTCTTTTGCAAAACATTGCAATTTTACATTTGTATGTTTCAACATCAACATTTCTACAAGTTCATGAGCTGACCTTACTGTCAGCAGCTGGAGGGGCTGGTGGATTGTGTGACCCCCAGGTAAGGAGCCAAGCTGCAGACCAGTGCAACCAACTGCAAATGCAAAGTTTGAACATAACAACTACATAATGATGCACAAATGTAATATATCCATGGTTTGCAAATTCATGCAATGCCATAGTTTTTGCCGTACTTGTTCATGTGCACCAAAAGATTTAACATTTCCACAGATATTAAAAGACAAGTCTACTAATTGCATTACACTCCTAACATTGTTTGACTCATGATGGACACTTTTATTATGTATCAAAATCTGTATAATAAATATCCTCTATTTTGTTGCAAATTGTCATCTTCCTTGTTAAAACCTGTTGCCTACATTATCTACAATACAACTTCACCATAACAGTAAAGTCAGAGATCCAGGTTTATGTTTGTGGAGGCTAATGTAGCCAGCAGGATAAGATTAGGAGCATACTACAGATGTCTAGTAAACTAAGTTCTCCATAACTCCACACCCCCAGATCTTTTTTTTTTCATTTTCAAACTTAGTGCAGCTTCCTCTGGAACCACAGAGGGCTTCATTTAGCTTTGCTCACATATGCAGTAGATCTCCTCAACACCTGCAAACAGACTTTGATTTGTATAATATGTGGAGTTCCCATTTACAGTGTTTTGCTTCAGTGAAGATGACTCACTTTAATTTTATTACCACAAAAATATTTTGTCTCCATAATTTGCTTTCCATAATCAAAGTTGAAAAAAAGCATTATTTTAGCCCGATCACCATTCATAGATATTTGAATTTATCAAGTGCAAGATCAAAACAGGCTTTATTAGGCCAAGGTTTAGGAAAAAAGAAGTATTACAGGCACTTTGTGTTAAAACAATAAATGTGATACAAAGGAGACTTTTATTTTTCTAGTAATAAAGATATCAAATGTGACACGACCCCAGCTGACAGCAAAACATGTATTTTATGTACAGTATGTGACCTCACCAGAACACCCACAATGAAGTGCGGTCATGCTTGACACCAGCTGTCTGAAGTTCCTCCCCCTGCCCAGCTGCACCGCTCCTTTTACTGCATTCTCTCTTTTGTTGCTTCTAATGATCCTGACAATTGTTTTGTACTGTCCCGCTTATGATTTTTTTGTTTTATTTTGTTTTGTTTTGCTGAAAGTGAGTGAGTTAAGTGAGGGAGAAAATGAGCAAAATGCACATAATTGTTTGCCATGTTGAGACGTATATGGGCCCCAACATGCATCGCCCCCAGGGCCCAAGCTCATTTGCATGAAACAGAGAGAATATCTGTTTTTGTACGCCACCCCATTAAGAGTATTCCAGGAACTGTTTTTTCTTTTCTTTGCCAAGCTGCATTTGAGAATTATGTAAAAGAACTGTGGGAGGGTTTTGTCATCTCCAGCTTGCATTAAACCGCCAACATGCATTCCAATGTCCAGAGCACAACAACATCACTTTGCAGATGCTCATTAGGGGTTCAAGCCCAAAGAGCTGAATCTCTATTGTTCTTGTGCTGATTTATGTTTTTTCTTCGGAAATGTTTTTGCAAATTCCTGTGAGGCGCTACATTGTGGACACATGAAATGTTCTCCAGTGACTGGAATTTGTGTGTAAATGCTACCCAAGAAAAATGACCCCAGTTGGCCTAATGGGAACGCTGTTGTTGAGGGTCAACCTTTAAATGGTTAGAGCTCCTGCACCACAAGCTAGATTGACCTGAAAATTAACGGACAGGTTAATATCTTTGTTTTTTGAGGTTATGGCTGATGAAATTCAAAAAGGGTGTAATTTAGCACATAAATCAACCTACCTCCACAACACTTGAGTTGATCGTCATAAAAAATATGTCTATTTAAGTACCGGAAACATTCCCTGAAAGTTTTATTCAAAATGACCTCAAGGGGCCACTATAAATTCAAAAACTTGGTGTAACATAACATAAATCAGGCTAAATAACAAAAAAAGTCAGATTATTATACAAATTGCAGGGTATGTTTAAAAACATTTTTGAACCATGTGCTTAAAATTATTTTAAAACCACTCCATTGGACGCACTACCAGTTTCAGGTGAATAACAAATGTACTGGCTTTTTGCAAAAAAATGTCTATGCATCAATAAGACTTTGATGATCAAAATCTCCAAACTTGGTAGATTAAAAAAAAAAGAAAAACAGAATTAAAAACTATAGAAGCTTGTCCCAAAAAGTTTTCTACAATTGATCCATAGGAGTGAATGCTATTGCAGAAAAGAGTATAGCCCAGCACACTTTCTTTGCACTTTTTAAATAATTAATTTTATCCCTGATCATTAAAATAATGACACACATAATTGGCAAAATGCCAAATATCTGCCCCAACAATAGGCCAGACTGATAATCTGTAGACCCCTAACACAAATACATGTTCATATAACAGATTTTGAAAGCTAGTAATGTGTGCTTGTATTGGACATGTCCCCCTATACAGGGACAAAAATGGGCTCCATACCAGGTAAGCCATAAAAGTTTGAGGTTGAAACTTTGGCTAGAGTGAGGGTTAGATTTGAGTAAGAGTTGTGATAAGGCCTGTGGTTTTCATAATTCAGGTTTGGGCAAATCACTCAGGCAATGAATGTCAGACAGTGTGATGTCAGTGAGTTAAAAACGTGTGTCTTTGCACGAGTGTGTGTTTGAGGGAGAGAGTGCCCAGAGGAGGGCACCACTGTACCAGACAATGCTGCCCACACAGCACATTGTTGACTGCTTGTCACTGTCTGCTTTTCTTAGAGGGACATACGACCGCACTCTGACATACAACACTGATGTTAGACTGCACCCAAAACACAAACTTGGATACAGCTGTGGGGGTAAAAGAATCCATTTTAAGGGAGTAAATAGTCCATGCAAAATTCAGAGTTTAAGCTCATAAATGGACTAGTGTCAGTTATGGGTCCGTGCAAACAAAGCCTGGTAATGTACATACATTTATTCTAGGGCGGTGTGGTATTGTACAACTTTGAGTTGAAGAAATTCATAATTTGTGGGGAAATTTAATTGTGAATTGTTGCTCAAAATAGATGACGATCTGACCTGTAGAACCCTCTGTGTCCGAGGGTCCTCCAGTTGATTCATCCTCATCTTGGTGCTTGTCTTCATCACGTGCACCTTTTTGGCCGACTCCAGCCACAACCAAGCATCTCCCAAAGGTCTCCTCGTGAGCGGATTCTCAGTCCCGTGCACCTCTACAACCAAACACACGCAGACACACACACACACACACACACGCACACCGCACACACACGTTAGACATTTATCTGCAACATGTGTACATAAAATCTGCCAAAATGTTTATGTAAAATCTGCCGAGGTTCTCAAAAACGCTTCCACTGAGTCAGTTCTTTGAAAGTAATCCTGTGCCGTGTCTGTTAGGTATGTAGTTAATGGACAGATGTTAAACACACACACATAGACACACACAGACACACACACACACGCACACACACACACACACACACACACACAACTGCCTCACTGTCTGCTGCTTTCTAAGATCCTCACACACATTCATCTCCATGTATTCTTTATCCCAAGCTGTTTTTTTTTTTTAAAGCAAGCACTTTACAGGCGCTTTTACAAGTCATATTAATTCTGAAATTAGAAGACAAAGTCCTTCTATGTCCTCAAGGCATCCTGTGTCCCTCATACCTCATGTCACTAATGTTATACTGGACAGTCAGGCATGCAACAGCTGTAATTACTATGGCGACAGTGTGAACAGGCTTGCTAAGATCTTTTCTGTAGAATAGCAAAGTGCTTCATCCAGACCACTAAGGTTTACAGTGCTGGGATTATGACGCACTTTGCACAGGTCTCTTCAGCGCAGTGGGGCCACTCTGAGTTTGTTTCCTGCTGATGTTATACCAAACTGTGTTCGTCATTTGTTGGAGACAGGAGAGACAAAACACAAACAACAAGCCAGCGAGTTAACTCAGAGCAGACACGTGATGGCGAATTAATACAAAACGCCAGTCCTAAAAATGAGTCTGTGCCACCTGTGACTGTGACTGTAAAATACAAAAACAAGATGTTCACACTGCATAGACATCAGCATACCCATCACAAACATAATGATCTGAGATGGTCTGACACATTTCAGCAGGAACGCGTTGACTGAATTAAGGAGCTGAGCGCCACTGCTAGTCATTGGCGGTGAGTCCAGACTCACAAGGAAGCACTTCTGATTAAGGCTTTTCATGCTGAGTAAGGATTTTTTCGGGTATCTAATCTACCTGCCAGAGGCTGTGTGAATGTGTGTGTGTGTCTGTAATTAGCGCTATAAAAACAGGAGCAGAACTCTCAGGTTGTAAATCACGCCCAAGAGGGAAAGGCCCCCCAGTGAATCTGCAGAACTCCTTTACACATGCTCACCTTCTGAAATGTTTCTGTGCGTGTTCATGCGGGTCTGTGCACACACGTTTCAGTGCACACTCTGCCAGGTGTGTGGGTAAGTGCAGCAGACATGTCTTCACTTTTAGTCATAAAGTAGCTGGATACGAAATTCAGCATTAATAAAACAACTACCTAGTGCATAAGATATAGTGGAGTAACGGCATTCTGAGCAGAGAAGAAATGAACAGAGAATGCTACCTCTGTGTGTGCTGTAATCTGAGCTTCTCTGTTTTTTGTTGTGGTAACTGGTGTGGCTGTGTGTGCATGTCAGCCCCTGTGTGTGCATCTCATTGACTGGTTAATTGCGGCCGATCTACACCGCACTCATACGGTGGTTACCGCTAATAAAGCTGTTTGAAACCATGGTGGTGTAATGGTTTCGTTGCAGAACCCTAACACCCACAATCCAGTTTCCCGAGTTACCACCAGTAGCTCTGGAAGCATTTTTTTGTACTGTTTGTGAAGTTAGCATTAAAAGCAGCTAGTGACTGGCTGGACTCTGAATAATTTAAATGTTCAGAATGTTGCATACAGCTACCTTAAACAATTATTTTTTATTCATTTTTGTCAGTTTTACAATTGACCAGAGAAAATGTGACCTACCCTCTGTGCAGTTACCTTTGTTTCACAAATTTGGCCACAGGAGCTTTAGCAATTGGAGTCTACAGATTATCAGCCTGGCTTATTAATTGGGCCGATATTTGGCATTTTGCCCATTATCTGTATCGGCATTATATTTTAATGATTAAAATCTTAGATTAAAATTAATTAAAAAGTGCAAAGAAAGTGTCAGCATGAGAGGAAGATTTACTTTGTAAAACCTCAGGGAGCTATTTTTATGTACTCATTTTTCAATTAAATTTTCACTTGACTTTACAAGTCAAAGTAAGTAAAAGTTGCTGGGAACTTGCTGTGTATGATGTTGAATGTTTCATTTTTGATTAAACATTTGCTAGAGGCATTTAAACAAAGTTTTGTGTTGGAGAAATATTTTAATTTTTATTGGAAAAGCATATCATCGGTCTCTAATAATCAGTATCAGTATTGGCCCTGAAAAACCGATATCAACCGACCCTATTTAGCACTGGTACATTTGGGCAATGCACATTCGCATTACTTGTCCGTGATATGCCAAGTGATGATGTTATGTTTTTTTCCTGCGCATTCCATGTTGGGCTGAAAAGGAAAACGCGCACATACTTTCACTTGTACACGTTAAATTCTTCAAAGATGTTGACTGGCAGATGGTCTCTTCAGATATAAAAAAAAAAACATTTTAGTGTTCAGTGATAAAAAAGTGAATAAAATCTCTTCATCATAGTAAAGTACACTTGATGCTAATCAGGCAGGAACATCCAGATCTGGTCCCTGTGAGTGACATGATGACGTCATGAGAATGTCAGTGACTCAGATGTTTAGGGTTTCCAGTCTCTTCATTATTTTTTTTAAATTTGGTTTTACTGTATATCCAACGACCACATCTAGCCAATGCAAGCTAAAGCTACCCCATAAAAGTCAGAACATGAGGTTCTACCCATAGATTCAGTAAAAGGGAAGGACATCTTAATCCTAAAAAGCCGCAAATTTATGTACTGTGAAATTTCCAAGTGATGTAATGGGAACTGCACGATGACCACAGTGACTCTGTATTCTGATATACAAGCCGTTGCACCTGAGCAGTGGCAACTGTTGCTTTGTCTAAAGATGTCTTCAAACAAAACTGAGTCTAAATCATGCTCATAATTACACGATTAACATGTTGATGTTTAGCAGGCACTTTTTTCGCCTTGTTCTTCACCTTTATTTCACATGCTAACATTACCTATTTAGCAGAGGTGGGACCACTTGATTTACAAGCCACAAGTAATTCACAAGTCTTTTTGCTCAGGTCTCAAGTCAAGTGTAACAGGAAGACCTGTATCATCTAGTTCACACTGACTCGTGGGTGTGGCTTTGTGTGTGAGTGAGGAGGAGGGGAATTCACATTTTGTTGTGAGCCAGGGGCTGTGAATCAGGGTGATTGCAGGCAGGTGTGTGTGCCTCCTCACTCTGGGTATTTAAGCATTTGCTGCCAGCACTGCTGTCTCCCTCATTCTCTTTGTGTTCCTCTCTGTGCAGGCAGGGGTCTTAAGCGCCATTGACGAAAGGAAGAGTTGTGGCTTCTTTTTAAAGTTGATTATTTCTTGGCTTTTGCCTTTATTTAAGATAGGAAAGCTAAAATGTTAAAGGGGCCCCCGCTCTACCAACTGAGTTACAGGGCGCCCTAAGAGTTGGCGTATCTCGAACACTGAAGTGTTGCCAGCCTTGTCCTACGGTGTCGGCTCTAAGAGGACTGTCACCAAGCTCGATGCAAAGCTGTGGATTGTAAAAACAAGAGGCCCTGCTGACCCCATTTGTATAACTTTTATAATTTTACATAACTCACCTGTTTACATTTTATTAAGGCCCAGAGTTATGCAGATTTTTGGGTGGGGTGGCTTTAAATGAGTTAACAGTCAACACAATTTTGTGCCAACTCAGGCAGTCAGTGTTGAGTTCTGTCACTAGACAACTTTAAACTAATCCCTGTTTGTATACCATATGTAAAGTTAGGATTGTTAAAAATGTTAGGATTCATCATCTGAGGCATTTTAATAACTTTGTTTATGTCATGGCAAACTATACAAACTGAAAACTAAACGTAACCTCATGGTAGTGCTCAAGGAAAAGTCAGATAATAAACAAAGTTCATTGGGTTCATCCTCTGGGGACCGAGAATGACTGTGCCAAGTTTCATGGAAATGCGTCCAGTATTTGACAGGATATCGCACTCTGGACTTTAGTGTGAAATTGAGCCAATGTTGCCAGCCCTTGAGCCTAAAATTAGCCAAAGATTATAACATCTTTGTTTTTTTGTATGGCTCTATGTGATTCAAGCCACACAGGGATATCTTTCCAATCTGATAATCCGATTAGAAAGCCAACACTTCCCACAGGCGAACGGTTAAAGCTGTGTGGCCACAAACAAGACCTTAACATTTGAAGAAGTCAAATCATATTCGCTACAGTGTGTGAGTGATGGCCAGGAGTCATAAATTCCAACCTCACAACCACACAGGCTTAGAATTTTGGTCTAAGTTGATATAAAAAAACAGTGTATGACACGTAAGAGTGATGGTTTCTGCAGAACACATTAAACATACTCAAAAGAGAGCGTGATTTAATGATTTAATTTAAGTATGTTGCTCTAAAAATATCCAACATGGTGAAAAGTGATACAGTTTTCCTTTTCACTGGCAGTTGCTCATACATTGCCATTGACACCTACATTTCAAAAAGCAACACTCAGTGCAGCAGGAATGTTGAAAAGCTACTTGATGCAACTAAACAGTTTGTAAAGATATAAAAACATATTTCTATAGTTGTGTATAAGATGTTGTTTTCTATAGACACTTGTAGGAACTCATGACAGCATATTCCAGGGGAGAAAAAAAACCCAAACATGTCTTTAGCCAACAGCTGTCATCTAAAGACTGTGTTGTTGATTCTGTCTTCAGTGCCATAGAAACTACCTGTCTCGAGCTGTTGGGAGTGTTGGCTTTGGGTATTGCCTTTAAGCAATGCTTTCACAGTTTTCTCATTGCACCGAATGAGTAATGTCTTTCCAGAGTTGCTTAGCATTAATGTATTTGCCTTGTTATTGTATACAGTGAAGCTGTGTCTCAAAAAAACTTTGCTTCCACAGCCAAGAGAGTGGCCTTACACTACTTCAAACCATTGTCAGTGTAAATGGTTCCTCTCAAAGCTTGGCCACTTCAAACACTTTACAGCTGGCAAACAGACAAAAAGCAATTGAATAATGAAGACGGTTTTGCCTAGCCAGCGATCCCCTTCAAACCTTTTACGGTTTGCTAGTGCTTTCAACTTTTGATGTTGCTACGCGTCCATGTGGCCATGTGTGTCATCCAAACCGAATGAAGTTGGCTTTGTAGTTTTAAGGGGAAACTGTTGCCAATTGGCACTCCCACAGTGTTTGTCGGACTTAAAAGACAATAAGTGCACCATAAGGTCAAGGTGGTTTTCGCTTACAAAATGCATGCTTTTGACCATCAATGTAAGACTGCCACAAAATGACAAATTAATGTTGTTGTTTTTTTTAAAAAACATTTTCAATTATGTTTCCTACAGCAGTATTTTTCCCTTTATAAAAATATCACATGTAAAGTTAAGTTAAGTGTTGGCTTGCCACCTGGTGTCAGAGGTCAAAAAAACATTTTTAGAAGTTTTAGTTTAAAGAACTGGAATGAATGGGAAACAGGGAAAATTGTTTGGTGCTGTGCTCCAGACATAAACACACCATAAAATCCACATTAAAAAAACATGGAAGTGAAGAGCGGACCATGTCACCACAGTTTCCAACATGGCCATGTTTTAATGGAAGAATAACTATGTATAATGTGCAATCTGGTCACACAGAAATGGCCAGGCAGTCTTATCACTGCTTTACATGATGGAGGAATTTATTGTGTTGATTTTACATGCTGGCAAGACTGAAACGATGCCAGTGGAAAGTCAATCAGGATCATTTATTGTGGTGGACACACAGATTACCTGGTTCAACAACGTAAAGGATGGTTAATGTTGCAACCCCAATGGGCAGTGTAACAGTGATAATGTCAAGATTGTAGATGGGTCAAACAAACACAGGACTTTGACCCAGGAGAATGCTGTTTGTGTCCCATGTGAAGCCTAAAGTTGACATTGACTTCTTTCAACTTTGCGTACTTACATCCTTTACGTAGTTACATCACTTTGCGTTGTTTTTACATTCAGTAATTAAGGAACGTGGTTAGTTTAACCAAAATGACGATCAAGTAGTTTTGGGAGAAAGCTGTTTGAGTTCTGTGTGAAATTAAAAGTCAACGTTGACGTCTTTCAGCATAACAAAGTTAAATCCTTTATGGAGTTAAGTCACTTTATGGCATAATTAGTTACATTATGACACACTTACATTCTGTACCTTACAGACATAGTTATTTTAACAGAAAACACAATCTTTTTCTAAACCTTTCATAGTGGTGCCTGAACCCAGCTGTGCCGCCACCATGCAGTTTCAACACAGTGCATGCCACAACCACTTAATGCAATGTTAGATTGAGGTCATTTCACGTATTACTGTGAGTTCACAGTGTGAAAGGATTATCACCCAACACCTCAAATCTACAAAGAACAAAACAAAAATTGCGCCATCTTTCAGCTCACTGTTTTGGAACTGAGTTTTTTTCTTTTCAATATCATCACCTCCATGATATGTCAGCGTTTTTTTAAATGCTCGCACGGATGCATGGATCAAGAATTTTAATGTTTTGATAATGCAGGTTGACTTTCAATTATACTGTTGGGCAGTTTAATCTACAACACAAGTATGACTGATAAGTTGAGCTAGGTAATTGTCCCTAGCTTGTTGTGATAGTAAATTCCAGCTCATTAATGTTTTAATTACATTATGCAACATGTAATTTTTCAACATGATCTGTTTTGATATTAGCACGAAGAAGGGATGGCTTCCTATTAATACCTCTGGGGGAGTTTTCTCAGAATTGCAGGCGCCAACATGCAGCTCCAACCCAAAGTTATCTCTTATGGCTTCACCTTTTCCTGTGGATGTGTGCTGACACCCAAACTGTGCGCACACACATATACGTAAAGTAATTAAAGACCCAAGAGTGCAAGTAAAGGAGAAGAAGCATGTCTCAGCAGAGGATCACCTGCAGGGCAACAAGGGCAGTTGTGGACCACCGACAACACAAGAAAAGAAAGGAGAGAGGCAGACAGAAAAATGCACAGAAAGTGCAAAAAACAGGGCAGTGGGTTCCTTTTAGGGGGGGGGGGGGGGGGGGGGGGGTTGTCAGTAGGGGACAATCTGTAAAGTTTAGACAGTGAAGAATGCACACATGCCCTTCTATTATCACATAATGGTGCATTTACTCGAGCAACAGGCCATACTGTGGAATGGCATTGTAGCAACCCTATCCTATAGCAAGGCAACAAAATACTTGTTAATTCTTCAAAACTATGTTCAGTGATGAAGTCCTACCTCTTACTGTATCTGAACATGACAGCTATGGAATGATTAAGGATGGGCAATTAAGAAAATGGCAAAAGAAAAAAAAGAAAAAACAAATTCTTCTGTATTTGTCTCACCTAACTTACTAATCCTGGAAAATAATGCTAATACCAATAATAATAATAAACTATTTGCAGCACTTTTCAAGCAAAAGTACAAAGCGGTGTCCAAAAAACAAAAGCAGTAATTCTGAAATGTATACATAAACATACACCCACATGTACACACAAAGACATGCACATCTGTATGCATACCTTCATATATACACACGTGCCAGTGCATACACACACAAAATAACTAATTTAGAATAAATATTCATAATAAACAGCACTATAAAAAAATGAGTTTTCAGGCATGATTTAAAAGCTTGAACAGAGTCAGTGGATCTGATACTCATTGGTAGGTTGTTCCAAGGACCCAGCACTGCACCTTTACTTTGTAATCTAATCCATATTGCCATTGTTTTTTTTTTTTTGTTTTTTTTTTGTATGTTTTTGGTTTTGTTCATTTAACTGAAAAATGCTAATATATAAAAAAAGAAAATGACTAATGTATGGTTACAAACACTTCTGGTTAACACTGGACAAATACTTATGAATAGCTGATCTGTGCACATCACTACATCACTACATAAAAATCACATTGCTTCCTGCGTCAGTATTGAATAAAGGCAATGGATTTAAATAATGAAGTCAAGATGAGAAAGCACCACAGCGGCATTGCACATGTGAATTTATCAAAGTTGTTCCTAAAAAATAATTCATATCAGGTTAGATTTTTTTCAAAAAAAAAATTAACCTTAGTCTGAAGCTGCATAGGCTTGTAATAGTATAATTAGGAATGGGAACACACTCTGCTACATAACAAATGACCTTTATAGAGCTTAAATATCTTATGTACATTTGTGAGTTTGGTACTTTTTCTTTCTTTTTTTTTTTTTTTTTATTTTAATGTCCTCATAGCCAAGGCCATCAAGGGACTGACTGTTGATCTGAATGTCTTCCAGGATTGCAGATTACAGAGTGGACTACAGGTAATTCTCAAATATTGATTTTACTTATTTTTGACAAAACAGCATCATTTAAGCTGGGGTAGTCTAGTCTAGTTTAATTTTGGTGCCACTGGGCAAGATTTTCCACAGTAAGCTTTTAGTGGAATATAGCTCATGCAAGTGGACTAAACGAAAATTAGATTTCTGCCCCTCCTCTTGGCTCTGTTTTTGCCTCAAAGTTTGTGAGTATGAAAGTTGGGATTGGTGAAATAAATATTATTTTTCCTTTGAATTTTTGTTGGCACTATGTCTTGTTTAGAGCGTAACAGGACATACTATAAAAAAAAACAAAAGGGAAAAAAGCTGTTTCTATTTTGAGGAAGTTGTGTCAGTGATATCAAGAAGAGACCACTGGGACAGATAGCAATCAGAATCGGATGTTCATCATTCGTCCTGCTACAAGTGCAATTGACTCCCTTAACAAAATACCCCAATCTGTAAATGGAAATTTACTATTTTATATATTTTTTAAAATAATTATTTCATCAATTAAATACATTATTATTTACTCTATAATTATTTATTTATTTCTCCTCTATTTATTTTGTAATTATTTACTATCATTAATTAATAGGAAAAATAATTTGTATTATTTTATTATTTTTAAAATGTATTTTATTTTTTTAAATTTGTTTATATGTTTCAAATGCTTTTAGTTTCACCTTGCTTGTTTTTCAAGTGGTAGCTAGATTTTATTCTGCCAATACAGCTCAGCCCAATCAGGAAGTTTTCTTAAGCCTCCAGAGCAACTTTCCCTTCACAAACATTTGAGAAATTAAATGTCAGTACTGCTTCTGCTTGTGGAGTTAAAATCATTAATAAAGAGCACGCATTGCTCAACAGACCCTCTCTGAAATACAGTACATGCTGAAAAGTTTATGGCCGGTACAAATATTGTTGAATAATGATGCAACCGTGTCGCTGACAGATGCTCCACACCTGCCACAGACTCCAGCGCCTCATGAGAGACAGTGAATTAATTTTCTTTGTCCGGGATTCAGAGGCAGGGAAATATCTGGATTGATTTGGAAAACGGCGCTCATGCACACACTCATCACCGGCCCGAAACCTTTGTGGACCATGACCGAGAGAACATTTCCAAGTCAACTCCCCTTGCAAACACAGTTAAAGTGGAAACAGTGAAGATGATGTGCCATTTCTAATATTACAAACTTGTCGGATTGAAAAGATTCAAACCATGAATTTAAAAACATCGGTGATGCTGTTTTCTGTCTCTTTTGCAAAGTGGAAATTTGCAAAAGTAATGTTGCTGCATATTGGGGAAGAACAGAGGCGTTAAATGCTGTATTAAGGACATTAAGGGTTTTCTCCTGTTTTTTCTTTTTTTCAGATTTAAGTAAAAAATCTCAGATTTTTATGCACTCAATAAATATATTTCTCTCAAATCTTGTTCGCAATTTTTTAAAAATCTGTGTTAGGCAGCATTTCTCCCTTTCATCAACCTGACAGATGTGACATATCAAGACGTTGATTAAACAGGATCTTTACTTCACAGGTGTGTCTTGGGATGGTTATAATAGGCCGCTCTAAAATGTGTAGTTTGATCACACAACACAATGCTACAGATGTCCCTAGTTTAGAGGGAGCGTGTCATTGGCATGCTGACTGCAGGAATGTCCGACCAGAGCTGTTGCCAATGAACTTAATGTTCATTTCACGACTATTAGCCGTCTCTGATGTCGTTTCTGTGTATTTGGCAGTACATCCAACTGACCTCAAATTGCACGAGTCGATCTGCTGTCAGGTTAAGACCCTGGTGAGGATGAATAACATGCAGATGAGCTTCCATGAGACAGTTTTTGACAGTTTGTACAGAAATTCTTTGGTTCTTCTTTCAGCTTATATTCGTAAAATGAACATTATGTTCACGGGCAACAGCTCTAGTAGACATTCCTGCAGTCAGCATGCCAAGGACACACTCCTTCAAAACTTGTGACATTTGTAGCATTGTGTGATCAAACTGCACATTTTAAAGTGTCCTCTTATTGTGTCCATCCCAAGGAACATCTTTGTAGTAATGCTGCAGTTTAATCAGCATCTTGATGAAATGCTGACCCCTTATGAGCCAGTTCTCAGCCTTAGATCTTCAGGAGGGGCTGTAAGTCTTCAGGAGGGGCTGTAAGGCTGTAAGGCTGTAAAACTAAAGATGACCATGCCTTTGCCATCAGGGCCCCGCAGCTTTGGAATGACTTTCCCAAGGAGATAAGGCTGGCGAATTCAGTGACTTCTTTTAAATCACTTCTTAAAACCCATTTTTATAAACTTGCTTTAATGTGATGTCATCTATTTTATATGGTTGTTTTAATTCATCAGTTTTAGCTTGCATATTATTTCATCTTTTAATGTATTCTTTTATAATGTTTAATTATATCATCAGTACTATTATTTCTGTGCTTACTGCTAATATTCTTTGAACAGCATTTATTCTTATAGGTATGGGTTGTTGCTGTTATTTTTGTTTTGTTATTGTTTCTTTTTTTCTCTCTCTATTGTTTGGCTATCATTGTTAAGTTACCTCCACAAGAAACTCCTGTAAACTCTGTTTTTAAAGGTGCTATATAGATAAAGTTATTAATATTATTATTATACTGATGTGCCACACCTGATGGATTAGCATGGAAAGTGCTCATTAACATGGATTTCAATTTAATTCGCAACCAAAATTTGCAAAAAACCACATATATTGAATGCATTTTGCACACTTGCAAAACAAGTCTAAATCTTTAACTTAAACCTGTTTAAAATGTGAGTGAAAACAAACATCTAAATGCTTGTGCAGTGAATGTTCAAAGTGTATGGGGATGTGCGCTCACACTCAACAAAGCTGAAGTGGTTGATTTGAACTCTGGACTGTTTACTCAGGACACCATGCTGTTTACTCCACTTACATTTAGGCAGGTAGGAATAAGGCCAATTGAACTTAGGATCACACAAAATAACCACAACAACATGCTGCAAAATGTCTGCGTTCCCTTTCAAGTGAACAGCAGTGTGGTTATTGAAGAGTGAGAATGTATTTTCAACCAACCACAGGAAATGGTCCCAAAATGTGCATTTTAACGGGGGACAAAGGAGACAGATGTTGACATCTGA